>NC_134401.1:120037159-120351063 GCF_050003625.1 Haematobia irritans
TATTGGTATCTCTACATCTACCACATATATCCTACATTCAGCAGGAATATATGACCACAAATTCGACAGAGGTGAATTTTATTTGGATGGGGTTATACTAACTTTGTCATTTCGTTTGTTACACCTTGAAATATTGGACTCACACTCAAACATGTGCTATAAATGTTTACTGCTTTGCCTGACTTTTGGTAGATTTTGCAAAATATTCCTCTCCAACTATTTCTATAGAAATAAAATTTTGGCAAACTTTTCTATAGAAATAAAATTTTGACGAACTTTTCTATAGAAATAAAATTTTGACGAAATGTTCTATAGACATAAAATTTTGACAAAATTTTCTATAGAAATAAAATGTTAACGAAATTTTCTATAGAAATAAAATTTTGCAAAAATTTTCTAAAGAACTAAAAGTTTGCAAAAATTTTCTACAGAAATAAAATTTTGATTGAGAATTTTGACAAAAGTTTCTATATAACATATAAAAAAAATTTTGATAAATTTTTCTATAGAAATAAAATTTTGACGAAATTTTATATAGAAATAAATTTTTCTGTAGAAATAAAATTTTGCAAAAATTTTCTATAAAAATAAAATTTTGTAAAAATTTTCTATAGAAACAAAATTAAGCAAACAATTTCTATAGAACTTTTGCAAAAATTTTCTAAAGAAATACAATTTTGACAAAATTCTATAGATTTAAAATTTTGACAAAATTTTCTATTGAAATAAAATGTTAACGAAATTTTCTGTCGAAATACGAATTTTACAAAATTTTTCATAGAAATAAAATTTTGACATTTTTTTTAGAAATAACGATTTGACAAGAATACCTATGAAATGAATTTTGACAAAATTTTCTATAGAAATATAATTTTGACAAAGTTTTCTATAGAAATAAAATTTGGCAAAAATTTTGATTGAGCATTTTGACAAAAGTTTCTATAGAAATAAAATGTTCAAAAATTTTTCTACAGAAAAAAAAGTTGATGAAATATTATATAGAAATAGTTTTCTATAGAAATAAAACTTTGTAAAAATTTTCTTATGTAATAAAATTTTGAAAAAATCTTCTATAAAAATAAAATTTTGTAAAAACTTTCTATAAAAACAAAATTTTGCAAACAATGTTTATACAACTTTTGCAGAACTTTTTTAAAGAAATACAATTTTGACAAAATTTCCTATAGAGTTAAATTTTTGACAAAATTTTCTATAGAAATAAAATTTTGACAAAATTTTCTATAAAAATAAAATTTTGACAACATTTTCTATAGAAATAAAATTTTGAAAAATTTTCTAAAGAAATAAAATTTTAACGAAATTTTCTATGGAAATAAAATTTTCTATAGAAATAAAATTTTTACAAAATTTTCTATAGAAATAAAATTTTTACAACATTTTCTATAGAAATAAAATTTTGACAAAATTTTCTATAGAAATAAAATGTTAACGAAATTTTCTGTCGAAATAAGAATTTTAAAAAATTTTCCATAGAAATAAAATTTTGATAAAAATTTCTATTAAAATAAAGTTTTGACAAAATTATCGATAGAAATAAAATTTTGATAAAATTTTCTATAGAAATACAATTTTGATAAATAAATAAATAAATAAATAAAATGTTTAGAAAATTTTCTATATAAATAAAATGTTAACGAAATTTTCTATAGAAATGAAATTTAAACGAAATTTTCTGTCAAAATAAGAATTTTAAAAAATTTTCCATAGAACTAAAATTTTGACAAAAATTTCTATTAAAATAAAATTTTGACAAAATTATCGCTAGAAATAAAATTTTGATAAAATCTTCTATAGAAATAAAATTTTGACAAAATTTTCTATAGAAATGAAATTTTGACAAAATTTTCTTTAGAAATAAAATTTTGACAAAATTTTCTTTAGAAATAAAATTTTGACAAAATTTTCTTAAGAAATAAAATTTTGACAAAATTTTCTTTAGAAATAACATTTTGACAAAAAATTCGAGAGAAATATAATTGTGCAAAATAAGTTCTTCTGTTTTGACAAAATTTTCTATAGAAACAAAAAAAATTACAAAATTTTCTATAGAAAAACAAGTAAGGAAAGTCTAAAGTCGGGCGGGGCCGACTATATTATACCCTGCACCACTTTGTAGATCTAAATTTTCGATACCATATCACATCCGTCAAATGTGTTGGGGCTATATATAAAGATTTGTCCAAAATACATACATTTAAATATCACTCGATCTGTACAGAATTTGATAGACTTCTACAAAATCTATAGACTCAAAATTTAAGTCGGCTAATGCACTAGGGTGGAACACAATTTTAGTAAAAGAATATGGAAAACATTTAAATCTGAAGCAATTTTTAGGAAACTTCGCAAAAGTTTATTTATGATTTATCGCTCGATATATATTTATTAGAAGTTTAAGAAAATTAGAGTAACAAGGAAAATATTGGTATTTTGACCATTTTTGTCGAAATCAGGAAAACATATATATGGGAGCTATATCTAAAACTGAACCGATTTCAACCAAATTTGACACGCATAGCTACAATGTTAATTCTACTCCCTGTGCAAAATTTCAACTAAATCGGAGTTAAAAATTGGCCTCTGTGGTCATATGAGTGTAAATAGGGCGAAAGCTATATATCGGAGATATATCTAAATATGAACCGATTTTAACCAAATTTGGCACGCATAGCTACAATGCTAATTCTACTCCCTGTGCAAAATTTCAACTAAATCGGAGTTAAAAATTGGCCTCTGTGGGCAAATGAGTGTAAATCGGTCGAAAGCTATATATGGGAGATATATCTAAATCTAAACCGATTTCAACCAAATTTGGCACACATAGCTACAATGCTAATTCTACTCCCTGTGCGAAATTTCAACTAAATCGGAGCAAAAAAATGGCCTCTGTGGTCATTTGAGTGTAAATCGGGCGAAAGCTATATATGGGAGCTATATCTTAATCTGAACCGATTTCAACCAAATTTGGCACGCATAGCTATAATGCAAATTCTACTCCCTGTGCAAAATTTTAACTAAATCGGAGCAAAAAATTGGCCTCTGTGGGCAAATGAGTGTAAATCGGGCGAAAGCTATATATGGGAGCTATATCTAAATCTGAACCGATTTGGCTGATATTTTGCACGTTTTTTGAGACTCATAAAATATTCGGATGTACGGAATTTGAGGAAGATCGGTTGATATACACGCCAATTATGACCAGATCGGTGAAAAATATATATGGCAGCTATATCTAAATCTGAACCGATTTTTTCCAAAATCAATATGACCAGATCGGTGAAAAATATATATGGCAGCTATATCTAAATCTGAACCGATTTTTTCCAAAATCAATAGGGATCCCTATACCAAATTTTAGGACAATCGGACTAAAACTGCGAGCTGTACTGTGCACACAAAAATACACCAACAGACAGACGGACATCGCTAAATCGACTCAGAATTTAATTCTAAGACGATCGGTATACTAAACGATGCGTCTCAGACTTTTCCTTCTTGGCGTTACATACAAATGCACAAACTTATTATACCCTATACCACAGTAGTGGTGAAGGGTATAAAAATGTTGACAAAATTTTCTATAGAAATAAAATTTTAACAAAATTTTCCCTCGAAATAAGAATTTTACAAAAAATTCCATAGAAATAAAATTTTGACAAAAATTTCTTTAGAAATAACAATCTGACAAGAATTTCTATGAAATGAAATTTTGACAAAATCTTCTATAGAAATACAAATTTGACAAAATTTTCGATATAAAATAAAATTTTGACAAAATTTTCTATAGAAATAAAATTTTGACAAAATTTTCTAAAAAAAAAAAACTAAATTTTCGACAGAAATACAATTTTACAAAATAAGTTCTTTTGTTTTGACAAAATTTTCTATAGACATAAAGCTTTAACGAAATTTTCTGTCGAAATAAAAATTTACAAAATTTTCCATAGAATTAAAATTTTGACAAAAATTTTGCAGTCTATAGGGCTTTGCCCAAATAAATTTGACAAACATTCTTTTCCTCTGTTGGTTAAGCTACACTTGTATTTTAGTCAATGCATGGTTTTAAGCTGAAATAAAAAAACAACAACAATGCTTAAAGAACAAAACCAACAATAACAAAACAAAACGAATGATAAAAATAAAATTTTGACAAAATTTTCTATAAAAATACAACTTTGGCAAAATTTTCCATAGAAATAAAAATTTGACAAAAAATTTCTATAAGAATAAAATTTTGAGAAAATTTTCCGTAGAAATAAAATTTTGACAAAATTTTCGAAAGAAATAAAATTTTGCAAAATAAGTTTTTTTGTTTGGTAGTTTTTTTTCTATATTTTTATATACATTACCATTGGCTGGAGTGGCAATCGTTGCTGCAACTATATATAACTTAGCCTAATTTATAATTAAAATCAACTATATTACAAATTACCGTAAAAGATAGTTGTTTTTTTTCCAGAAGATGGCTTCGATTTTCGTTGAGTCATATTCAAGAATCAAAAATACTTTGGAAACATTTTTACAAATTTTTCGTTTTTTTTTTCATTTGAATTTTTTGTAGTTTAATATTCCTCTTAAATCTGCTGTTATGTCTCTACCATAGACCTTGCAATTTTCATCATTGCGTCATTGCTTCGCACATTCAAAACTAATCAACACAATGAAATCCTTATCTTTTGCAGGCTCTCATAATTGGCATACGAAAGTGCGGCACTCGAGCTCTATTGGAAATGCTGTACCTACATCCGCGTATACAGAAGGCTGGCGGTGAAGTCCACTTCTTCGATCGTGATGAAAACTACATGAAAGGACTAGAGTGGTATCGCAAAAAAATGCCTCATTCGTTTCGAGGACAAATAACGATAGAAAAATCTCCCAGTTATTTTGTATCGCCAGAGGTGAGTAATTACCATTAGTGAGTTTGTCATTCAGTTATACGTTTATCTCGTCCCACTTTCAATTATGGTTCTCTAGATGGTTGGTTGGAAGCATGTGGATGGAGTACCATGATTGAATTTTGTCTAGGGTGATTTGTTTATGGACATATGCAAACTACTGATGATAGTGACAACTATTCTATGGTACACAAGTGAAATATGATTTAAAATCTCAATGGATAAAATCATTTAAATAAACAAATAAATAAAGATTGATGCATATTCAAGATTATATTCAACACGGTACATGTAACATATTTTAGTACGTTCGTGTTAGCTAGATATCGAAACAAGCAATTAACACCCAAATACGTACTTTAACCTTTCATTATTATTCAAGCTTTTTTGAGCGACTTTGGAAATATCCTCTTGTTCGGGGTAGTATTTTCATTTCAATGACTCAATTAATCCTTAACATTAACCGTTTTTGTCACAAAATGATACCTAGGTGTTGTCAAAACGGGAACCAGCGTTTTGTGATGTGAAATCGTAACGGTTGCTAATTTATAATCAGACATGCACGATATAAAGGGTGATACGGTCAAAATTTGGTCAATATAAACTTGACGTATTTCTTTCAATTTTGCATTTAAAAACAAGTAAGGAAAGTCTAAAGTCAGAATTTAATTCTAAGACGATCGGTATACTAAACGATGGGTCTCAGACTTTTCCTTCTTGGCGTTACATACAAATGCACAAACTTATTATACCCTGTACCACAGTAGTGGTGAAGGGTATAACTATGGGAATCATTTAAATCTGAAGCAATTTTAAGGAAACTTTACAAAAGTTTATTTATGATTTATCGCTCGATATATATGTATTAGAAGTTTAGGAAAATTAGAGTCATTTTTACAACTTTGCGACTAAGAAGTGGCGATTTTACAAGGAAATTGTTGGTATTTTGACCATTTTTGTCGAAATCAGAAAAACATATATATGGGAGCTATATCTAAATCTGAACCGGTTTCAACCAAATTTGGCACGCATAGCAACAATGCTAATTCTACTCTCTGTGCAAAATTTCAACTAAATCGGAGTTAAAAATTGGCCTCTGTGGTCATATGAGTGTAAATCGGGCGAAAGCTATATATGGGAGATATATCCAAATCTGAACCGATTTAAACAAAATTTGGCACGCATAGTTACAATGCTAATTCTACTCCCTGTGCAAAATTTCAACTAAATCGGAGCAAAAAATTGGCCTCTGTGGTCATATGAGTGTAAATCGGGCGATAGCTATATATGGGAGATATATCCAAATCTGAACCGATTTCAACCAAATTTGGCACGCATAGTTACAATGCTAATTCTACTCCCTGTGCAAAATTTCAACCAAATCGGAGTTAAAAATTGGCCTCTTTGGGCAAATTAGTGTAAATCGGGCGAAAGCTATATATGAGAGCTATATCTAAATCTGAACCGATTTGGCTGGTATTTTGCAAGTTTTTCGAGACCCATAAAATATTCGGATGTACGGAATTTGAGGAAGATCGGTTGATATACACGCCAATTATGACCAGATCGGCGAAAAATATATATGGCAGCTATATCTAAATCTGAACCGATTTTTTCCAAAACCAATAGGGATCGTCTTTGAGCTGAAACAGGACCCTATACCAAATTTTAGGACAATCGGACTAAAACTGCGAGCTGTACTTTGCACACAAAAATACATCAACAGACAGACAGACAGACAGCCAGACAGACGGACAGACGGACATCGCTAAATCGACTCAGAATTTAATTCTAAACCGATCCGTATACTAAAAGGTTGGTCTATGATTACTCCTTCTTGGCGTTACATACAAATGCACAAACTTATTATACCCTGTACCACAGTAGTGGTGAAGGGTATAAACACCCCTCATTTTGAAGGTGTGTGTGTGTGTAGAATGTTGCTCCTATTTTGATTTTGGAATTCATTCTTCAGTTGTCAAAATGCCGTCCAAGCAAGAAGAGCAGCGTGTCAAAATTTTGCTCGCGCATCGTGAAAATCCGAGCTACTCGCACGCAAAGCTGGCAAAATCACTAAAAGTTGCCAAATCAACCGTTACAAATGTAATTAAAGTGTTTGGGGAACGTTTGTCGACAGCCAAGAAGTGTGGATCGGGGGGAAATCGAAAACCGGAAGCCGCTGAGACGACAAAGAGAGTTGCCGGTAGTTTCAAGCGAAACCCTAACCTCTCTCTCCGAGATGCCGCAAATAAGCTGGGTGTATCATCTACAACCGTGCATCGAGCCAAAAAACGAGCCGGACTATCGACTTACAAGAAGGTAGTGACTCCAAATCGCGATGATAAACAAAATACGACGGCCAAAGCGCGATCCTGGAGGCTGTACACGACGATGCTGACGAAGATTGACTGCGTGGTAATGGTCGACGAAACCTACGTCAAAGCCGACTACAAGCAGCTTCCCGGACAGGAGTTTTATACGGCAAAAGGAAGGGGAAAGGTAGCAGATATTTTCAAGCACATAAAACTGTCAAAGTTCGCAAAGAAATATCTGGTTTGGCAAGCCATCTGTACCTGTGGCTTGAAAAGCAGCATTTTCATAGCTTCCGGGACTGTCAACCAAGAAATTTACGTGAAAGAGTGTTTGAATAAACGTCTGCTGCATTTCCTGAAGAAACATGGTTGTTCCGTACTGTTTTGGCCGGATTTGGCCGGATTTGGCCGGATTTGGCATCTTGTCATTACGGTAAAAAGGCCATGGAGTGGTACGCCGCCAACAACGTGCAGGTGGTTCCCAAGGACAAGAACCCTCCCAACACGCCAGAGCCCAATTGAGAAATACTGGGACTATTGTCAAGCGGAACCTAAAGAAGACCAAAAAAAATGCTAAGGACGAGCAGCAGTTCAAGGCAAACTGGCTTTCTGCGGCGAAGAAGGTGGACAAGGTGGATGTACAAAATCTGATGGCTGGTGTCAAGCGTGAGGCCCGGCAATTCGGATTTGGAAAAGCGAAAGCCTAACTGAATATTTTTCCTGAATTTTATACTAATTGAACTTGAAAAAGAAATTTAATTTGATTTTTTAAATAAACAATTTCACCGATTTACACGCGTTTTCCCTTGATCAAATTTTGACCGCATCACCCTTTAACTTTTAATGACAAACAAGAGCTTTGGTGTCCTAGGTCTAAATCCCCAATCGGACATTTTTTTATTGTAATTTCATATACAATATTCTATTAATTTTTTAGACCTTTAAATACTAAGACATGTGGAAACTATTTGCACACATTCTTTTTATTTACAAATTAATCTAGTTATACATCTAAAATTATTTCCGGTAGTGGGCACAAACCTAGCTTATTTGCTCCATACGTGTTAATATTCGCCTTAGCACATTTCACCACCGACTAAGTTACCATACCAACATCTAACGATTTTTTCAAGACTTATCATGGCCAAAAATAATCCAATATCATTCATGAAGTTGTCAAGTATATGTAAGCCAGTATTCGTGTTGTTGTACGCTTTAAATTATTTTTATACCCTCCATCATAGGATGGGGGTATATTAACTTTGTCATTCCGTTTGTAACACATCGAAATATTGCTCTAAGACACCATAAAGTATATATATTCTGGGTCGTGGTGAAATTCTGAGTCGATCTAAGCATGTCCGTCCGTCCGTCCGTCCGTCTGTTGAAATCACGCTAACTTCCGAACGAAACAAGCTATCGACTTGAAACTTGGCACAAGTAGTTGTTATCGATGTAGGTCGGATGGTATTGAAAATGGTCCACTTTCGGTCCACTTTTACGTATAGCCCCCATATAAAGGGACCCTCAGATTTGGCTTGTAGAGCCTCTAACAGAAGCACATTTCATCCGATCCGGCTGAAATTTGGTATATGGTGTTGATATGTGGTCTCTAACAACCATGCAAAAACTGGTCCATATCGGTCCACTTTTACGTATAGCCCCCATATTAACGGACCCCCAAATTTGGCTTGCGATTGCTCTAAAAGAAGCAAATTTCATCCGATCCGGCTGAAATTTGGTACATGCTGTTAGTATATGGTCTCTACCAACCATGCAAAAATTGGTCCACATCGGTCCATAATTATATATACCGCCCATATAAACCGATCCCCAGATTTGGCTTGCGGAGCCTAAAAGAGAAGCAAATTTCATCCGATCCGGCTGAAATTTGGGACATGATGTTGGTATATGGTCTCTAACAACCATGCAAAAATTGGTCCATATCGGTCCATAATTATATATAGCCCCCATATAAACCGATCCCCAGATTTGGCTTTTGGAGCCTCTAAGAGAAGCATATTTCATCCGATCCGGCTGAAATTTGGTACATGGTGTTGGTATATGGTCTCTAACAACCGTGCAAAAATTGGTCCACATCGGTCCATAATTATATATAGCCCCCATATAAACCGATCCCCAGATTTGGCTTTTGGAGCCTCTAAGAGAAGCATATTTCATCCGATCCGGCTGAAATTTGGTACATGATGTTGGTATATGGTCTCTAAAAACCATGCAAAAATTGGTCCATATCGGTCCTTAATTATATATAGCCCCCATATAAACCGATCCCCAGATTTGGCTTGTAGAGCCTCTAACTGAAGCATATTTCATCCGATCCGGCTGAAATTTGGTATATGGTGTTGGTATATGGTCTCTAACAACCATGCAAAAATTGGTCCACATCGGTCCATAATTATATATAGCCCCCAAATAAACCGATCTCCAGATTTGGCTTGCAAAGCCTCAAAGAGAAGCAAATTGCATCCGATCCGGCTGAAATTTGGTACATGGTATTGGTATTGATCTCTAACAACCATGCAAAAATTGGTCCACATCGGTCCATAATTATATAAAGCGCCCATATAAACCGATCCCCAGATTTGGATTGCGGAGCCCCAAACAGAAGCAAATTTCATCCGATCCGCCTGAAATTTGGTACATGTTATTGGTATATGGTCTCTAACAACCATGCAAAAATTGGTCCACATCGGTTCATAATTATATATAGCCTTCATATAAAACGATCCCCAGATTTGGCTTGCGAAGTCTCCAAGAGAAGCAAATTTCATCCAATCCAGTTGTAATTTGGAACATGGTGTTAGTATATGATCTTTAACAACCGTGCCAGAATTGGTCCATATCGGTCCATAATTATATATAGCCCCCATATAAAGCGTTCTGCAGATTTGACCTCCGGAGCCTCTTGGAGGAGCAAAATTCATCCGATCCGGTTCAAATTAGGAACGTGGTGTTAGTATATGGTCGCTAACAAACATACCAAAATTGGTCCAATCACACAAAAATTGGTCCATATCGGTCCATAATCATGGTTGCCACTAGAGCCAAAAATAATCTACCAAAATTTTTTTCTATAGAAAATTTTGTCAAAATTTTATTTCTATAGAAAATTTTGTCAAACTTTTATTTCAAGAGAAAATTTTGTTAAAGTATTATTCGGTTCATAATAAAATTTTCATCATTGTCAAAATTTTATTTCTATAGAAAATTTTGTCAAAATTTTATTTCTATAGAAAATTTTGTTCAAATTTTATTCGGTTCATAATCATGGTTGCCACTCGAGCCAAAACTAATCTACCAAGATTTTATTTCTATGGAAAATTTTGTCATAAGTTTATTTCTATAGAAAATTTTGTTAAAATTTTATTTCTGTAGAAATTTTTGTCAAAATTTTCTTTCTATAGAAAATTTTGTCATACAATTTAGAAGATGGTGTTAGGAGGTTTTAAGATGCAAGCGTTACCGCAACTTAAGTAATTCGATTGTGGATGGCAGTGTTTAGAAGAAGTTTCTACGCAATCCATGATGGAGGGTACATAAGCTTCGGCCTGGCCGAACTTACGGCCGTATATACTTGTTTCTATTGTACCCTTCTTTTTTCCAGCAGGCCAGGTTTTGAATCGCCTCTTCACCTATCGGTGCCTCTTTCACTAATCATCCTCAAAACACGCCCTACATGCACCATCCTGTGCTGCTTCTAATCGGCACAGATGAGCTCTCAATTCTAAGTGCCCGCTCATTATTCCCACGGTCCATCTGGCTGTCGTCTGCTCTCCTTGGTTAGGTTAGGTGGCATCCCGATGTATCAGACTCACTTAGACTATTTAGTCCATTGTGATACCACATTGGTGAACTTCTCTCTTATCACTGAGTGCTGCCCGATTCCATGGTAAGCTCAATGACAAGGGACCTCGTTTTTATAGCCGAGTCCGAACGGGGTTCCACATTGCAGTGAAACCATTTAGAGAAGCTTTGAAACCCTCAGAAATGTCACCAGCATTACTGAGGTGGGATAATCCACCGCTGAAAAACTTTTTGGTGTTCGGTCGAAGCAGGAATCGAACCCACGACCTTGCCTATTCAAGGCGTGCATGCTAACCATAGCACCACGGTGGCTCTGCTCTCCTTAAGTAATGCTCTATTCTTATTCTTATCTGGGTCACCCTATAGTACATTCCTCTATATGTTATGTCTCCGGTAGTCAAAACGGTTCACGGCAATATAGGCAAATATTCACGTTTTATGGCCACGTGTTATTTCCGAGCCATTTAACATCCATCTACGATCCATCGGTGTAGCAGCTATTTCCCCCTGGTATCTGTTCTGGGGTCCCATTCTCCCAAGACCATCTTATTGACGTCAGAAGTTCACACTCGATAGCTATGAGCGCCTCAGGTATCCGATCATGGATTGCGGTATCCGCCATTTCACCCACCATCTCCCCTATTATCCTTTGATGGTTCGTCATGTTTCCGTCCATTCTCCCAACGCTTTTGATCTAAACCTCTATAGGTCTTAAATCCAGTAGCGTCAATTGGCCAATGTTATACCTTCTAGTGAATAGGCTTAATTTTGTTTTCCCCGGGTTAACCTTCAGACTGCTGGGTCTTTCTCAGTAATATGTCATCCTTAGGACAGAATACAGAATATAACACCAGCAATCTTTTGCGGAATTTCTATCGACAGTCTGCCAGTGATAGGTAATGTAGAATCTAAATACTCTTTGATTTCGAAGCACGATTACCATTTCGAATACAAGAACTGTATCAACGACTGATGATCAACAATTTTTCCAGCATCAAGCTATTACGATTCCATTTTTTGACTATAGAAGTCGATGAAAAATAGAAGTCAATTTTTTAATCTGTATAGTCGATTTGCGGACTTTGTGATATTAAACTAAATAATTGGGATATAAAATTAGTTGTTTTTTAGTAGTGATCTTAATCCACTAATCGAATCGTATCGAACAAATCCTAAAGTAGAATTTGAATAAAAAGAGACTTTATGTTTAAATTCCACCAAATGTCGACTTTCCATAAACGCGAAAGCCGAAAGACGATTTTCAAACATTTTTAATGTTTTTAATAAGTCGAAACTTTGACTTTTCCAAATTTTCAAAAAGTCTAAAGGATGAGCTTTTGATTCTCATTAAAATCCTAATGAGAGTCTTAGGTCGGTCTACGTCAGATCCGGTTAGATTTAACCAGACAATTTCCGAAATTTCCGATAGAACATTTAACAAACAATTTTTAATTATAGTTAACTAACTGATATCAGTATAGTTTTTGTCGTTGATAAAAGCCTACTCAATAGTTTTGATCCCAGAAAAATAACCTCTTTACAGACTCAGTAGGTATTCAACTCAAAATTATTTTTAAAATATTTGATTGATTTTCTGTTCCCCTGTGGGGGTTCACAAAAACTGTATATCTCTATTTAATTTAAATTTGCTATTCAATTTAGCTTTTATGACACCTTTAGCAGATCTATGACAGCATCAAATAAAAATTCTCACTTCAATGCCAGACAAACTTTATTGACATACAAATATGACTTTTCACAGATGAAGATATGAGAAAAATTGTGCTTGCTACGATAGATTTGTGTATATGCATTTAGAGCTGTGTATGAGTTCGTATATGTGTGTGTGTGTGTATGAGCCTTTGCATACGTGACGTTTACTTGCTCATTTGTTATCAAAACGAACTGCAACATTCATCTCAATTAGCTAATTAATGAATGAGTAGCAATAATTTTTCCTATATTCCTATACAAACAACAACATAAACACAACTCACACACTCATAACACTCTTCATAAGTGTTATGAGTGTGTGAGAAGATTTAAGGCCTTGTTTTTCCAAGGCAGTAAATAAAGCAAAGGAAATTAAGAAAAACTCCAGGAAATTGTTTTCATATAAAAATTCCGATATTTTGGATAGAATTTTTAATTTCACGAATTCAGCTTCTTTTCTCTCTAGGAAGCATTTTTTGGGAGATATGAGCAAAAATAAGCTTTAGCTGGCTTTATTTAAGCCTCATTAATGAAAGGCAATTGCGGATTTATTTCAACAATAAATTCATTGTCTACTCGGAACGATCCTGGTCTATAGAGGCTTACATGCGAATTCGGAACTAAGAAGCAACTTTGAAGCAAGCAATCATTCAATCAACAGGGAAAATCCGCAAGGAGAAATTCTACACACAAAAAAAATTCTGATTCAATCACGAAATTTATTGATCCAATTAATTTTTTAATTGAAATGTCTTCAATCACAGAAATGATAGTATCAATTAAAAAATTTATTGACAGCCAATTAAAATATTAATTGATCCAATTAATAAATTAATTGATACTATTATTTTTTTTTGTGTGATTGTTTTTTGTTTCAATTAAAAAAAATTTTAAATCAATTAAATTTTTAATTGAATATTTTTTAAAACTCAATTAAAATTTTAATTGGAAAAATTTTCGTTTGTTTTTTGTTTTGTTTTTGTGTATCCACTTTATTTGGAAATATTGTCATAAACAGGCTCTTCATAAAAAAGTGGGATAAATGTGGTGACATACCCCACATCCAATAAGTAGAAAATTTCCAGTTCAATTAGACACATAAAACAGTACCGCATATGACTGTGAAAAAAAATAAACGGCCTCAGTAACATATACTTGCAAAATAAAAAAATGAGTTCCAAACATACAATTTTTAAACCGAAACGTATGAAAAATGTTTGTTTTGTCCATGTAGGTGTATGTCAGCCGACTAGAGAAAGGGTTGCCCTAAATCGTCTTTCCAAACTAACATAACCTAATTTTTTTTGCATCGGTGAGCTTTTGCATTTTTTAGAACTTCAATGGACTTATTCCAAACTTATTTTCAATATGTGTTGCATCCGTTCTCGCGATATGTTCAAATCGCCAAAAGGTGTTCTTCCACTGCGCCATATATTTCAATCAAATCTGGCCTTTACTTACCAGCAAAAAATGGCAGCCCGATGTATCAGGCTCACTTAGACTATTCAGTCCATTGTGATACCACAGTGGTGAACTTCTCTCTTATCACTGAGTGCTGCCCGATTCCATGTTAAGTTCAATGACAAGGCACCTCCTTTTTATAGTCGAGTCCGAACGGCGTTCCACATTGCAGTGAAACCACTTAGAGAAGCTTTGAAACCTTCAGAAATGTCACCAGCATTACTGAGGTGGGATAATCCACCGCTGAAAAACTTTTTGGTGTTCGGTCGAAGCAGGAATCGAACCCACGACCTTGTGTATGCAAGGCGGGCATGCTAACCATTGCACCACGGTGGCGGAATAAGTTTATCAATTTTCGGACGAGGGTTTTAAAAATACACACAAAAAATTTTGTTTCTGATTCAATCACGAAAATGATAGTATCAATTACAGTTTTTATTGTGCATAGAACAAATTCTTGATTAAAAAATTAATTGATTTTATTAGCAAATTGCAAATGTTGATTGCAAAACTCAATTAATTCTTTTATTAAAAAGGTAACTATTTTCAATTACTTTCTGAATTGGTTTAGAGTTTTTATTTCGATTAACAATTGATTGTTTGAAATACATTTTTAATTAAAAATTTTAAAAATCTTAATCATTTTTTTTTACTGACTTAGTCTTCCGAATTTGATTAAAAAGTTAATTTTATCAATTAATTTTTTAATTAAAAATTTTAAAATTTTCAATCATTGACATAATTAACTTAATGTTTCTATCATGAGTAAAAAGTTAATTGTATTAATTAATTTATTAATTGGAAAAATTTTCAACCTCAATTAACTTTTTAATTGAAAATAATTTCGTGATGTTTTTTTTTCTGTGTGATGGCAATCTTAAGTTGGAAATACATATTATCCACGCCGTAGGGGATATCCGGCAAAGACCTACTACTTTTATACAACATCTATCGAAATACGACTTAACGAAATTTTGTCGTAATCAACTTGTAAACTTCATCGAATACCGAGTCAAATCTTTGGCTTTTGTGATAGCCAAAGTAGACTAATTGACTTGTGAACAAAATCGACTTTTAAGAAAAAAAAAAAATTAAAAGTTTTTATGTACCATACATTGCATATATATGTTAGGTAAATTACTCATAAAATTATTCGTGAGTCTTGAGGTTTTTCGTGAGTCACGACATTTAAAAGATTTTCGTGCGTGAGTACAAATTTTCTATTCGTGAGCGTGAGCCCTACCAAAAATATCGTGCGTGAGTGTGCGTGAATAAGATTTCTCCGTCGTGAGTGTGCGTGAGCAAAATATTACTCATGTACACACCTATAATATAAATGCATATCAGGCGAAAGATATATATGGGAGCTATATCTAAATCTGAACCGATTTCGACCAAATTCGGCGTGCATAGCTACAATATTAATTCCACTCTTTGTGCAAAATTAGGGCAAAACTTTGGCTTCTGGGGCCATATAAGTGCATATCGGGCGAAAGTTATATATGGGAGTTGTATCTAAATCTGAACCGATTTCAACCAAATTCGGCACACTTTACGACACTATCAATTGCACAACTTGTGCAAAATTAAAAGTAAATCAGTCTAAAATTCTAGCTTCTGGGGCCATATTAGTAGATATCGGGCGAAAGGTATACATGGGAGCTACATCTAAAAATGAATCGATTTCTTGCAAAATCAATAGGATTCTATTCTGACTCAAAGTACATACTTGTGCCAAATTTAATGTCGATTGGACTAAAATTGCGACCTAGACTTTGATTACAAAAATGTGTTCACAGACAGACGGACGGACGGACATGGCTAGAGCGACTCAGGGGCCGGCCCTGATCAATATTGCCAAAGACACCATATGTCTATCTCGTCTCCTTTTGGGTGTTGCAAACATATGCACTAACTCATAATACCCTGTTCCACAGTATGGCGCAGGGTATACAAATGGAAAAATTAAGTTTATTTATTTTTTTTATACCCTCCACCATAGGATGGGGGTATATTAACTTTGTCATTCCGTTTGTAACACATCGAAATATTGCTCTAAGACCCCATAAAGTATATATATTCTGGGTCGTGGTGAAATTCTGAGTCGATATAAGCATGTCCGTCCGTCCGTCCGTCTGTCCGGCTGTCCGTCCGTCTGTGGAAATCACGCTAACTTCCGAACGAAACTAGCTATCGACTTGAAACTTGGCACAAGTAGTTGTTATTGATGTAGGTCGGATGGTATTGAAAATGGGTCATATCGGCCCACGTTTACGTATAGCCCCCATATAAACCGATCCCCAAATTTGGCTTGCGGAGCCTTCCGGAGCAGCAAAATTCATCCGATCCGGTTGAAATTTGGTACGTGGTCTAAGTATACGGTCTCTAACAACCGTGCCAAAATTGGTCCATATCGGTCCATAATTATATATAGCTCCCATATAAACCGATCCCCAGATTTGACCTCCGGAGCCTCTTGGAGGGGTAAAATTCATCCGATCCGTTTGAAATTGGGTATCTGATGTTAGTATACGGTATCTAACAAGCATGCAAAAATTGGTCCATATCGGTCCATAATTATATATAGCTCCCATATAAACCGATCCCCAGATTTGAACTCTGGAGCCTCTTGGATGAGCAAAATTCATCCGATCCAATTGAAATTTAGTACGTGGTGTTAGTATATGGTCTCTAACAACCATGCAAAAATTGGTCCATATCGGTCCATAATTATATATAGCTCCCATATAAACCGATCCCCAGATTTGACCTCCGGAGCCTCTTGGAGGAGCAAAAGTCATCCGATGCGGTTGAAATTTGGTACATTTCGTTAGTATATGGCCTCTAACAGCCATGTAAAAATTGTCAAATTTTATTACTATAGAAAGTTTTGTCAAAATTTCATTTCTATAGAAAGTTTTGTAAAAAGTTTATTTCTATAGCAATGTTTGTCAACATTTTATTTCCATAGAAAATTTTGTCAAAATTTTATTTCTATAGAAAATTTTGTAAAAAATTTATTTCTGTAGAAAATTTTGTCAACATTTTATTTCTATAAACAATTTTGTCAACATTTTATTTCTATAGAAAATTTTGTCAAGTTTTTATTTCTATAGAAAATTTTGTCAAACTGAATTATATACGTATTTAAACGGCCTTTTTTTTTTTGTTTAATATATACCCCTTATGGACTAACGTACAATTTAGAAGACAGTGTTAAAAAGTTTTACGATACCTTGCCATCGGCAAGTGTTATCGCAACCCAAGTAATTCGATTGTGGATGACAGCCTTTAGTAGAAGTTCCTACGCAATCCATGGTGGAGGGTACATAAGATTCGGCCTGGCCGAACTTACGGCCGTATATACTTGTTTTAATAAGAATTTTTGAAAAATCCAAATATTGAAATATGATCAGAACTAAAGAACTAATGCGTATTCAATGAAGCGGTTACTTAAAAATATGAATTCCTGCCTATGACAATCCTATGTAAACGACATTGCTTTTGATTTGATTTTTCACCACTGGCAGATGCAAAATGAATATTGTTAATACTTTTTTTGGTGGGTAGTTAAACTACGCAAAAAAAAGTTTGTGCCCTTAAGGGCCTCTTGGCAAGAATCCTTTTCTCTTTTTCTTTTATAGCAACCAAGTAATTATATAGGCTTCACAAAAGTTTACAGAAGAGGAATATGAATATGTTGATAATTATCATGTGCACAATGAAAGGAGGTAGTTTTGCTTATAGGCAATAATTAAATTGAAATATGAATTAACCCACCTCATTCATAAGCCAATTTTAGCACAGAACGGAGGAGGGGAGAAATTCTAAACAAACGATATAAGAACTAATTGGATAAAGACCCATAATTTTAGAAAATATAGAGCAAAAAACACGTTGACTAATTAAACGAATAACGATTAATCCTATCAGAGTATCTAATAGGATCAATATTTCCGGAAGTCCTATCTTCATGAAGATCTGTTATTATTACACCAGAATATACCCATATAGACAAAAAGTTAAAGTAAACTTTACATTGACTTTTATTTCTACTTTAAATTCTTTTGATAAACACTCACTAAATTGTCTTGAATAGTGCATTGTAGACTTCAAAAATATATTATATATAGGAAATATTATTATACATTTTTATGAGCAAATTAATGTCTACGACAATATCACGGACCTTGTTTTGGGCATTAAGCTAAATCCATTTAATGGCAACACGTGCCATTGATGTGGTCATTGTTTTGTTTTGGCGCCTTTCACTACTATGGCTTGTACGGTGCCAACAACCGGATATCCGATATTTGGTTTTGCTACTGTAGTTGGATGCAGTGCACTAAGACTTTTAATACCTTTTGCTTAGGCACCTTTATGTGTTGTATTCATTCAATTTGTAAATATTTCGTGGAATTTATTACGATTCTTGTTTTTTTGTTTTTTGTTTTTTTGGTTGGCATTATGCCAAAAAAATTATAGGGATCAGATTAAATGTCACATTTGAATATTCAAAATAAATTCATATTCAATTGAAATGCCTTTATTTTAATTGAAAATAGTATTTTGTTTGTTTTGGATATTTTTATTAGGTGGTATCATGCAAATAGACCTATATGGATGGACAAGAAAAAAACAGACACAAAACAATTATATACGGCCGTAAGTTCGGCCAGGCCGAATCTTATATACCCTCCACCATGGATTGCGTAGAAACTTCTACGAAAGACTGTCATCCACAATCGAATTACTTTCGTTGTGGTATCTTAAAACTTCTTAACATCGTTTTCTAAACTGTGATTTAGTCCATACGTGGTATATATTAGACAAAAAAGTTGTGTAGGTAAGTCTACAAATAATTACGAATCGATATGGAGTTTTTGCACGATACGAATGTGGGGGCTATATACAATTATGAACTTGATATGGACCAATTTTTGTGTGATTGGGGATCGATTTATCTGAGGGCTATATATAACTATAGACCGATAATTACCTAGTTAGGCATGGTTGTTAACGGCCATATACTAGCACAATGTACCAAATTTCAACTGCTCGGATGAGATTTGCTCCTCTAAGAGGCTCCCAAACCAAATCTCGGGATCGGTTTATATGGGGGCTATATGTGATTATGGACTGATATGGACCACTTTTGGCATGGTTGTTAAATATCATACACTACCACCACGTACCAAATTTCAACCAGATCGTCTGAATTTTGCTTCTCCAAAAGGCACCAGAGGTCAAATCTGGGGATCGGTTTATATGGGGGCTATGTATAATTATGGACTGATATGAACCAATTCCTGCATGGTTGTTGGATACCATATACTAACATCACGTACTAAATTTCAACCGAATCGGATGAAGTTTGCTCTTCCAAGGGGCTCCGGAGGTCAAATTTGGGGATCGGTTTATATGGGGCATGGGTGTTTGAGGCCATATATTAACACCACATACCAAATTTCAACTGAATCAGATGAATTTTGGTCTTCCAAGGGTCTCCGGAGATCAAATCTGGGGAACGGTTTATATGGGGGCTATATATAATTACGGTCCGATATGAACCAATTCTTGCGTGTTTGTTAGAGACCATATACTAACACCACGTACCAAATTTCAACCGGATCGGATGAATTTTGCTCCTCTAAGAGGCTCCGGATTTCAAATCTGGGGATCGGCTTATATGGGGGCTATATATAATTATGGACCGATATGGACCAATTTTGGCATGATTGTTAGAGACCATATACTAACACCATGTACCAAATTTCAACCGGATCGGATGAATTTTGCTCCTCCAAGAGGCTCCGGAGGACAAATCTGGGGATCGATTTATATGGGGACTATATATAATTATCGACCGATATGGACCAATTCTTGCATGGTTGTTAGAGACCAAATACTAACACCACGTACCAAATTTCAACCAGATCGGATGAATTTTGCTCCTCTAAGAGGCTCCGGATTTCAAATCTGGGGATCGATTTATATGGGGGCTATATATAATTAAGGACCAATATGGACCAACTTTGGTATGATTGTTAGAGACAATACACTAACACCATTTACCAAATTTCAATCGGATCGGATGACTTTTGCTCCTCTAAGAGGCTCCGGAGGTCAAATCTGGGTGTCGGTTTATATGGGGGCTATATATAATTATGGGCCGATGTGGACCAATTTTTGCATGGTCTTTAGAGAACATATACCAACACCGTGTACCAAATTTCAGCCGGATCGGATGAAATTTGCTTCCCTTAGAGGCTCCGCAAGCCAAATCGAGGAATCGGTTTATATGGGGGCTATATATAATATTGGACCGATGTGGACCATTGTTTGCATGGTTGTTAGAGACCACATATTAACACCATGTACCAAATTTCAGTCAGATCGGATGAAATTTGCTTCTCTTAGAGGCTCCGCAAGCCAAATCGGGGGATCGGTTTATATGGGGGCTATAATAATTATGGACCGATGTAGACCAATTTTTGCATGGTTGTTAAGACAATATACTAACACTATGTACCAAATTTCAGCCGGATCGGATGAAATTTGCTTCTCTTAGAGCAATCGCAAGCCTAATTTGGGCGTCCGTTTATATGGGGACTATACGTACAAGTGGACCGATATGGACCAATTTTTGCATGGTTGTTAGAGATCATATACTAACACCATGTACCAAATTTCAGCCGGATCGGATGAAATTTGCTTCTCTTAGAGCAGAATCAAGCCAAATTTGGGGGTCCGTTTATATGGGGGCTATACGTAAAAGTGCACCGATATGGCCCATTTGCAATGCCATCCGACCTACATCAATAACAACTGCTTGTGCCAAGTTTCAAGTCGATAGCTCGTTTCGTTCAGAAGTTGGCGTGATTTCAACAGACGGACGGACATGCTCAGATCGACTCAGAATTTCACCACGACCCAGAATATATATACTTTATGGGGTCTTAGAGCAATATTTCGATGTGTTACAAACGGAATGACAAAGTTAATATACCCCCATCCTATGGTGGAGGGTATAAAAAAACAAAGCAAATTTTTTTTCTGCCGATACACGCAAAGAAAAAAAAAAACGTTTGGAAAACGTGGAATATATAAAAATAAACAAAAAAACAAAAAACTTTGGTCGAAGCAGGGATCGAACCCACGACCCTTGGCATGCAAGTCGGACGTAGCAACCACTGCTCCACGGTGCCAAACTAAATATTTGTTTCTGTTAAATAAACTTTGTTTATTCGGTTCGTGGGCGCCGCAAGCTATGCTATATAAATATAACTTATATGGATATTTATCTATTGATGACCATAACAGGTACATAGCTCAGTGGTTAGTGTGTTGGCTTACAAAGTGCATGGTCCGCGGTTCGATTCTCCGTTCAGGCGAAAGGTAAAAAAAATTTAAAAATTTATAAAATCGTATAATTTCTTCGGCATTGTTGGTATTACAGGAAAAGGTGTTAAGAACTAAAAAACCTCGTGGATGTGAGAAAGATGTGAGGGAAAATGCAATTAGCAAGAACACAATGTTTTTTTTTTTTTTTTTTTGAGTTTGTCTTTATGAAATTGTTTTTACATCCTGGAAAAGAATAAACGTTTATCACAAAAAGTATATACCTTTCTTCCAAATACACTTCCTTACAGCTAAAAGCAAATGAGAAACGAACTTTGTTTGTCTAAAATTTCGTTTGGGAGGAAAGAATTAGTTTTTTTCGTGTACACTAGGTGTCTTACCCCGATGTATTATTAAATTGTATTATTATACTATTAATCGATAAGTACCAGAATTTAGCAGAATTTTTTTTACCCCCCAAACTTACCGCATTAATCAAGGCTTAACTGTAATTTACTTTCTGCTCTTACAAACTTTCTGCTTTACGGAAGAAAAAACAAAATCCTTTATATGTCCTTTCGTATCAGTTAACTATTCCACAATTCAAGCCGATAGCATTTCTAAGCCATAATAAATTCCATGGTGCACTTAAAGCGTGTGTCTCTTTTGTTGTGGCTCCAGCACAATTCGCCTCGTTGGCAATTGCATATCGCCCGACCAAGCAAATTGCCCTTTGGCCATTCTACACCATGAAGCGAAAGTAATGCAATTAAGCTATTTTATCCTATTCTAGTAAATAAATTGAAGGGAGGGATTTGAAAGTTGAATAGGAATTTAATTAAATGTCCATAGTTTAAATAATGGATGGCATTTTTGGTAAGAATGCAATAAATTCAATTGGAAGCTCTTCCATTAGCTTTGTGTTGATGTTTATGAGAGAGAGGGAGAGAGAGAAGGAGAGAATAGAGCGCGTATTGGAAACACTATACTCGTTTACTATCACATATTCACACTGCCGTAGTTAGATCGCAATCTATGGCAATAGTTTAAACATTGTGTATTGTGATAAGTAAATATTTTAATGGATTTTCAGAGGGATTTGCTAACATGAGGGATGCGGTGAAATTAACATTGCTATGCCCCAAAAGTCGTAAACCTAATGTAGAAACTAGAGGTCTGCATCGAATAACTTTTCACTGCATGTATGCAATTCGCTGTCGAATATAGTACATACACTGTCTTTCTCTCAGAGCGCAAGTAGTGAAGTGAAGAGAACACTTGCTTGTCAAATACCACCAAGTACTTATCCGAAACAATATGTGTTCCGAAAAAAAGGAACAATAAAAATGTAAGTACTTGAGAAAAAGTACAACATGGATTCTCTTCACTTCACGTGGTACCACAAGTATTTCTCAGTATGTGCGAAGCAAAACTTTCCATTATTATTAATCATAGATATGTATGTATATCACATATTTCATATATTTATGTATGTCACACACTTACCTTAACGTTTGCCCCTCTTTATAACAAACCAAAACATATATTATGGAGAGTAACTGTTTTTTTGTATTTCTGAAACTGCATGTGGTACATGTAGTACTCTATGAAGTTTTGTTCTCGCAACATAGTCGACGTGATCACTCTGAGTACACTTCAATAAGAGAGAAAGAGGAATATGTGTTTGTTGATAGTGAAGACATCAGAGTAGCAACAAGAAGTTACTCGTGGCTTTTGGTGTTCATCAAAATGTGTACCAATTGTTTTGCGACTCTTTCAAATAGATGTACTCATGTAGCAAGTACACGTGTACTCTGCATTTACAAATGGAACTGTGCAGACCTCTACTAGAAACCCTACTTTAAAATAAAAGAAATTTTGAATATTTTTATTATTTGAACTCCCCCATGAGTTCAAAGATTCCAATAACTTCCTCGGAAACCAAACCGGCAACCACCATTGCCTCCATTATATTTTGCAATTTCGTGGACTCCCTTTCCAAATTATAGTGTTTGCTCTTTAATATTTCTCCCCAAGTATTTATATATTATCTCCTTCTATAATTTGTTGTTCTTTACCCCTTAGTGAAGAAATGTTCACTTGCACACATAACGTGGTTCCCAAATGAACACAAATGTGTAGGATTTCCAACTTAGGAAGTAAATTCATTTTCTGCAAGCCTGTACAGATAGATATTGCCTCCGATCCGTTCGAAAGGCTTATGTATATTTTAAGCATTCAAGTTTCTTATCGAAATTTTATTTTTACATTAAATTTTGTCAAAATTTTATTTTTATTTTTATAGGCCCGCTTCGCTGCGCCTTCCGAAGCGTATTTTGAGAAACATTTTGCATTAACTTAGTCAACTATATCCTTCATGCTGAAAACAAATTCGAAAAGATTTGAATTCTTTTAAACAAACCGGACTACTTGATTTTTCGTTTATAGGTACAAATACGGCGGGAGAGGGTGTACCTTCTTCTATATTTCTTGTGAATTTTAAGTGTGGTTTGTCAAGGAAAGGTATCCTTCTCCTCAACATATCTGAAAATTAAGCACTATATTATAATAACATACAAAAATTTACTGTTTCCCATCCAATAAATCGGAAAAAGCAAAAGTAGTAAAAAATTTTACCACATTAACATTTGCTAAAATGTTGGGAAATGATGCACCCTCAACGTTGGCTGCCAATTTCATGTAAATTTAAGTTCTTTACTAAAAAGAAGTCTGGCAGAAGCCTGTGCAAAAATCATAAAATTATGTACCGAGTTCCCATTTACGGACAACCCTCTACTTTCAATTTAAGAAAAAAACAACGAACAAAAGGGAACCCTCTCCCCACCTTCGCTCCACTGCAACCTGATATCGGACTATCACATACCCTATTTTAATTTCAAAAACTACTCAATGGTCCCTATAAATTCTATAGAAGTAAATCAACAAAATTTATTTCAATTTTCCCCTTCCCCAACCAGATATCGAAAAATCATATGCTAATTTAAAAATCACCTCCTCCCACGTTCCCTGTAAATTTCAAGTAGATCGAAGATATTTAAATTTTCCTCTACTGTTTTAAAGGGACGTCACTTTCCCCGATACAATATCGACAAACACCGTAGTGAGTAGCACCACTAACCTTCCCTGAAAATTCTTGAAACTTTCCTTCTAGTGTTGGGGGGGGGGGGGGAAGTGTCCTTTTCGTTCATAACCTTCCCCCACTGCCTATGTAAATTTCAAGAAAACTTAAGAATTGTTTTTTTTCCAGTTTTAGAGGGGCACCTCCTCCCCGACTAAATATCGAAAAGTGATGTAGCATATCTTTTGTAAACGTCCCAGAAAATGTCAAGCAAATTATAAGCCTAAAAGGGCGGCCTCTCTTCCGTCCAAATATCACAAAATCAGGTATCAACTATTAATATCGTAACCTCTCCCCAGTCCTCTGTAAATTTCAAGTAACTCGGTAAAGTTTAATTGTTTCTCTGTAACATATGTTATGTACTTAAGAGAAGCGGATGTCTCCCTATGCCCTTTTATTTTTATTAAAAAATCAAGAACCTGATATAAATTTCATAACCCATTTTTTCAGTAAAATTTCAGTCGGGGGAGTTTAGTTTTGTTTGTACTTTCAAACAAAAAAATTCGGGCAAAGGGGTGGTCCCCCTCCCCGACCAAATATCGAAAAATAGTGTAGCGGATTTTTGTCTAGATGCCAACCTCAACATTCAATGAAAATTTCAAGCAAATCGCATAATTTTGTTCCAAGTTTCAAAAGGTAGGGCAAGGGGGAGGTCCCCCTCCCCATCCACATATGAAATCATCAGGTACCCCATATTAATTCCATGACCTCACCACATGTTCTCTGTAAATCTCAGATAATTTAGAGAATTTTAGTTTTTTCACTGTACTTAAAAAAAGTCGAACAAAGGGGAGGCCCCCCTCCGCCACAAAATATCGAAATAAAAAGTAGCGGATCTTTGTCTAGATACCAACCCCAATCTTCAATGAAAATTTTATATAGATTTTGTCAAAAAATAATTTTCATAGAAAATTTTGTCAAATTTTTTCATTTCTACAGAAAATTTTGTCAAAATTTTATTTCTATACAAACTTGTGTCGAAATCTTATTTCTACAGAAAATTTTGTCAAAATTTTTATTTCTATAGAAAATTTTCTCAAATTTTTTTATAGAAAATTTTGTCAAAATTTTGGTTTCTATAGAAAATTTTGTCAAGATTTTGTTTCTATTTAAAAATTTGTCAAAATTTTATTTAAATAGAAAATATTGTCAAAATTTGTCACCTACTAAAACATCAAGAATACTACCAAATTGTAAATTTTATTATAATTTTATTTCTATAGAAATTTGTTTAATTTTTTTTTCTATAGAAAATTTTGTCAAATTTTTTTGTTCTTTAAAAAATTTTGTCAAAATTTTTTTCCGTAGAAAATTTTGTCAAAATTTTATTTATATAGAAAATTTTGTCAAAATTTAATTTCTATAGAAAATGTTGTCAAAATTTTATTTCTATTTAATTTAATTTCTATAGAAATTATTGTCAAAATTTTTATTCTATCGAAATTTTTATCCAAATTTTTTTTCTATAGAAAATATTGTCAAAATTCCATTTCTATAGAAAATTTTGTCAAAAATTTATCTCTATAGAAAATTTTGTCAAAATTTTATCTCTATAGAAAATTTTGTCAAAATTTTATCTCTATAGAAAATTTTGTCAAAATTTTATCTCTATAGAAAATTTTGTCAAAATTTTATCTCTAAAGAAAATTTAGTCAAAATTTTATCTCTAGAGAAAATTTTGTCAAAATTTTATCTCTATAGGAAATTTTGTCAAAAATGTATCTCTATAGAAAATTTTGTGAAAATTTTATTTCCATTGAAAATTTTGTCAAAATTTTATTTCCATAGAAAATTTTTTAAAAATTTTATTTTTATAGAAAATGTTGTCAAAATGTTATTTGTATAAAAATTTTTGCCAAAATTTTATTTCTATAGAAAATGTTGTCAAAATTTTATTTGTATAGAAATTTTTGCCAAAATTTTATTTCTATAAAAATTGTATTTCTATAGAAAATTTGTGGAATATCTCTACCAGATAGTTACAAATCTACCATTTTTGGTGGAATATAGCACCCAAAAAATTCCAAAGGTTTGGGATGGTATCAAACATTTTAGCCCACAAAGTCGGGAAGGGTATAATACAGCCGCCCCAAAAGTCACAGGTTATTAGTCGATTTCATAGTATTGCAGAACTTTTTCATTGTCACAATTTAAATTTTTCGTCATGTCATTGATAAAATTATGGCTCAAGTTTCAAATGCTAACCCCATTTAATTTTTCCAACCACTACAGAAGATTGAGTTATCTCAAAACTACCAACTCAATAATTTAGAATTCATGGGATTTTTGAAAAAAGCCATACGTTTTCATTTGTTTGGAGGGACCTAGCATAGGAAAGTGTGTTTGCTTAATTCCATGCCACATAAGCAAGCATGTCCAAAACGAATATTGGATAAATTAGATGGAATTTTTGCATTTTGCACCTACCATTGCAAGTACTCGTACAGGCATCCTCTTATGATGTTCTCATTTTATCTGTCTGTCTGTCTTCGCTTATTTTTCAGGTGCCGGAACGAGTTCGAGCGATGAATGCCAGCATAAAACTTTTGTTAATTGTCCGGGAACCGGTGACAAGAGCCATTTCTGATTATACGCAATTACGCAGTCATGCAGCAACAGCCACATTACCACTAGCCAATGCCGTCAATGAATACCAACAACAACAACAACAACAGTCCCAGCAGCATTCACAGCCACAACAATCGAATTCACCAGCAGCATCATCGTCATCACAGAACTCTGGTAAAATTTCCACGCATTCCATGCTTTATAGCAAATTAAATGCCGGTTACTCTTCATCGCAAACCTACGATAATTTCATTGGTGGTGGTGGTGGTCCAGGCAGTGGAGGTGGTGGCCGCATAGGTGCAGGAGGTGGTTATGTTTATGGTTCTGGTGCCGGTGGAATAAAGGCAAATTCCAATTCGAAAATACGTCAATACGATGGGACCACAACACCCAGTCCATCATTGGCAGCCGCTCAAATTTTGTCAAAGTAAGTTTTTTTCTCCTTTCCTTTTACCAGGATATTCCATTTGAAAACTGTGCAATTATGTTTCGTAGTTTCGTTTTTTTATTTTATTTTTATTTTTTGTCCGAATTGAAGCGAATTTCATGGAGCAATTAACAGACTCAATAGCCATAATGTCACAGACAGAAACATGCAGTATCCAGCATTTCTACGAATGAACGAATAATTCGCGTTTTTTTTTTTTTTTTTTTTTTGGTACATAAGAGCGTATTGCAAACGACATTGACTCATATGTATGGAATCCATAAGTAGCCGATAGCTTTTATAACTAATGCTTTAATGTTTATTATAGTTTTTAGAATTGTAATAAATAATAAATAAATAATAATCCATAAGGACTCATTGAAAAGAAAAAAATCAGTAAATGTGGAGAAATTAACCAGAGGGTGGTTAATTTCTCCACTGTGGACCAGACCAGTTGCGAGCATAACAGCCAATATAGATAGAGGAACTCGGTAGACACTTATGCAGTGAGGCTGATTGTAATGCGGTATATTTTTTCATTAAACTCTCCACCACATGGAAATATTGGCCTCGACCCCGAAAAAATATATACTTCCGAACTAAATAAGCTATCGACTTGAATCTTAGCTACATAGTCACGGTTGTCATTCAAGCCAAAAATAATCTACCAAAATTTTACCAAAAAACTATCAAACAAAAAATCTTAATTTTCAATTTTTTTTCTATAGAAAAATTTCTCATAATTGTATTTCTATTGAAAATTTTCTCAAAATCTTATTTCTATAGAAAATTTTTTAAAAGTTTTATTTCTATTTTGTAAAATTTTATTTCTATGCACAATTTTGTTAAAATTGTATTTCTATAGAAAATTTTGTCAAAATTTTATTTCTATAGAAATTTTTTTAAAAATTTTATTTCTATAGAAAATTTTTTAAAAATTTTGTTTCTATAGAAATTTTTTTAATAATTTTAATTTTTAGAAAATTTTGTCAAAATTATATTTTTATAGAAAATTTTGTCAAAATTTTATTTCTATAGAAAATTTTGTCAAAATTTTATTTCTACAGAAAATTTTGTCAAAATTTTATTTCTATAGATTTTTTTTAATTTTATTTCTATAGAAAATTTTGCCAACATTTTTTTTCTATAGATTTTTTTAAATTTTATTTCTATAGAAAATTTTGTCAACATTTTATTTCTATAGAAAATTATGTCAAAATTTTATTTCTATAGAAAATTTTGTCAAAATTTTATTCATATAGAAAATTTTCTCAAAATTTTATTCATATAGAAAATTTTCTCAAAATTTTATTTCCGTAAAAAATTTTCTGAAAATTTTATTTCTATAGAAAATTTTGTCAACATTTTTTTTCTATAGATTTTTTTTTAATTTTGTTTCTATAGCAAATTTTGTCAAAATTTTATTTCTATACTTTTTTTTTGAATGTTATTTCTATGGAAATTTTTCTCAAAATTTTATTTCTATAGAAAATTTTTCCAAAATTTTATTTCTGTAGAATTTTTTTTAAATGTTATTTCTTTTTTGTCACATTTTATTTCTACAGAATTTTTTTTAAATGTTATTTCTATAGAAAATTTTGTCAAAATTGTATTTCTATAGAAAATTTTATCAAAATTTTATTTCTATAGAAAATTTTGTCAAAATTTTATTTCTATAGAAAATTTTGTCAAAATGTTATTTCTATAGAAAATTTTGTCAAAATTTTATTTCTGTAAAAAATTTTCTCAAAATTTTATTTCTATAGAAAATTTTCTCAAAATTTTATTTCTATAAAAAATTTTCTCAAAATTTTATTTCTATAGAAAATTTTCTCAATATTTTATTTCTATAGAAAATTTTGTCAAAATTTTATTTCTATAAAAAATTTTCTCAAAATTTTATTTCTTTAGAAAATTTTGTCAAAATTTTATTTCTATAGATTTTTTTTAAAGTTTATTTCTATATAAAATTTTGTCAAAATTTTATTTCTATCGAAAATTTTGTTAAAATTTATTTTTTCTATAGAAAATCGTGTATCGGATTAAGTTTAGACCGATTTCACTTGCTGAGGGTATAGAAGGCACACTGATCGTGAAAATTACTTGAAACTCAATGTAAAATTTTCAGATTTTACTTCTCGGGTGACAATCTACAGATTAAAGATTTCAAATCAAGACGTTATTTTGTAATTTTCTTGCACACTTACAAGAGATGTTAATGATTCCTCTAAAACTCAAACAAAAATGGTTCTTATAAATCCAGAATCTGATATAGTCTTCATAGGTAAAATCTTTAAATTTATCTTCGGGAAGTGTACTGGTTGAACTGCTCTGCTTGACCTGTCCTCAAACCTCCCCAGAAATTTCAAAGGAAACCCTAATATTTGATTCTTGATGGTGGGTAATTAAGATTCAGCCTGGCCGAACTTACTGCTGTATATTACAGGTTGGTCTAACAAAGAAAACACATTTTTTGTCAAAATTCGTTTTTATTATTCATCATAGTTCCCTTCAAGAGCGATACAACGATTATAACGACCTTCCAATTTTTTGATACCATTTTGGTAGTACTCCTTCGGTTGTGCCTCAAAATAGGCCTCAGTTTCGGCGATCACCTCTTCATTGTAGCCAAATTTTTTCCCTGCGAGCATCCTTTTGAGGTCTGAGAACAAGAAAAAGTCGCTGGAGGCCAGATCTGGATAATACGGTGGGTGGGGAAGCAATTCGAAGCCCAATTCATGAATTTTTGCCATCGTTCTCAATGACTTGTGGCACGGAGCGTTGTCTTGGAGGAACAACACTTTTGTGTTCTTCATATGGGGCCGTTTTGCCGCGATTTCGACCTTCAAACGATCCAATAACACCATATAATAGTCACTGTTGATGGTTTTTCCCTTCTCAAGATAATCGATAAAAATTATTCCATGCGCATCTCAAAAACCAGAGGCCATTACTTTGCCAGCGGACTTTTGAGTCTTTCCACGCTTCGGATACGGTTCACCGGTCGCTGTCCACTCAGCCGACAGTCGATTGGACTCAGGAGTGTAGTGATGGAGTCATGTTTCATCCATTGTCAAATGTGAGCTCAAGCGGAACCCATTTTGCACAGAGCTTCCGCATATCCAAATATTGATGAATGATATGACCAACACGTTCCTTTGATATCTTTAAGGTCTCTGCTATCTCGATCAACTTCATTTTACGGTCATTCAAAATCATTTTGTGGATTTTTTTGATGTTTTCGTCGGTAACCACCTCTTTCGGGCGCCCACTGCGTTCACCGTCCTCCGTGCTCATTTCACCACGCTTGAATTTTGCATACCAATCAATTATTGTTGATTTCCATGGGGCAGAATCCGGAAACTCATTATGAAGTCAAGTTTTTGATTCCACCGTATTTTTTCCCTTCAGAAAACAGTATTTTATCAAAACACGAAATTTCTTTTTTTCCATTTTTTTCACAATAACAAAAGTTGCTTCACAAAAGACGCTCTATCTCATAAACTTATTGACTTACAGACGTCAAATTTTGACACGAATCATTTGAAGGTTGGTAGTATATAAAAATAATATGCATTTAATACTATCGACGCCATCTATGTGTCAGACCGGGGACTTATCAGCCAACCTGTTACTTGTTTTAGTTCGGATGGTCTTTCAAATGGGTCATATCGGACCGACCCCCATATTTGACTTCCGAAACCTCTTAGAAGAGCAACTTTCATCCCGGTTTAAATTTGTTACGCTTGCGGAGGCTATTGCAAATTTCATCCGATCCGGTTGAATAATCAAGCAAAAATTGGTCAATCAAGAGCAAAAACATGAAGCGAAAAATCTTCTTTATACGCCATTCTGGGTTGACACGTGCTAAGTCTTGTTAAGTTGTCCATGGTCTGCGACCAAAATATTTGTCTGTTTAGGTCTTCAATACTGTCTTTAGGACATTTTACCGGTAATATTAAGGATTTATTTTAACCCCTCGGTAGAGGACTACGAGTGGGTATGGAGCATCAGCCTCTACGGCGGCCAATACCACTCGTGTACTACTTTTGAATATCCTGGAATTTAGGTAATTGAATCATATGCTCCCAAACTCTAATCGAGATGTGTACAGAGTTCAATATTGCCCCAAAATAGGTTCCAGAACACGTGAACATAACAAAACATTTCATTGATATTCGGTGATTTAACACATGCTCCTACAAATGATGCGACTGAATCATTTATTCAAAAACTGAACATCCTGGAATTTAGGTAATTGAATCATATGCTCCCAAACTGTAATCGGGATGTGTAAACAGTTCAATATTGTCCCAAAATAGGTTCCAGAACACGTGAACATAACAAAACATTTCATTGATATTCGGTGATTTAACACATGCTCCTACAAATGATGCGATTGAATCATTTATTCAAAAGCGTTCATAGACTGCAGAAAATCTTCCAAAGATATGTCTTTAGATCTCTCAACGAGATGTCTAAGCAGTTCAATATTCACCTAATGTTGGTTTCTGGTCATAGCAAGGAAGTTTTCTTCCGGAATCATAAACTCATACTCGACGTTCAGAGTCCCCTGATACACTGATACACTCGTGTAGTACTTTTAGACCACCTACTGGAAATGAGACAACTGAATAATCTACTCGAAAATTTTCGACGAGATGGCTAATATTACCCCAATGTGGCTTCATGGCCACGTGAACATGGAAAACAGAGCATTGAAATTTCCTCTCAAATGATGCGACTGAATTATTTACTGAAAAACTGTCATAGACTGCTATAAATTTCTCAATAAGATGTCTAAGCAGTTCACTTACTATGGATTTCTAGTCACGTCAAAAAGGCTCCTTCCGGAATCATAAACCCACATTCTACATTCAGCTTCTACACTCATTTACTACTTTTGAACATCTTCCTTTAAATTAGGCAGGAGGATGGTCAGGAACCTATACCCCAATACAACTGACCTTCAAGTAAGTTTCTAGACAAAACTGGTTACTGGTACTTGTAGGCCGCATTTTCACGCTGTGTCCTGAAATGGCTATGAAGACAACAAATTTAAAATAATTCATGTATATTTCGATACAACCAAATATGCCTTTTGAAAACAAAAACATACAACAACCATGGACAGACATATGAAAATATAAAAACTCATGGCATAATTGACCGGTACTTTATGTTGTTGTTTTTCAAGAGGATATTTATTTTCTGAATGTTAAATTAAATTGCATGCTGGAATATTCATTAACTTTTTTTTCTCTTACTTTTTCCTGAAATGTTACTTATTTTTAATATTTATTTTTATTAATTTTCTTCATTCGTTTTTGGTTTTGTTTTCTGTTTTTCAGCAGATCTTTTGAAGAGTTGGCCATATTTCCCAATGGTACTGTCAACGAATCATATCGCCCTTTAACCATATCCATGTATCATTTACACTTGCATCGATGGCTGGAAGTCTTCCCTAGAGAACAAATTCTGATTGTTAATGGTGATCGTTTGATTGATGACCCTGTGTCGCAGTTGAAGAAAATCGAAACTTTTTTGGGTAAGTTGTAATATTGAATTATTTGTTTTATAATAGTTTAGGATATGGGAAAATTAACAATAGTAATTAGTGGAACATACAATTATTTTTCGTCGGGATCTATTTATCAAAATAGTCTCCTTTCTAACTTGACAATTGTCAATTGGCTCAGTGATGGTCCATCTTTTTTAACCTATCCTAAAACAATTTTTCCATTTTTTGAGCCCAGAAAGGCATTCTTTAAAGTTTGGAAACGTAAGACGAACGAAAGATAACTCATAGCGCCAAACCAGGAGTATATGAGGGATGAGGCAACTTAGTGAAATCTTATTTAAGACGATACGGTATGGTCACCTAGGCAAATATTTGATCAAAAAGGGTGTCAAACTTTTTTCCAGGAGCTTCTTCCAAATATCTGGATACAGGTTTTCGCAGTTGATCTTATCGTGATGCTATATATCCAATATGAGCTAACAAGTATATATGGCCGTAAGTTCGGCTAGGCCGAATTTTATGTACCCTCCACCATGGATTGCGTAGAAACTTCTACGAAATACTGTCATCCACAATCGAATTACTTGGGTTGTGGTATCTTAAAACTTCTTAACATCGACAAAAAAGTTAACAGGTTGGCTGATAAGTCCCCGGCCTGACACATAGATGGCGTCGCTAGTATTAAATGCATATTATTTTTATATAGTACCAACCTTCAAATGATTCGTGTCAAAATTTGACGTCTGTACGTCAATTAGTTTGTGAGATAGAGCGTCTTTTGTGAAGCAACTTTTGTTATTGTGAAAAAATGGAAAAAAGGAATTTCGTGTTTTGATAAAATACTGTTTTCTGAAAGGGAAAAATACTGTGGAATAACAAACTTGACTTCATAATGAGTTTCCGGACTCTGCCCCAGGGAAATCAACAATAATTGATTGGTATGCAAAATTCAAGCATGGTGAAATAAGCACGGAAGACGGTGAACACAGTGGACGCCCGAAAGAGGTGGTTACCGAAGAAAACATCAAAAAAATCCACAAAATGATTTTGAATGACCGTAGAATGAAGTTGATCAAGATAGCAGAGGCCTTAAAGATATCAAAGGAACGTGTTGGTCATATCATTCATCAATATCTGGGTATGCGGAAGCTCTGTGCAAAATGGGTGCACCCGAGTTTTCCCATCGACATGTGACAATGGATGAAACATGGCTCCATCACTACACTCCTGAGTCCAATCGACAGTCGGCTGAGTGGACAGCGACCGGTGAACCGTCTCCGAAGGGTGGAAAGACTCAAAAGTCCGCTGGCAAAGTGATGGCCTCTGTTTTTTGGGATGCGAATGGAATAATTTTTATCGATTATCTTGAGAAGGGAAAACCCATCAACAGTGACTATTATATTGCGTTATTGGAGAGTTTGAAGGTCGAAATCGCGGCAAAACGGCCCCATATGAAGAACACAAAAGTGTTGTTCCACCAAGACAACGCACCGTGCCACTAGTCATTGAGAACGATGGCAAAAATTCATGAATTGGGCTTCGAATTGCTTCCCCACCCACCGTATTCTCCAGATCTGGCCCCCAGTGACTTTTTCGTGTTCTCAGACCTCAAAAGGATGCTCGCAGGGAAAAAATTTGACTGCAATGAAGAGGTGATCTCCGAAACTGAGGCCTATTTTGAGGCAAAACCGAAGGAGTACTATCAAAGAATTGCAAGGTCGTTATAATCGTTGTATCGCTCTTGAAGGGAACTATGTTGAATAATAAAAACGAATTTTGACAAAAACAAAATGTGTTTTTCTTTGTTAGGCCGGGGACTTATCAGCCAACCTGTTAGATAGCTCTGCCCAATGACATCCCGAGTACAAATTGAGAGATAAAATTTTTGATACGATTAGATATGAGTAGATCCGAAAAATGGTAAGATCTAATCATATCAAATTACTATGGATCGGATTTAGATCGGATTACATTCCCCAGTTTTTACACGGGATACTAATTCGAATCCACTTTTATATTGACTAAAATCGAGTACTCAATATCAAAAGTCCATGTTTTGTAGGTTTTAAAGTTTAATTTAGTCGAGTAGTCGATTTTTAACTTTTATATTCCTGGCTATTACTAATTTTCAATAATTTTTCCATACTTTGAAAGAAAGATTTTTTTATTCTGTATATTTATAAGTTTTTTTTTTTTTTTTTTTGAAAAACAATATTTAAATATTAATATATAATCGAAAACAATAAACAATTAAAATTGCCTATAACATTTTCTCTTCGCATCTAGGTATTGAGCATCGCATCACCAGCAATCATTTCTATTTTAATGAAACCAAAGGATTCTATTGCCTGCGCTATGATAGTGGAGATCGTTGTCTACGTGAAACAAAAGGACGAAAACATCCCCATGTTGATCCGGTGGTAATATCGAAATTACGGAAATTCTTTGCTGAACACAATCAAAGATTCTATGAATTGGTTGGAGAAGATTTGGGCTGGCCCGAAGAATAATTTTCCAAAGGAAATGTTATGAATGAAATTCAATGAAGCCTGTAGAGATGTAAGAGGACAAAAAACGAAACTGTCTTTGTACAATATGGTAACCGTTCGTGTAAATTCATTTATCCCAAATTTTGTTGAACTTTTTTTGTAACAAAACCCTTTTTTGTTCAACTTGTAGTTAGCAATTTCAGTGTAAGTTATGTAAAGAATATTTGAAAACAAAACAATGGATAAGCATAAAATGAGTGTAACTCAAAGATATACTAAATATAAAATGTTCTATAAATTATTTTTAATTGTATATTTGCATAAATTAATTTAAGATCCTGCCCATCTACATATCAATCAATCATCAAACACTTGTTATAAAAAGCTTATCTAAACCAAAAATTCAGATAAATTTGATCATTTTATTTATGATATAAAAGCCACAAGCTTATATATAAAACTAAAACTGTAAGAATATTTTCAAGCGCAGCAATTACATATGAAATATAAACAAGGACTGAAATATTAAGAAGTGTAATGTTTTTTATTTTAATTTAATTTTTTTTTTATATCTTTTGTGATAACATTGTCCGGGCGAGGGATTTCATTAGAACATAAAAATTACTGAACTTTTTAAATTAATTATTATATAATATAGTTATAATTAAATTTTAAATTTAAATTATATTTTTTTTTTCGAATTAATTTTTTGCAGATCCATTCGAAGAGGCCAAAAATTCTTAGTCGAATATCTTAAGGCCCTTTAATTTGATATAGGAAATTGGTATCCTGAGAGCCACTGTGGTATAATGGTTATCATGACCGCCATGCTTAAACAGTGATGTGAGTCGAATGTCAATTTCGTCCAAAACCAAAATTTCCTCTCAGTAAAGTTGGTGACATTTCTGAGTGTATCAAAGCTTTTGTATAAATAGTTTCACTGCAATGAAACGACGTTTGGACTCGGCTAAAAATTCCAGCATCCCGGAAAATTTTAAAAGAATTCCCTCTTTCAAGGGAGTGGAAAAATCTGAACTAAAAATATAATATCGGGCAGAACCCTTTTATAAGAGAGAAGTTCACCACTTGTGGTATGACAATGGACTGAAGAGTCTTAGGCTGTGGTCGGGCAGAACCCTTTTATAAGAGAGAAGTTCACCACTTGTGGTATGACAATGCACCCAAAGAAGGATTATGATCACCTCAAACATGTTTTAAGAGCAAAATGTTATTTTTGGGTGGTGACCATGTAACATGGTTTTCGCAACCATGTTATTTTCTCGGAAATCATGTATCTGATTTCGACAAGCAGGTTATATTTGACGAGAAAATAACATTTTAGTTACAAACATGTTACATGGTCACCATACAAAAACAAAATTTTGCTCTTGAAGCATGTTTGAGGTGATCATATACCTTCTCTGCGTGTGGACTGAAGAGTCTAAGGCTGTGGCCACACTATATAAATATTTGACCAAAATGAGTGTCGGACATTTTTCTATGACTATTTACCAAATATCTGAATACGTTTTTTTGGAAAATAATCCTATCGTGACATTATATATCAAATATGAGTAAGAATTATTTTCTAGTTTGTTTTTTGATTTCGAGGTAATATTTTTTGATTTTTGTCAAATATTTGTCCAGTGTGAACGTACCACTATACCAAATCTATCCCAAGTGTCCAAAATTCGGAATGACCACTTCCTAGGTCCTCCAATCCAGTACATCAATCATAGTTTATATCGGTCTATAATTTGGTGTAGAGGAAATTGGTATCTGACTTTTAAAAAATATGCTAAATATTTTTTATAGCTACGACAAGTTCTTTTGCATTCGTCGACATTTTTTAAACGTTTCATATAGGTCCAATTTCAGGTATTAATAAAGATAATTCACATCGCGGATGGCTTTAGTTATGAGCACTATACTCAATTATTCCCCTTCCCTGTGAATGAATTTCACTTCCCACTATACAAGGATGAATTTCACTTCCCACTAACAAGGTTAGCGTTACCATTGTGCCACTTTTTTCAGGAGGGGATCCTTTTCTGGCATACTCTTCCACTTTTTAATTACATTCATTTATGATTTAATATTTTTGTTTTTACATATTTCGATCCCAAATACTTTTAAGATTGCAGATCTAAACGCATTATCAACAAATATTATTCTTATTTTTATACCCTCCACCATAGGATGGGGGGTGTATTAACTTTGTCATTCCGTTTGTAACACATCGAAATATTGCTCTAAGACCCCATAAAGTATATATAATCTGGGTCGTAGTGAAATTCTGAGTCGACCTAAGCATGTCCGTCTGTCCGTCTGTTGAAATCACACTAACTTCCGAACGAAACAAGCTATATCGGACCACTTTTACGTATAGCCCCCATATAAACCGACGCTCAGATTTGGATTGCAGAGCCTCTTGGAGGAGCAAAATTCATTCGATGCGGTTGAAATTCGATACATGGTGTTTGTATATGGTTTCTAACAGCCATGCAAAAATTGGTCCATATCGGTCCATAATTATATATAGCCCCCATATAAACCGATCCCTAGATTTTACTTGCGGAGCCTCTAAGAGAAGCAAATTTCATCCGATCCGGTTGATGGTGTTAGTATATGGTATCTAACAACCTTGCAAAAATTGGTCCACATCGGTCCATAATTATATATAGCCCCCATATAAACCGATCCCCAGATTTGGCTTGCGGAACCTCTAAGAGAAGCATATTTCATCCGATCTGGCTGAAATTTGGTACATGGTGTTAGTATATGGTCTCTAACAACCATGCAAAAATTGGTCCACATCGGTCCATAATTATATATAGCCCCCATATAAACCGATCCCCAGATTTGGCTTGTGGAGCCTCTAAGAGAAGCAAATTTCATCCGATCCGGCTGAAATTTGGTACATGGTGTTAGTATATGGTCTCTAACAACCATGCAAAAATTGGTCCACATCGGTCCATAATTATATATAGCCCCCATATAAACCGATACCCAGATTTTACTTGCGGAACCTCTAAGAGAAGCATATTTCATCCGATCTGGCTGAAATTTGGTACATGGTGTTAGTATATGGTATCTAACAACCGCTCAATAATTGGTCCACATCAGTCCATAATTATATATAGCCCCCATATAAACCGATCCCCAGATTTGACCTTCGGAGCCTCATGGATGAGCAAAATTCATCCGATTCGGTTGAAATTTGGTACGTGGTGTTAGTGTAAGGTCTCTAACAACCATGCAGGAATTGGTCCATACCTGTCTTAATTATATAACCTCCATTTAAACCGATCCCTAGATTTTACCTCTGGAGCTCTTGGATGAGCAAAATTCATCCGATCCGGTTTAAATTTGGTACGTGGTGAAAATTGGTACATTGCGCTAATATATGGCCGCTAACAACCATGCCAGAATTGGTCCATACCGATCTATAGTTTAAAATTTTATTTCTATAGAAAATTTTATTACTATAGAAAATTTTGTCAAAATTTTATTACTATAAAAGATTTTCTCAAAATTTTATTACTATAGAAAATTTTGTCAAAATTTTATTACTATAGAAAATTTTGTCAAATTTTTATTACTATAGAAAATTTTGTCAAAATTTTATTTCTATAAGAAATTTTGTCAAAATTTTATTTCTATAGAAAATTTTGTCAAAATTTTATTACTATAGAAAGTTTTGTCAAAATTTTATTTCTATAGAAAATTTAGTCAAAATTTTATTACTATAGAAAATTTTGTTAAAATTTTATTACTATAGAAAATGTTGTCAAGATTTTATTACTATAGAAAATTTTGTCAAAATTATATTTCCATAGAAAATTTTGTCAAAATTTTATTAGTGTACAAAATTTTCTAAAGATTTTATTTCTATAGGAAAGTTTGTCAACATTTTTTTGGTATAGAAAATTTTTGTTTAATATATACCCCGGCCTTTTTTGTTTAATATATACCCCGTATGGACTAACTTACAGTTGAGAAGACGGTGTAAAAAAGTTTTAAGATACCTTGCCATTTGGAAAGTGTTACCGCAACCCAAGTAATTCGATTGTGGATGACAGTCTATGGACAGTTTTATTACTATAGAAAATTTTGTCAAAATTTTATTTCTATAGGAAATTTGTCAAAATTTTATTTCTATAGGAAATTTTGTCAAAATTTTATTTCTATAGAAAATTTTGTCAAATTTTTTATTACTATAGAAAATTTTGTCAACATTTTATTACTATACAAAATTTTCTAAAAATTTTGTTTCTATAGAAAAGTTTGTCAAAATTTTATTGGTATAGAAAATTTTGTCACATTGAATTATATACGTATTTAATCGGTTTTTCTTTTTGTTTAATATATACCCCGTATGGACTAACTTACAGTTGAGAAGACGGTGTGAAAAAGTTTTAAGATACCTTGCCATCGGCAAGTGTTACCGCAACCCAAGTAATTCGATTGTGGATGACAGTCTTTAGTACAACTTTCTATGCAATCCATGATGGAAGGTACATAAGATTCGGCCTGGCCGAACTCACGGCCGTATATACTTGTTTAAATATAAGGTTTTTGGGTGTAAGCGTGTACTGCCTAAAAGTATGCAACTAAATTTTCTATAGTAGATAAACCAGGTTAATCTGATTATTAAATTTCAAGGAATGATTTTCAACTAAATGAAGATAAAATTATTGTAGGGGTTATTAAGATATAATTTATAGTTACGAGAAGTTCTTTTGCATTGCTCGATATTTTTAAAAGTTTCGTATAGTTCCAATTTTCGGTCGTACTAAAGGTGGTGCATATGGCGCATGGCTTTAGTTATGACCACTTCAATTAGTCCTTTTCCATGTGCATGCACTCCACTTCTCCAGGACCTATCGATCCAAAAGCTCCAGAATGAGTTTTGTCGTGAACGTATTGTTACGTTTTTATATTGAGGCGTATTTAATTACCCGATAATTAAAACACAGTTCTTTTCAAATAACGACAATCTACAATTTATTTGTTTAATTGATTGGTTTCACTTATTTGCTCTACGATGTGTACTGTATAAACTTTAGCTTACGACTGACTTGACTGCTCCCTCCGCTAGGGGCTTATATACCGTGATTTGACGATTTCTAAAATTCTGGATAGTCTGGCCTACAACCATCTAGAACTATCTTGATACAATTTATCTAACACCACATATTCAACTGGTTATCTTCATTGCCTACAGCCATCTGGAATGTTCTATCGGCGTTATTTTACAGGTGATATGGCACACTTACTTTTAGGCTTATGCTAATAATCTAGTGCATTCTACTAGATTAGGTAGATGTCGTGCAGGCATAACATAAGTCAATAAGTAAAACAAAAGGCGTTACTTTTACCATGAACGATTGGAAACACAAAAGATGTTTAAGAAAGTACTAGAAAATAAAGAAATGACTCGAACAAGTTATGACGTAATTTTATCGTTACAATTTGAAATTTAAATTAACGTGAACTAATTTAAATAAACTTAAATCTAGAAATATCACATTCGTAACAGTATATTTAGTTGCAGGAAATTCCTCAACCTTATGGTAGGGCCAGCGTTACTGTTTTGCCAGGCAGGGATACTTTTTTCTCACACTCTTCCAATGTTTTATTACATTCATTTGAACATTAATATTGTTTTGTGCACATATTTCTATATTGTTAAGATTATAGACATAATCGGATTTTTAACCAATAATCGAGTGATTTTCATTTTGTAACTATGATGTTTTCGTTTTAATTTTTTCTACAGAAGATAAACTGGATTAATCTTCGTAATATTAAATTTCAAAGAACGATTGTCAAATAAATGTATATAAAATTATTATTGGGTTTCGCAGCAAAAAAAAAAAAGAGCGTCCATAAAAGTAGTTTGGATCCCCAATTTGTGAACCGGAAGTAGTACAAACTTGGATTATCACCAATGAAATTTACATGGGCTTGTCATAGGCCGGAAGTACTTCATTTTTTGATCATTTGCATGCTTTAGAAGTTGTGCCTTGGAAGTTCTTTTGGATGAAGAAATTTTGAAAACTATAAAACAATTTTTTCCCCATTTTACTTTTTATTTTTATCAGCTTTTTTTCTTTAGTTACACTTTTATTTTCTTATTAAACACAAACTTTTTTGCTGATGCAATCACGAAATTAATTGATCCAATTAATTTTTTAATTATAGTAGAATTTAAAAAAAAAAAATAATTGATCCAATTAAAACTGAATTGATACTATTAATTTTTGTGATTGATTTTTGTTTCAATTAAAAATTTTTTTTTAATCAATTACCTTTTTTTTTTGAACATTTTTTAAAACTCAAACTTGGAAAAATGTTCGTGAAACTTTTTTCTATGTATGTTATATATGGGAGCTATAGCTACATCTGAACCGATTTCCATGATTTTTTTGCACATATAGTTAGTGCTATAGAAGATTACATTAAGCCCACTTTGAGTAAGATCGGTTGATAAATAAGGGTTTTATGGCCAAATTTAGAAAAATCGGGCGGAACATATATATTGGAGCTATAGCTAAATCTGAACCGAATTCGATGATTTTTTTGCAAATATAGTTAGTGCTATAGAAGATTATATTTAGTAACTTTGAGTGAGATCGGTTGATAAATAAGGGTTTTGTGGCCAAATTTGGGAAAATCGGGCGATGCATATATATGAGAGCTATATCTAAATCTGAACTGATTTGGATGAAATTTTGCAGACTTGAAGGTCAATGAAAAAGATTATTTTTTGCCAAATTTGGTGACGATCCGTTTGTAAAAAAGCGAAACGTAACCCAATTTGTCGAAATCGGGCGATACTTATATATGGGAGCTATATCTAAATTTGATCCGATTTCTTACAAATTCAATAGCGTTCGTCCTTGAGCCCAAGAAACTCCCTGTACCAAATTTCATCAAAACCGGTTATTAATTGCGACCGGAATCCTGTGAACAAAAAAACATGGACAGACAGACGGACGGACGGACCGACTCCAAGCGCTAGATCGACTCAGGAAGTGATTCTGAGTCGATCGGTATAACATATATTTTATGGGGTCTAAAATCAATATTTCTGGTAGGCACATTTTTTGGCAGATCAAAGTTGTTATACCCTAACCTCTAAGTGGTTTAGGGTATAAATAATTGATCCAATTAAAACTGAATTGATACTATAAATGTTTGTGATTGATTTTCGTTTCAATTAAAAAATTTGTTGAATCAATTAAGTTTTTTTATTAAATATTTTTATAAAACTCAATTAAGACTTTAATTGGGAAAATGTTCGTGAAACTTTTTTCTACGTATCTAATTTTCAAATGTTTGTGATATGAATCTAACATGACACTACAGCATGACATACTAACTACTTCCTGAGATGTTCCTTGTTATTATGAATGAAAAACTAAAGAACTCTGGGGTCAAATCTCACCAGGGGCATTTTTTTTATCAAATATTTTTCAAAAAAAAATATTTTTGTGTTATATATCGTTTTTATTTTATTTTCGGCATATATTTTTATGTTTTTTCCATTAAAAATCAACAAAAATTAAAAAAATTATCGTAATTTGCAAAACCTTCTCAAAAGGACTTCCATCAAAGTGTTAAAAGTTAAACGGTACAGGTTCAAATCCCAGTGGGGATGGAATTTAAGTTTTTTTATTATTATTTTTTTTTTTACTTTTTTATAGATTTTCTTTTTTTGTTTGTTTTTAAATTTAACTGCCCAAAACTTAAATTTTCACCTAAAATAGCCTAATTGCGTACTTTCTACTAATTGTCGAAAATGAGCTTTAAAAGACATGTTTGTGGACTTTTCCAAAAAGACTGCATCAGAAGTTGAAAACAATCAATGGGGGATTCCGGGATGCGCTTTAAAGGAAATGTTTGTGGAACAACTTCCATTTTTTTGGAAGTTGTTCCAATTTTTCTAAATGGAAAAATTTATTTCTCAATGCATTTGGCGAATGGGTTTATATAAAATGACAAAATTTCCATAATAATCATTGGTCTTGCATTCTAAAATGCAAGTAATTGTAATTAAGTTTCCAGGAATGTTTCTACAAGGCATCCAGCATGGCTAAGAAGGCCTGAAATAAGGCATTACAAGCCATGCATTTTCCCACTGGGTATTCTCGAATTGGTTAACATTAGAATTAAAATCAATTTTGGACAAATATAATATTTTTATGTCCATGTTAGCTTGTTTAGCAGATTATTATATTTTTTTTTTCACCAAAGATTTATGCCCATTTTGTTTATTTCGCTAAATTCGATAAGTATTCTAAAAATTATATTTTAATTCAGGCGAATGCTTCGAGAAAACCCTCGTTTGCGGGCAATGTTATCAGTAATCAATCCCTCTAAAACCGTTACTAATATCTGGATATAAATTAATTATTTTTATATAATAATTTAAAAAATTAGACTTAATTATTTCCAAGTTATTGATTCATGTTTGCCCTACCAACATTTTCCCATATCAATTTTATTTTGTAATGCGCAAAAGATAAAAAATCACAATTTTTCTTCCCCACCAATAGTTTAACAAAAAAAAAGAAAAAAGAGAATTTGTTTAAATGTTAAGAAAACGATGCGAAATTGAAGAAGCAATATTTTTAAGTGAAACGAAAAACATGCGAAATGTGAAAATTAACCGAAACATATCAACTAAAGACGCAACACATAAAAAATATATACATAAAAAAAAAATTAAAAACTTAAATTTAATTATAAATAATTATCAAAAACTAAGAAAAGCGATGGCGAAATACTTAAACACAAAAAAAATCTTTAAGTGTAAGACAAGAAAAAAAAATATTAAGCAACTCAATGTGATTTTTTTAGAATTTAAGTTTAACTTTAAATAAAAACATATACATAGAGTTTTAAAGCTAAATAAATATAACATTTTTAAAATGTTTAATTATAGCTTAAGCAAAACTAAAACAACCACACAAAAGAAAATATATACAAAACATATACATATGTATAAAAAAAATAAAATAATGGCTGAATAAATGAGTGCAGAATAAATAAAAAAAAACAATATCGAATTAAAAAATAAAATCAATAGAATTTCGATATACATAAATGATCCAAAGACATCAAATAAATAAAATAAATTAAATGGTAATAGATTTTTAACATAGTTTTACAACCAAACAAAAACAACAACAACAACAAATAAACGCATATATGCAAATAAACAACTATATAAAGTTACTAAAATTTTAGAAATAGTGGCCACAAAACTTCAACTAAACATATCAATTATTCAAGCAACCTAAGAGAGACAGAGAGCCGAGAGAGAGATAGATGAGAATGAACTAGGAAAAGAGCCAAGGGAATATTTATCCAAACCTATATCTCAATTCACTATTGTTTCTTTCGCCATCTCTCTCTTTCACTCTTTCTCTTTCAGCCTACCAAGCCAGTATTTGCAAACCGGTAAGGACTGGCAGCAAACAACCAAAGAAATCGATACATATCAGTTGGGTTATTCCAACAAAAAAGATTTTCTTTTAGATTTAAGGCAAAATATAAAAACTTATACAAAAATAAAAGAAATATTTTTTTTTCGTCTAGGCTTAAATGTTTTTATTTTTTTCTTTACGTTTTAAAGGAAATTTAGTCCAACTAAGCTTTTACATAGAAAAACTTAAAATAAAATATTAGATTTACAGAAATAAATGCTAAACTAAAGATATTTAAAACTAAAGAACCTCTTTATCGGTCCCTAGGAAAAAAAATTTTCGACTTATTCAAGCCTATTTATTGAAAGCCACTAATATTAAAAACAAAAATCCTAAGTGTACAATTTTATTTATTATTTATTAATAATTCAACTATTTATTTATTCCCTGTTTTTATTATTTTTTTTTTAGAATAAATGCACTGCCTTAAACTTAACCATATAGAACAAAATTAAAAAATTTATCAAAAAATAAAAACATTATACATGCACATTTGTCTTATAATTTTGTAGAAATTTATTAACTAATTGTAATTTTTTTATACACATTTGTAGGTAATTTACAAATAAACCAAAACACAAATCCATTTCAAAAAAAGCAAAGCAACTATACTCTAATTGGTCTTAGAAATTTAGAAGAGAATTACTTTAGATTTAAAAAACAAAAAATAGATAAAATTTCAAAGACGCAGAAATTTTATTCCAAAGCAAAGCGTTTTAATTTTAAGCCATTGTATTATAGTAACTACTAAAAATAATATACAAAATGAAATGTAGTAAAAACAAAATTATGGAAAACAAAACATGAAATTCATGTCATATTAAGTAAGAAATTACTAACAAAACAAAAATAATCCCATAATCCAATACTCATTGGGAAATTTTACTAGGTATGGCTTACAACATTATTGGGAATGGCAAACATTTATTTGGATATTATGTTATCATTGATATAATTATACGGCAACGAAAAATCTTCCTGTTTTCGGTTATGGTTATGTTTACACTCTTAAGGTGGGTATAAAGTTGGAGTTTAGCCGCTAAACCCGTCATTTTTTTTCACGATTACTTTTCTTTAATAATCCATTTTAAGGAATACAAACTTTGTGAAAATTTGCTTTGGGCTATTCCCCATCAAGTTATAATGAAATCTGAAAGAAAAATGTATAATTGTATGCCTTTTTTTAACTGATTTAGTTTTAACTTTAGTGAAAAAATGACGATTTTAGCGGCTAAACTTGACCTTAATACCCACCTAAAATGTATTGTAATGCCACTCATTTGCTGCTCTCTTATGACTTCTCTGTAAATATATCTCTTAGCACTTGAATCTGTGTTTAGATCACATATACTAGATCTAAACACAGATTCAAGTGCTAAGAGATATATTTACTGAGAAGTCATAGGAGAGGGCAGCAAATGAGTGGCATTACAATACATTTTGGCAGTCCATATGGGCTTGTTACAAAAGGCAACTAGGTAACCTAAATTTTAAATATATTTCTCATAAGTAATTCAATTTGCTAAAAAAAATCGTAATCGCAACAACAAATAATATTTAATAAAAGGGAAAATTATTTGGTCGCGAGAGCATTAATTTTTTTTTTTCATAATAGGTCACAGCAGAGTTACATGTAGAAATGATCTACCCTTGACTTCTCTTAGATTATCCCCATGATTAGCCTTTGTTGCACAAGCGTTGCCATTTTTGTTCAATCTGACCAAAATTAATCTAAAAGATTTTTAAATATAATTTGTTTTTTTTTTGAATTTGTTCCGATGGTCGGACCAAATGAAATTTAGTCCATTTTCATCAAATTGGTCAAAATCTTCAATTTTTTTAGAATTTATTTTTTTTTTTATTTTTTCTTCTGACCAAATCAACCACAAAAAAACGGCTATTCGAGAATTCTAGCTATTCAAAAGGTGGACTCATCCAAACTGTACTTTATTTTTGTAATAAAAGAGCCATGTAGAAGAAAGAGCCAGAGTAAAATACTTTTAAAGACATTTTTCTTTGAAATTTGGTGCACATGTTGGAATTTTGGTCCGATTTTGGGTCTATAATAAAATTTTGATGTGACAACCTACACATTTCTTGTATTGCAGTGCAATTATTTTTGCATTTTTGGTTTGTGAAACTGAATTTAAGACCGAAAGATGGAGAGAGCTTGAGAACGAAATTGAAAAAAAGCTTAGGGTTAATTTATCTCCCAATCTCATTAATTCTCTACCACAGCCTTACAAGCCAGCATCTTTAACAGTTGCAGATGTTGGCTTTTCAGGTTGAGTGAGTGAAATGAGAAGAAGAAGAAATTGGAAAAAACAAGGTTAAAAAAATTAAAGAAATACAGACGATTTATTTTTATGGTTATGTTTACACTCTTCCCCAGATTTGGCTTGCGGAGGCTCAAAGAGAAGCAAATTTCATCCGATCCGGCTGAAATTTGGTACGTGGTGTTGGTATATGGTCTCTAACAAACTTGCTAAAATTGGTCCACATCGGCCCATAATTATATATAGCCCCCATATAAACCGATCCCCAGATTTGGCTTGCGGAGGCTCAAAGAGAAACAAATTTCATCCGATCCTGCTGAAATTTGGTACATGATGTTGGTATATGGTCTCTAACAACCATGCAAAATTTGGTCCATATCGGTTCATAATTATATATAGCCCCCATATAAACCGATTACAAGATTTGGCTTGCGGAGCCTCTAAGAGAAGCAAATTTCATCCGATCCGGTTGAAATTTGGAACATGGTGTTAGTATATGGTCTCTAACAACCGTGCCAGAATTGGTCCATATCGGTCCATAATTATATATAGCCCCCATATAAACCGTTCTCCAAATTTGAACTCCGGAGCCTCTTGGAGGAGCAAAATTCATCCGATCCGGTTCAAATTTGGAACGTGGTGTTAGTATATGGCCGCTAACAACCATAACAAAATTGGTACATATCGGTTTATAGTTATAAATAGCCGATCCCCAATCACACAAAAATTGGTCCATATCATGGTTGGCACTCGAGCCAAAAATAATCTACCAAAATTTTATTTGTATGGAAAATTTTGTTAAAATTTTATTTCTATAGACAATTTTGGTAAAATTTCATTTCTATTGAAAATTTCGTCAAAACTTTATTTCTATAGAAAATTTTGTCAAAATTTTATTTCTATAGAAAATTTTGTTAAAATTTTATTTCTATAGAAAATTTTGTTAATTTAATATATACCACGTATGGACTTACTTACAATTTAGAAGACGGTGTTAGGAGGTTTAAGACACCTTGCAATCGGCAAGCGTTACCGCAACCCAAGTAATTCGATTGTGGATGGCAGTGTTTAGAAGAAGTTTCTACACAAGCCATGGTGGAGGGTACATAAGCTTCGGCGTGGCCTAACTTACGGCCGTATATACTTGTTTTTCATAATAGGTTGTCGAAATGCTCTACCCTTGACTACTCTTAGATTATCCCCATGATTAGCCTTTGTTGCCATCCCCATGATTAGCATTTGTTGCGTTGCCATTTTTGTTCAATCTAACTAAAATTAATCTAAAAGATTTTTAAATTTAAAATTTTTGTTTTAAATTTGTTCCGATTGTCGGACCAAATGAAATTTAGTCCATTTTCATCAAATTGGTCAAAATCTTCAATTTTTTTACAATTCAATTTTTTTATTTTTTTCTTCTGACGTTGGCCCAAATCGACCATAAAAAATTGGCTAGTCGAGAATTCTAGCTATTCAAAAGGTGGACTCTTCCCAACGATGAAAGTCGACTTTTTATTCTGTTTTCTTTACTGTACTTTATTTTCGTAATAAAAGAGCCATGTAGAACGATAAAATACCTATAAAGATATTATACCCTGCGCCACTCTGTGGAACAGGGTATTATAAGTTATTTTTCTTTGAAATTTGGTCCACATGTAGGAATTTTGGTCCGATAATAAAATTTTGATGTGGCAACCTACACATTTCTTTTATTGCAGTGCAATTATTTTTGCATTTTTTGGTCTGTGAAATTGAATTTAAGACCGAAAGATGGGGAGAGAGAGAGACCTTGAGAACGAAATTGAAAAAAAGCTTAGGGTTAATTTATCTCCCAATCTCATTAATTCTCTACCACAGCCTTACAAGCCAGCATCTTTAACAGTTGCAGATGTTGGCTTTCCAGGTTGAGTGAGTGAAATGAGAAGAAGAAGAAATTGAAACAATCAAAGAAAAAAGGTTCCAAAAATTAAAGGAATATAGGCGATTTATTTTTTCTTATTGTTTGAGGCCAAGGGCCAAGCGATCCTCAAACTTTCTTTTATCCAACTTTTTATCTCCTTATCACGGTTGCCACTCGTGCTAAAAAAAACCTACAAAAATATGAAGAAAATATTACCAAAAACCTACCAAATTAAAATACTCTAATTTTGATGTTGTTGATCAAATTTTTGTAGTTACACTGAAAAAACAGTGAACCCACCAGGAAGAAAACTTTCGGTTAATTTTAGAAAATTTTGAATATTTGTAGAAAATTTTAACTAAACAGTATTACAAACGTTGGTATCACGCCAATGTCATAAAAATAAGTACATATTATTCGACAAATTCAAGAAAATTTATTTGACATAACTAAGTTTTTTCATTTGTTAAAGAAAATTTTGTAGTTTAAAGGAAAAACTTGGAGTTCAAAATTGCAAGAATGTCTTTAGTGACATACGAAGTTCATGATGGACGCATTTTGGTAAAATTTACAACTTTAAAGAAATTCTTAACTATTTTGTGGAAGACACGAATTTAGTTCATCTTTATGCTTCATTGGAGTATAATTTTTTCCTCGGGTTTAGTTAATTTAACTAACGTACACAAAAAATTATAAGAGTAAAGAAATTTTTCTCTAAACATAATAATTCCATGAACTAAAATAAAGTTAAATTGGCTTTAGTGAAATAGAGAGTTCACATTTTTTTTGAGTGTAGTATAAAATACTGCTTTTTTATTCGAAAGAAATATTTTATATAGAATAGAATATAGATAATTTTGTCAAATTCAATTGAAAAAAAATTGCATTTCTATAGAAAATTTTGGTCAAAATTTTATTTCTGTTGGAAATTTTGTCAAAATTTTATTTCTATAGGAAATTTTGTCAAAATTTTATTTCTATAGAAAATTTTGGTCAACAATTTTTTTTCGTTGGAAATTTTGTCAAAATTTTATTTCTATAGAAAATCTTGTTCAAAATTTTATTTCTATAGAAAATTTTGTCAAAATTTTATTGCTATAGAAAATGTTGTCAAAATTTTGTTTCAATAGAAAAATTTGTCAAAATTGTATTTCTATAGGAAATTTTTTCAAAATTTTAATTCAATAGAAAATTTTGTCAAAATTTTATTTCAATAGAAAAATTTGTCAAAATTTTATTTCTATAGAAAATGTTGTCAAAATTGTATTTCTATAAAAAATTTTGTTCAAAAATTTATTTCTGTTGGAAATTTTGTAAAAATTTTATTTCTATAGAAAATTTTGGTCAAAATTTTATTTCTATAGGAAATTTTGTCAAAATTTTATTTCTATGGGAAATTTTGTCAACATTTTATTTCTATAGGAAATATTGTCAAAATTTTATATCTATAGACAATTTTGTCAAAATTTTATACCAAGAGAAAGTTTTTGAGTCAATGTACTTTTAGGATTACCGTTGTATAAATGATGTATAGCTATTTTAGCAAAAACATTTTTATACCCTCCACCATAGGAAGGGGGTATATTAACCCTTTCACTACCGAAATTAACCTAACGATAAAAACTTTTATTTTTCTTCTGTTTTTACTTGTACTAACAGCATGTAGAACAAAAATTGTCATTTTGAAAACCTACCTCAATTACTTCAAGAGCTATATCAGCTTGTTCTGAAAATTTGATTCTTGAATTGTGACCAAATGGCCTTACGAAAATAAGCGCAATTTGGCCTATAATATCTTTCAAAGTGTGAGAAAAATACAAAAAATAACTCGTAAAAGTATCAGCTATAGTTTTTGTATAAATGTCCACTTACTAGAAACATACAGTACAAAAAAATTCTCAAATTTTCGTATTTTTCGTTTATTATTAAAGAAGTTTATAAAAACGTATTTTAGACCTCACCAATATGGACAATATTTATAGCTTATTTAGATTAAAGCCTCAACTTTAAAATAGCATCGAGAAATAAATCGAAACTAAGTGGGAAAATAGAATTTGGTGTATTTTTCGAATGTTCTTCTAAGTGGACATCGGTAGTGAAAGGGTTAACTTTGTCATTCCGTTTGTAACACATCGAAATATTGCTCTAAGACCCCATAAAGTATATATATTCCGGGTAATGGTGAAATTCTGAGTCGACCGTCCGTCTGTTTAAATCACTTTAACTTCCGAACGAAACAAGCTATTGACTTGAAACTTGGCATAAGTAGTAGTTATTGATGTAGGTCGGATGGTATTGCAAATGAGCCATATCGGACCACTTTTACGTATAGCCCCCATATAAACCGATCCCTAGATTTGGTTTGCGGAGCCTCTTGGAGGAGCAAAATTCATTCGATCCGGTTGAAATTTGGTACGTGGTGTTAGTATATGGTCTCTAACAACCATGCAAAAATTGATACAGTATAACCAAAACATACTTTAAAAATATTGAAAATAATGATTTTTATATCAATGAAGTCTTTCTTAAAAGAAAACAATTTAATTGTTTAAAATATTAAATTTTAATATGAAAATTAAATATATTTCAAGTACATATGTATCTATTTTTATGGCTTTTATAGAAAATTAAGCTAATTTGGTCTAGCTATTCAATAGATAGCAGCCTGACGTCATCAAGAGGCTTGAAATTTACTCTTTCAATGAAATAGAGCAAATATATACCATAATTCTACATTTGATATATCCGCTAATTTCAGACAAAGGGTTTGCTTCATTTTTTTTAGAAATCCAAGGCCCCTTGAAAATACCAATCTGCATATAAATTGAAAGAATATTAAAAACACTAACTTTGTTTGAATATATTTCCAATGCCATTTATGTACATTCCTAACGGGCCTCTCACAACCATTCCCAATAATTTTGTAAGCATTACCTCATACAGCATATCCAAGAATGCATAAAATCACAATTTCAAATTACTTTATTTTGGCAAATAAAAAAAATTATAGTAATACATATAGCATACATATATAGATCTAAAAAAAATTAAAGAATATTGTCTAAATGTGTAAATGATTGTTGCATGAATATGTATGTGTTTTTGATAAAATCGTAAACGACAAAAAAATATGTATTTAATAATTTCACACCAACCAACAAGCAATCAAGTAAAAAAACCCCAAAAAACAAACAAACATGATTGAAAAGAAAATACCAAGAAAAAAATCAACCAACCCAAGAAACTTCAATTGAAAGCCAACCCAACCAACAATTATTTGAAACAACGAACATTTATAAATTATGGATTTTTTTTATTACTGTGTTTTTTTATATATACCGAATGAAACCACAAGAATTTTATTTTTTAATATTTGTTTTTTTTAGAATAATTTATGACCAACCAAATTTTATATGGTTATTAAATTGTATACCAAGAAAACAAAAACGTTTATGTTGTTTTTTATTACTGAATAAGAAATAAATGAAAATATGTAAGATATTGATTATAGAGAAAGGGGAGTAACATTTTCATATTAAAAAAACAAAAACACATCCAATCTCTAAACTAAAACTACTTTATTTATAAATAAATATATTTCAGAGAAAAAAAGCTATAGAAGATTCATTATACGAATAACAATAAAAAAATTTCATCTTTTTATACTCTTAAAAATAAAACCCAGAATAGAAATGGATAGAGTTTAATGATGCTAGCTGAGACACTTAGTGTTGTGAAATGACAAAAATGTTTTATTTAATTTTCAGAATCCATTTACGTCTACTCATTATGGCAACCATATTGCGTAGACGTAAGACCTTCCCTTTAGTAGCAGTTGGAAGAATTCTACAAAAAATTGTAGATTTTTTACATTTTGGAAGTTTGGTAGAATTCTTCATGTTTTGGTAGATTTTTCAAAATATTCCACTCCAACTAAGTGGTACCTAATTATTTTTCTATAGAATTCAAATCTTAACAAAAATTTCTATAGAAATAAAATTTGACAAAAGTTCCTATAGGAATAAAATTTAGACAAAAGTTTCTACAGGAATAAAATTTTAACCAAATTTTCTACAGAAATAAAATTTTGACAAATTTTTCTATGGAAATAAAATTTTGACACAATTTTCTACAGAAATAAAATTTTGACAAACTTTTCTATGGAAGTAAAATTTTGACACAATTTTCTATAGAAATACTATTTTAAGTCTTGACCAAATTTTCTACAGAAATAAAGAAAAAAATTTCTATATAAATATAATTTGACAAAATTTTCCATAGGAATAAAATTTTGACAAAATTTTCTATACGAATAAAATTTTGGAAAAATTATCTATAGAAATAAATTTTTGACAAAATATTCTATAGAAATAAAATTTTGACAAAATTTTCTATAGAACTAAAATTTTGACAAAATGTTCTATAGAACGAAAATTTTGAAAAAAATTTTCTATAGAACGGAAATTTTGACAAAATTTTCTATATAACGAAAATTTTGACAACATTTTGTATAGAAATAAAATTTTATACAGAAATAAAATTGTGACACAATTTTCTTTAGAAATAAAATTTTGACTAAATTTTCTATGAAAATAAAATTATGACAAAATTATCTATAGAAATAAAATTTTGACAAAAGTTTGTATAACTAGAAATAATATTTGACAAAATTTTTTATAGAAATAACATTTTGGGAAAATTTTTTATAGAAATAAAATTTTGACAAAATTTTCTATAGGAATAAAATTTTGACAAAATGTTCTATATAAATAAAAATTTTATAAAATTTTCTATAGAAATAAAATTTCGACTGAATTCTCTACTAAAAAAAAATTTTGAAAATTTTTTCTACAGAAATAAAATTGGGACAAAATTTTTCTGTAGAAATAAAATGTTGACACAATTTTTTATAGAAATAAAATTATGATAAACATTTCTATAGAAAAAAATTCTGACAAAATTTTCTATAGAAACAATATTTTAACAAAATTTTCTATAGAAATAAAATAATGACATAATTTTCAATAGACATAAAATTCTGACAAAATTATCTATAGAAATAAAATTTTAACAAAATTTTCTATAGAAATAAAGTTATGATAAAATTTTCTATAGAAAAAATATTCTGACAAAATTTTCTATTGAAATAATATTTTGACTAAATTTTCTATAGAATCAAATGTTGACAAAATTTTCTATAGAAATAAAATGATGACAAAAATTTTTTTATAGAAATACAATTTTCTATAGAAATAAAATTTTGACAAAAACTTCTATGGAAATACAATTTAGACAAAATTTTCTATAGAAATAATTTTTGACTAAATTTTCTAAAGAAATTCTATATAAATATATAAGAAATAAAATTTTGACAAAAGTTTTTATAACTAGAAATAATATTTGACAAAATTTTTTATAGAAATAATATTTTGGCAAAATTTTTTATAGAAATAAAGTCTTGACAAAATTTTCTATAGGAATAAAATTTTGACAAAATGTTCTATAGAAATAAAAATTTGATAAAATTTTCTATAGAAATAAAATTTCGACTGGATTCTCTACTATAAAAAAATTGAAAAAATTGTCTATAGAAATAAAATTGGGACAAAATTTTTCTGTAAAAATAAAATGTTGACACAATTTTTTATAGAAATAAAATTATGATACAATTTTCTGTAGAAAAAAATTCTGACAAAATTTTCTATAGAAATAAAATGTTAACAAAATTTTCTATAGACATAAAATTCTGACAAAATTATCTATAGAAATAAAATTTTAACAAAATTTTTAATAAAAATAAAATGTTGATAAAATTTTCTAAAGAAATAAAATTTTGACAAAATTTTCTATAGAAATAAGATTTTGACTAAATTTTCTACAAAAAAAAAGTTGAATAAATTTTCTATAGAATAAAATGTTGACAACATTTTCTATAGAAATAAAATTATGACAACATTTTCTGTAGAAGTAAAATTATGACAATTGTTTCTGGTATAATTTTGATAAAAAATTTCTATAGAAATAAAATTATGACAAAATTTTGTATAGACATACATTTTTCTATAGAAATAAAATTTTGACAAAATTTTCTATAGAAATAAATTTTGAGAAAATTTTCTGAAGAAATACAATGTTGACAAATTTTCTATAGAAATACAATTTTGACAAAATTTACTGTAGAAATAAATTTATGACAAATTTTTCTGGTAAAATTTTGGCAAAAAATTTCTATATAAATAAAATTATGACAAAATTTTGTATAGAAATACAATTTTCTATAGAAATAAAATTTTGACAAAAATTTCTATGGAAATAAAATTTTGACAAAATTTTCTATAGAAATAAAAATGTACAACATTTCTCTGCAGAAATAAAATGTTGACAAATTTTTCCATAGAAATAATATTTTGGCAAAATTTTCTATATTTAGAAATAAAATTAGGCAAAATTTTCGTTAAAACAATTAAAATTTCACTTGGAGTTGTAAATTCAAAGAACATTTACACACAGAGATGGTCCGAGTAGCAATTTTTTGAGTTTTCTACTGTCAAAAAGTTGTAAACGTCGGATACGTCATATACCTGCATAAAACGTAAAAAAACGTAGTAAATGTCAAAAACACCTACAGGGTCCTTACGTTTGGTTTCAAAAACAAGTTTCAATATCATATGTCATGAAAACGTCATATAGAATTATGTTAGAATTTTTGTATAATTATATTTTGAAATTTTTACTCAAAAGCAATTTGCAGGCATAAACGTTTAAATGCAACGCGTTTTCAAATTGCTGAAACAGTGAAAATTGTTGTGACAAAAATCGGATTTAAGTACAACGTGTGGGCATGCAAAATACCAACCACGCAGATTTAAATTTATTATTAACTCCGATTTTAATACGGCTATGTGTAATATGCCTATATTTACTTTTTTAAGGAAAAGGCTTCTCGAATCAAGTAAGACATAAACGGTTCTAAAAAAACGTATACTGTACATAAAATACTTATATTGCAAAAAAAAAGTATTTTACGAAGGTTAGCATTTTCTTTTAATGAAAAGGTATTCATAAATTAAAAAAATTTAACGTACGAAATAAATGGGTCTAAACAAGTATACAATAAAAATTTTTATAAAGGGTGATTCTTTTGAGGTTAGGATTTTCATGCATTAGTATTTGACAGATCACGTGGGATTTCAGACATGGTGTCAAAGAGAAAGATGCTCAGTATGCTTTGACATTTCATCATGAATAGACTTACTAACGAGCAACGCTTGCAAATCATTGAATTTTATTACCAAAATCAGTGGCAGAAAATCCGCTTTTTTATCGACAAATTTTGTTCAGCGATGAGGCTCATTTCTGGTTGAATGGCTACGTAAATAAGCAAAATTGCCGCATTTGGAGTGAAGAGCAACCAGAAGCCGTTCAAGAACTGCCCATGCATCCCGAAAAATGCACTGTTTGGTGTGGTTTGTACGCTGGTGGAATCATTGGACCGTATTTTTTCAAAGATGCTGTTGGACGCAACGTTACGGTGAATGGCGATCGCTATCGTTCGATGCTAACAAACTTTTTGTTGCCAAAAATGGAAGAACTGAACTTGGTTGACATGTGGTTTCAACAGGATGGCGCTACATGCCACACAGCTCGCGATTCTATGGCCATTTTGAGGGAAAACTTCGGAGAACAATTCATCTCAAGAAATGGACCGGTAAGTTGGCCACCAAGATCATGCGATTTGACGCCTTTAGACTATTTTTTGTGGGGCTACGTCAAGTCTAAAGTCTACAGAAATAAGCCAGCAACTATTCCAGCTTTGGAAGACAACATTTCCGAAGAAATTCGGGCTATTCCGGCCGAAATGCTCGAAAAAGTTGCCCAAAATTGGACTTTCCGAATGGACCACCTAAGACGCAGCCGCGGTCAACATTTAAATGAAATTATCTTCAAAAAGTAAATGTCATGGACCAATCTAACGTTTCAAATAAAGAACCGATGAGATTTTGCAAATTTTATGCGTTTTTTTAAAAAAAAAAGTTATCAAGCTCTTAACAAATCACCCTTTATTGTCAAAAACTAAGTATTTTACGAAGATTTACGACGTTTTTGGCGTATGGTAAAATACGTCGTAAATGTAAATACCTTACAGTTTACGACAGACCGTCTCTGCTTACACACCAAAAAAATTGCCGTTAATAAGAGAAATAAAATAAAAATAAAAATGTTTTAATAAAAAAAATTTTCTATAGAAATAAAATTTTGACAATTTTTTCTTTGAAATAAAATTTGGACAAAATTTTCTATAAAAATAAAATTTTGACAAAATTGTCTATAGAAATACAATGTTGACAAAATTTTCTATAGAAATACAATTTTGACAAAATTTTCTATAGAAATAAAGTTTTTACAAAATTTTCTATAAAAATAAAATTTTGATAAAATTGTCTATAATCGTCAATATAATAATCAATCAATTTATTTATTAGTCTTTTAAATTTAATTAAGATTTTAATTGAAATAATAAAGGCAATTTTTTCCGCTATGTAATTGTAAAAATATGACAAAATCATTTGTATACACTCAAAAAAAAGTGAACTCACTATTTCACTAAAGCCAATTTAACTATATTTTAATTCATGAAATTATTATATTTGGAGAAAGTTTCATTTACTCTAATAATTTTTTGCGAACGTTAGTTAAATGAACCAAAAGAAGGGAAAAAATTATACACAATTTAAGCATAGAGATTTACTAAATTCGTATTTCCCATAAAATAGTTTATTATTTCTTCAAATTTGTAAATTTTACTACAAAAGCGTCCATCATGAACTTCGTATGTCACTAAAGACATTCTTCCAATTTTTAACTCCAATTTTTTCCTTCAAACTACAAAATTTTCTTTAAAAAGTGAAAAAAATTATTTATGTCTGATAAATTTTCTTGAATTTGTCGAAAAATATTTACTTATTTTTGTAATATCGGTGTGATGCCAGCGCTTGTAATACCGTTTAGTTAAAAATTTCTAAAACTATTCAAAATTTTCTAAACTTAATCAAAAGATTTCTTCCTGGTGGGTTCACTGTTTTTTCAGTGTAATAATAATAATTAACTATAGCTTTATTCTCTGAAATATATATTGTAAAAAAATATTTATTTTATTTTTCTATATTCTAATCTTTGTGTTTATTATTTTTCTTCTCTCAACTAAAACACTTTTTTGTATCAAAATCTAAAGAATAATTACTTATATTTACTATTTTTTTCTTACACAAAAAAAAAAATAAAAGTAATAAAATACTTTGTAACTTTGATGTACCTTAACTAATTCTTCTCTATATACATATACTTATAATTATATTACATATAAATATAAGATATATATGATTAACAACAAAACATCTAAAATATCAAAATCACTCTCTATATACACTCAGTCATATCTTAAAATATTAATAAAAAAAATAAAATATCGAAAAATTTCTCAAAAATGTAAAATCCCATTTCACCAGCCCATCTCTTCTAACTTTATCTCAACAAAGGCATATCAATTAATGTGTATACATGGTCAGAAATATTATCTTTACTACATACATATCATAACTACCAAAAAAAAAAACAATTAATATGACAAAAAACAAAAAAAAAATCGAATATTTTCATTAAATAAAACTTTTATTATAACTATACATGACTATTTACACACATCTATTTGTTTTCTCTCAGTGTACAACTAAATCAACATACATATCATGAATTGCCAGGCGATTGTAAGCGAATGAACGCAAGACATATCTATACTACCAAAATAAAAACAAAAAGTATGACAAAAAAATTTAACTTACAACAATTTAATTTTAGTTTAATTCTAAAGCATGAAATTCAAATCAATGTAACAACAAAATTACAAAGAAGAAGAAATAAAAATAAAAAGCAAAGAAAATAAAAAATAATAATGCTCGTTTTTTTTACATATGCAAGAAAGTACCTCATACGACATGTCATTGCGAAAATAAACAAGATTTTCGTTTGATGGTAAGATTATTTGGTAATGAGGGAGATTTTCGTTTGATGGTAAGATTATTTGGTAATGTAATCGTCTTAATAATGTCCAAAATTTTTTAATCAACTCAAGAAAAAAAAGATCGAAAAGTAAATCGACCATCTATTCTGAAATAATAGGCAGTTAAATATTTTGAATTTGGAGTCAAATCGAATAATCTGCTTTTAATATTACGACTCCGACTCCAGCAAAATCTGCAGACTCCCACTCCACAGCCCTGGACTTAACACAAAAAAATTAATTTACACATCAATGCGAATTTTCTCCCTGTATTTGCAGAAAAAAATATTTTTTTTTTCACCACGAATTTAAACATTTTTGTGACAAACATGTTAGATGGTCACCATCCAAAAATATCATTTTGCTCTTGAAATATGGTTGAGTTGATCATATTCCTTCTTTGCGTGTATATAAAATTAGAATCTGATATACATCAATTTTTGCATGATCATTGCAGAGCATTTACTGACATCACGTGCCAAATTTCAAACGGAACGGATGAACTGGACTCCTCTAGGAGGCTCACGAAGTTAAATCTGGGAATGGGTTTATAAGGGGGTTATACCTAAAAGTAGTACAATGTGGCCCATTTACAATACCATACGACCTACATCAATAACAAACACTTATGCCAAGTTTCAAACCGATGTCTAGATTCGCATGATCTCAAAGGACAGGCGGACGGACGGACTTCACTCAGATCGACTCAGAATTTCACCACGATCCATGGGTTCCGAGACAAATAATACGATGCGTTACAAAAAGAATGAAAAACTTGATATTCTCCCTATCGTATAGTAGAGGGTACAGTAAAGGACGTGAGGAACGTATGAGCAAGAATTAAATAAGTTTGTGTGAATTTACAAACATTTTATTCGAGTTCAATCACGATTTCGAGTCACAATCTAACCTCTACTTGGTGATTTCTAATATGATTCTAGGGTGATTCAAATTTGTTACTAATAGCGGTATGTGTCCATAATAATATCGCTTGACACAGGGTGCCTCGAACGGAATAATTATTTTCAGGTTCATGGATACGATGAGCAAAATATAATGCTTTGCCAACTATTTCGCTTACCAATGTAGCCACGACATCAACCCTCGGGCCATTTACGTCCGTTACTAATCAACTAATATAGATGTCGCCTTCAAAATACGAACTCTAGACCATTCAATAAAACAGAAGAGCTCGATATCAGCATTAGTTCGTCTTAAAGAATACGGAATCAGGTTACAACTCGAGCCACAAATAATCTACCACAATTTCGAGAAATTTTTACCAAAAATTTCCTTCTTATTTTTATAGACAAATTTGTCAATATTTTATTTCTATAGAAAACTTTGTCAAAATTCTATTTCGTTAATGTATTTCGTAACTTACTAACGAATTATATTGTCAAAATTTTATTTCTATAGAAAATTTTGTCAAAATTTTATTTCTATAAAAAATGTTGTCAATATTTTATTTCTATAGAAAATTTTGACAATATTTTATTTCTATAGAAAACTTTGTCAAAATTTTATTTCTATAGAAAATTTTGTCAAAATTTTATTTCTAAAGAAAACTGTGTCACAGTTTTACTTCTATGGAAAATTTTGTCAAAATGTTGTTTCTATAAAAAATTTTGTCAAAACTTTATTTATATAGAAAAGTTTGCAAAATTTTATTTCTATAGAAAATGTTGTCAAAATTTTATTTCTATAGAAAACTTTGTCAAAATTTTATTTCTATAGAAAATTTTGTCAAAATTTTATTTCTATAGAAAACTGTGTCAAAGTTTTATTTCTATAGAAAATTTTGTCAAAATGTTCTTTCTATAAAAAATTTTGTCAAAACTATATTTATATGGAAAAGTTTGCAAAATTTTCTTTCTATAGAAAATGTTGTCAAAATTTTATTTCTATAGAAAATGTTGTCAAAATTTTATTTCTATAAAAAATTTTGTCAATATTTTATTTCTATAGAAAATTTTGTCAAAATTTTATTTCTATAGAAAATTTTGTCAAGATTTTATTTCTATAGAAACCTGTGTCAAAGTTTTATTTCTATAGAAAATTTTGTCAAAATTTTATTTCTATAGAAAACTGTGTCAAAGTTTTATTTCTATAGAAAATTTTGTCAAAATGTTGTTTCTATAAAAAATTTTGTCAAAACTATATTTATATGGAAAAGTTTGCAAAATTTTCTTTCTATAGAAAATGTTGTCAAAATTTTATTTCTATAGAAAATTTTGTCAATTTTTTTTTATAGAAAATTTTGTCAAAATTTTATTTCTATAGAAAACTTTGTCAAAATTTTATTTCTATAGAAAATTTTGTCAAAATTTTATTTCTATAAAAAATTTTGTCAATATTTTATTTCTATAGAAAATTTTGTCAAAATTTTATTTCTATAGAAAATATTGACAAAATTTTATTTCTATAAAAAATTTTGTTAATATTTTATTTCTATAGAAAATTTTGTCAAAATTTTATTTCTATAGAAAATTTTGTCAAAATTTTATTTCTATAAAAAATTTGGTCAAAATTTTATTTCTATAGAAAACTGTGTCAAAGTTTCATTTCTATAGAAAATTTTGTCAAAATGTTGTTTCTATAAAAAATGTTGTCAAAATTTTATTACTATAGAACATTTTGCCAAAATTTTATTTCTATAGAAAATTTTGTCAAAATTTTATTTCTATAGAAAATTTTGTCAAAATTTTATTTGATAGAAAATTTTGTCAAAATTTTTTTTCTATAGAAAATTTTGTCAAAATTTTATTTTTATAGAAAATTTTGTCAAAATTTTATTTCTATAGAAAATTTTGTCAAAATTTTATTTCTATAGAAAATTTTGTCAAAATTTTATTTCTATAGAAAACTGTGCCAAAATTTTATTTCATAGAACATTTTGTCAAAATTTTATTTCTATAGAACATTTTGTCAAAATTTTATTTCTATAGAAAATTTTGTCAAAATTTTATTTCGTTAGTAAATTTTGTCAAAATTTTATTTCTATAGAAAATTTTGTCAAAATTTTATTTGATAGAAAATTTTGTCAAAATTTTATTTGATAGAAAATTTTGTCAAAATTTTATTTCTATAAAAAATTTGTCTTAATTTTATTTCTAAAGAAAGTTTTGTCAACATTTTATATCTATAGACAATTTTGTCGAAATGTTATTTCTATAGAAAATTTGGTCAAAATTTTAGTTTTAAAGAAAATATTGTCAAAATTTTATTTCGTTAGTAAATTTTGTCAAAATTTTATTTCTATAGAAAATTTTGTCAAAATTTTATTTCTATAGAAAACTGTCAAAATTGTATTTCGTTAGTAAATTTTGTCAAAATTTTATTTCTATAGAAAATGTTGTCAAAATTTTATTTGATAGAAAATTTTGTCAAAATTTTATTTCTATAAAAAATGTTGTCAAAATTTTATTTCTATAGAAAATTTTGACAAAATTTTATTTCTATAAAAAATTTGTCGAAATGTTATTTCTATAGAAAATTTTGTCAAAATTTTATTTTTATAGAAAATTTTGTCAAACTTTTATTTTTATACCCACCACCATAAAATGGTGACGGGGGTATAATAAGTTTGTCATTCCGTTTGTAACGCATCGAAATATCGATTTCCGACTATATAAAGTATATATATTCTTGATCAGGGAGAAATTCTAAGACGATATAAGCATGTCCGTCTGTCCGTCTGTCCGTCTGTCTGTCTGTCTGTCTGTCTGTCTGTCTGTCTGTTGTAATCACTCTACCGCCTTCAATAATGGCGCTATCGTCCCCAAATTTGGCACAGATTAGTTTTTTGTTTGCAGGCAGGTCAAGTTCGAAGATGGGCTATATCGGTCCAAGTTTTGATATACTCCCCATATAAACCGACCTCCCGATTTGGGGTCTTGGGCCTATAAAAACCGTAGTTTTTATCAGATTTGCCTGAAATTGGAAATCCAGAGGTATTTTTGGACCATAAAGAGGTGTGTCGAAAATGGTCCGTATCGGTCCATGTTTTGGTATAGCCCCCATATAGACCGATCTCCCGATTTTGCTTCTTAGGCGTCTAGAAACAGTATTTTCTATCCGATTTGTCTGAAATTGAAAATCTAGAGGTATTTTAGGACCATAAGAAGGTGTGTCGAAAATGGTCCGTATCGGTCCATGTTTTGATATAGCCCCCATATAGACCGATCTCCCGATTTTGCTTCTTGAGCGTTTAGAAACTATATTTACCATCCCATTTACCTCAAATTGGAAATCTACAGGTATTTTGGGACCATAAAGAGGTGTGTCGAAAATGGTCCGTATCGGTCCATGTTTTGGTATAGCCCCAATATAGACCGATCTCCCGATTTTGCTTCTTAGGCGTCTAGAAACAGTATTTTCTAACCGATTTGTCTGAAATTGAAAATCTAGAGGAATTTTAGGACCATAAGGAGGTGTGTCGAAGATGGTCCGTATCGGTCCATGGTTTGGTATAGCCCCCATATAGACCGATCTCCCGATTTTGCTTCTTGCGCGTCTAGAAACAGTATTTTCTATCCGATTTGTATGAAATTGAAAATCTAGAGGTATTTTGGGACCATAAAGAGGTGAGTCGATAATGGTCCGTATCGGTCCATGTTTTGATATAGCCCCCATATAAACCTACCTTCCGATTTGGAGTCTTGGGCCTATAAAAATCGCAGTTTTTATCCAATTTGCCTGAAATTGGAAATATAGAGGTATTTGAGGACCATAAAAAGGTGTGCCGAAAATGGTGCCCATCGGTCCATGTTGAGGTATAGCCCCCATATAGACCGATATCCCGATTTTGCTTCTAGGGCTTCTAGAAACTATATTTTCTATCCGATTTTCCTGAAATTGAAAATCTACAGTTCTTTTGGGACCATAAAAAGGTGTGCCGAAAATGGTGCCCATTGGTCAATTTTTTGGTATAGCCCCCATATAGACCGATCTCCCGATTTTGCTTCTTGCGCGTCTAGAAACAGTATTTTCTATCCGATTTGTATGAAATTGAAAATCTAAAGGTATTTTGGGACCATAAAGAGGTGAGTCGAAAATGGTCCGTATCGGTCCATGTTTTGATATAGCCCCCATATAAACCAACCTTCCGATTTGGAGTCTTGGGCCTATAAAAACCGTAGTTTTTATCCAATTTGCCTTAAATTGGAAATCTAGAGGTATTTGAGGACCATAAAAAGGTGTGCCGAAAATGGTGCTCATCGGTCCATGTTTTGATATAGCCTCCATAGAGACTGATCTCCCGATTTTGCTTCTTGGGCTTCTAGAAACTATATTTTCTATCCGATTTTCCTGAAATTGAAAATCTACAGTTCTTTTGGGACCATAAAAAGGTGTGCCGAAAATGGTGCCCATTGGTCAATTTTTTGGTATAGCCCCCATATAGACCGATCTCCCGATTTTGCTTCTTGGGCTATATTTACCATCCGCTTTGCCTGAATTTCTTGAGCTTCTATAAACTGTATTTATTACCCGATTTGCCTGAAATTCGAAATCTAGAGGTATTTTTAGACCACAAATAAGTGTGCCGAAATTTAGGTATATCGGTCCATTTTTTGGTATAACCCTCACATAAACTGATCTCTCGATTTTTACTTCTTGGGCGTCTAGAGACTATGTTTTCTAGCCGATTTGTTTAAAATTCTGGAGGTATTTTAAGATAACAAATACGTGAGTAGCAAATGGTACCCACTACGACGAAGAGTTTTCAAAGAAAACTATCATATTTGATTCATGGTGGTGGGTATTTAAAATTCGGCCCGGCCGAATTTACTGCTGTATATACTTGTTATAAAATTTTTTATTCCCAAAAAGCACCAAATTGCCATTTGAGTGCCTTAAAAAAAACACACACACACACTTTGTTCTTTTTGACGTTTTCATTTAGTGCTCGTGTTCTTAATCAATATTGTTAGTTACGGTATTCTTTTGAAAAGTAAAGCGATGAGTGCAGAGTTTCTCAACTTGATAAAGATGTCATTAAAAACGATTGTATTAAATTCATAAAAGCACTCATTATTGAAATAAGTAATAGACTCCCTCCAAATATTAATATTAATATTTAGACAAATTTATTTTCTCCTATGACAAAACATACATATGGTGAAATTTGAAAGTCAATACCGATCAAAATGAATTGAATGAAGTAAAATAAGCATTAACATTTATAAAGATGTACACTTGGATAGATAAAATTAAAAATTCTAAAAAAATAATCTGTTGGGTAAGGAGAGGAAGCGGATATTAAACGCATGCAACTCATGTTGACGGCATCGGAAACTCTCAGTGTTTTTTTTTTTATATCGGAAGAGAATTCCCCTTTAAACCACTTCCCTTTATAACCCCCACACCATTGTAGATTTATTTTGGCGCTCTTCCCTTGTCAACGATGTTGATGTTCTGTAAATCCTCTGCATTATTCACCTCTATATTTTCTGACGTTGGTTTTCTTTTGTTGTGGGGGGGAGGGGGAGGGGGGGCAATGTTATGCAATGGTGAATTGAATTGAACTGCAGACCACAAGCAATGTATGCTTATATTTAGTGTAAACTTGTGTGTGTGTAACGAAATAAAAATCTTATTTTATTTTCCTACCACAATAACAATTAATGGTTGACGTTGTATTTCTAGTAAATAACGCAAAATTTCGTACTCACTAAAACTACTTCCACAAAAGTACGAAAAGTAAGCGATCTAACAGCTATGTATTGGACAAATTTCTCCAATAACAACAAATTTATGTAAGCATTTTAAAAACCTTGAACTGTAAACAAACTTACATGTAAAACACCAATTGCATTTATTTAAATTATTTGGCGACTGTGTTTGTCATGGGTATAGTTTTTTAAAACTGTTATATATGTAGTCCTCAGAAGAAATAGAAAAACACACACAACATTATAAAAATAGCAGAATTTTATAACACACGACACGAACTACACGATACGAGCATAAAAACCGAACTGTTAGTTTAGTTTTTGGATGACAATAACGTAACCTGGTGAGTAAGGAGAGGAATAGGATGTTATGTTAATCACATGCAAATCGTATTGACGGCAACGGGAGCTCTCTCAATGTTTGTCTCTTTTTTTATTATCGAAAGAGAACATACAGTTAAGCTCTACGTTTCTACTTGTTCTGTTTCCCTTTAGGATTGTAATATAACATGATAGTCATTCCGTTTGTTGCACATCGAAGTATCGCTGTACTCGATGATGAAGGGAAAACAGATTACAAAAATAACATAAAACAAATGTGTTGGGTGCTAACCGTCAAATGTGTTGGGTGCTATATATAAAGGTTTGTCCCAAATACATACATTTAAATATCACTCGATTTGGACAGAATTTGATAAACTTTTACAAAATCTATAGACTCAAAATTTAAGTTGGCTAATGCACTAGGGTGGAACACAATTTTAGTAAAAAAAAAAATGGGAAACATTTAAATCTGAAGCAATTTTAAGGAAACTCCGCAAAAGTTTATTTATGATTTATCGCTCAATATATATGTATTAGAAGTTTAGGAAAACTAAAGTCATTTTTACAACTTTTCGACTAAGCAGTGGCGATTTACACCCAGAGAAGGAATATGATCACCTCAAACATGTTTCAAGAGCAAAATGTTATTTTTGTATGGTGACCATGTAACATGTTTGTCACTAAAAGGTTATTTTCTCGTCAAATATAACCTGCTTGCCGAAATCAGATACATGATTTCCGAGGAAATAACATGGTTGGGAAAACCATGTTACATGGTCACCACCCAATAATAACATTTTGCTCTTAAAACATGTTTGAGGTGATCATATTCCTTCTCTGGGTGTAACAAGGAAAATGTTGGTATTTTGACCATTTTTGTCGAAATCAGAAAAACATATACATATGGGAGCTATATCTAAATGTGAACCGATTTCAATCAAATTTGGCACACCTGACTATATTACTAATTGTACTCCTAGTGCAAATTTCAACCAAATTGGGCCAAAACTCTGGCTTCTGGGGCCATATAAGTCCATATCGGGCGAAAGATATAAATGGGAGCTATATCTAAATCTGAATCGATTTCAACCAAATTTGGCACACATAGCTACAATGCTAAATCTACTCCCTGTGCAAATTTTCAACCAAATTGGGCCAAAACTCTGGCTTTTAGGACCATATTAATCCACATCGGGCGAAAGATATATATGGGAGCTATATCTAAATCTGAACCGATGTCAATCAAATTTTGCACACTTGACTATACTACCAATTGTACTCCTAGTGCAAAATTTCAACCAAATTCGGCCAAAAATCTGGCTTCTGGGGCCATATAAGTCCATATCGGGCGAAAGATATATATGGGAGCTATATCTAAATCTGAACCGATTTCAATCAAATTTTGCACGCTTAACTATACGACTAAGTGTTATGTTTGTACAAAATTTCAAGCAAATCGGTATAAAACTCTGGCTGCTGGGTCCATATTAGTGCATACCGGGCGAAAGATATATATGGGAGCTATATCTAAATCTGAACCGATTTCTTCCAAAATCAGTAGGGTTCTATTCTGACCCAAATTAGAAACATGTGTCAAATTTGAAGGCGATTGGACTTAAATTTCGATCTAGGACTTAAATGTCGATCACAAAAATGTGTTCACAGACAGACGGACGGACGGACAGACGCACATGGTTATATCGACTCAGGGACCCATCCTGAGCATTATTGCCAAAGACACCATGTGTCTATCTCGTCTCCTTCGGGGTCTTACAAACATATGCACTAACTTATAATACCCTGTTCCACAGTGTGGCGCAGGGTATAATTAATGTTGATTAAGCTATAAGGTGTATACCAAAACGACTGGTGACAGAAGCCGTTTTTAAGGAGAAAAGGGAAAAACTTCTTCTTCTTTCAAAGAGCACACAGTGTCTGATATCCCAGCAAAAATATTTGGAAGGTCTTCTAATGGCACAAACTTTAAAAGCACTTCCAAAAATGTCCTCCTAAATATGTTCTTTATTCTAACTACACAGGAAGTTCTTTTAATTCAGTTTTTAATAACTCACTTTTTTCATATTTTTAATAAGTAATTTTAACTTTTTTTGTTGCAAATAAGTTAAAAACAGAGTAAGATTTAATACAATGGTACAAATTATTTAAATTTTGTTGAAAAAACTCGTAAATCCATTCTAGAAAAATTGCGAGTTTCCGAAAATATTTGACCCCAATCATTTCAGGCAAGCGTTAGAATGCATTAAAAATTACAAAAATTATTTATTTGTAAAAATAACACAAACATTTTTAATTCACATCCAAAGCACTGATTACGGATCACACCATAAGAAGTGATGGAAAATCAGGGCAACGGCTGTTGAAATGGTGGTCCTATGACAAGCCAAACAAATTCATCGCTTCCAAAAAGAACATTATCACTGGTGCTAACCATTGCACCACGGTGGCTCCCATGTTAAATTCATCGCTTCCAAAAAGAACATTATCACTACTATTTTGGCGACACTTTTCTTCGTTGGGATGTTTTTATTTTCTGTTTGAGATTTAACAAAATATGCCATTGATTTGGTTAAGGCTTTTTTTTAAAAAAAAAAGTCGAAGAAAATCACAACTATGTTGCTTATATGCGTTTTTTTCTTGTAAACAATTATAGTTTATAATAAAAAGTTTCTTATAAGCATACATATATTAGAAGATCCTTATAAGGCTGGCGTAATTGCCAATTTGTTCTTATTCTAAACCATTTTCCTACTTTTTTTGCAAGATTTCACTGGGAAGAGAAATTAACTAAAAAACAAGCAAAAATTATACACAAATTAGCCTAAAATTTTACTTAATTCGTATTTCTCACAAAATAGTTCATTATTTCTTTAAATTGGTACATTTTTCTACAAATGCGTCCATCATGAACTTCGTATGTCAATAAAGATATTCATGCAATGTTGAACTCCATTTTATTCCTTCAAACTGCAAAATTTTCTTTAACAAGTGAAAAAAAAAAAAATAATTATGCTAATAAATTTTCTTCAATTTGTCGAAAAATATTTACTTATTTTTTGTAATATCGGCGAGAAGCCGTTTAGCGTTTGTCCTAATGTTTATTGAAATTTTCAAAAAATTTTCAAAATTTTCTAAAATTAACCAACAGTTTTCTTCCCGGTGGCTTCAATAGTTTTTCAGTGAAATCTCTCTCCATTTCTCTATTTTCAGTTTAAACGCACGATTACGTAACGGAGCTAATATCGTCATTTTCGAGTCAAAAATCGGAAAATCCACATTTTGTTTATTTTTTTGAGATAAATTTGTCATAATCCCGATAAATCGGTAAAATTGGCAGCACTGGTTTTAAATTTGTTATATTTTGTGAATATAGTAAATAATGTAATAAAATAAAAATAACCCATCTTCGAATTTGATGTGCATTATAAAAGAGAACCCAAAAATGCGAATGAGAAAACTAGAGCTCAACTTTATGTTCTCTTTCGATAAAAAAAGAAAACAAACATTGAGAGAGCTTACGTTACCATCAATATGAAATGCATGCGTTTAGTATCCGATTTCTCTCCTTGCTCAACAGGTTATTTTATTATCATCTAAAAACTAAACTAACAGTTCGGTTTTTATTCTCGTACCGTACAGTTCGTGTTGTGTGTTATGTAGATTTGCTATTTTTGTAGTGATGTGTGTGTGTGCTTATTTATTTCTTCTTTGGACTATATAACAGTGTTAAAAAAACTCTACCCATGACAAACATACTCGCCAAATAATTTGAATAAATGCAATTTGTGCTTTTCATGTAAGTTTATTTACTGTTCAAAGTTTTTAACATGCCCACATAAATTTGTTGTTAATGGAGAAATTCATATTGTCAAATACATAACTGTTAGATCACTTACGTGCTGTACTTTTGTGGTTTTAGTGAGTATGGAATTTTGCGTTATTTACTAGAAATACGATATCAACCACACACAACATTTACACACACTAGCTTACACTAAATATGAGCTACATTGCTTGTGGTCTATCGTTCAATTCAATTCACCATTGCCTAACAGTGTTCCCCCCAAACAAACAAAAACTGTGAGAGAATATAGAGGTGAATACGAGTAAAGCAGAGGATTTACAGAGCATTAACATCGTTGACAAAGGAAGAGCGCCAAAATAAATCTACAACGGTGTGGTGCTTATATAGGGGAACAAAAAAAAAAACCAAAACTGCGAGTGGGAAAATTAGAGTTTCATTTTATGTTCTCTTCCGATAAAAAAAAACACACCCACACACACTCAAACATTGAGAATTGAATGCGTTTAATATCCGCTTCCTCTCCTTACCCAAGAGGTTATTTTATTGTTATCCAAAATTGAAATTATCAGTTAGCTTTTTATGGTTGGTTTTGTGTGTTACGATAATTTTCCTCGGACGATATTTTTTGTACTTTTGTGAACTATATAACAGTGTTAGAAAACTATTTATACACATGACAACCATACTCGCAAAATAAATACTGTTTTTTAAGTAATTCTTTGATTAAATCGAATTGGTACTTTACATGTAAGTTTTTTCCAATTCATAGCTTTTAAAATAACAACATAATTTGTTATTTGAGAAATTTATTTTTTACAAATACGTTCATAAGGTAAGTACTATGTTCGCTTTTCGAGTTGAAATTTTCGCGGTTACTTTAATAAAACAGTTCAATATGAAGCAGATAAATTAATTCAATTGATGCGCAGTTTCTTGTTCCCCTATATTTCGCAAGACTTTACAGGAATATTTTGGTTTTAATTTATAATTTTGATTATCTCAGGAAAAGTAATCGGGAAAATAAAGTGATTTTCAACTCGAAAACCGAACATAGTACCCACCTATAGCTGTTAGATCATTTACGTACTGTACTTCTGTGAGAGTAGTTTTGGTGAGTACGTAATTTTTCCTTATTTACTTGAAATACAACAGCAACTGTAAGCTGTTATTTTGGTAGGAAAAAAAATAAAATTTGTATTTCTTCACAAATACAAGCATGCATTAATTTATTTCTGTCGAAAATTTTGTTTTTTAGACAATTTTAATTCTATAGAATTTTTTTAAAACAATTTTTTTTTTTCAAAATTGTATTTCTATTATTTTCAAAATTGTATTTCTATCGAAAATTTTGTCAAAATTTTATTGCTGTAGAAAATTTTGTCAAAATTTTATTACTATAGAAATTTTTGTAAAAATTTTATTTCTAGACAAAATTTGGTCAACATTTGATTTCTATAGATAATTTTTGTCAAAATTTTATTTCTATAGAAATTTTTGTCAAAATTTTATTTCTATAGAAAATTTTGTCAAAATTTTATTTTTTAGAAAATTTTGTCAAAATTTAATTTTTTAGAAATACTATAGAAAATTTTTTTTAAATATTTTATTTCTATAGAAAATTTTGTAAAAAATTTCTTTCTATCGACAATTTTGTAAAAATTTTATTTCTATCGAAAATTTTGTAAAGATTTTATTTCTATAGAAATTTTTGTAAAAATTTTATTTCTATAGAAAATTTTGTCAAAATTTGATTTCTATAGAAAATTTTGTCAAAATTTTATCTCTGTAGAAAATATTGTAAAAAAATTATTTCTATAGACAATTTCGCCAAATTTTTGTTCTATAGAAAATTTTGTCAAAATTTTAATTCTACTGGAAATTTTGTCAACATTTTATTGGCGTAGAAAATTTTGTTAAAATTTTATTTCTATAGAAAAGTTTGTCAAAATTTTATTTCTACAGGACATTTTGTCACAATTTTATTTGTACAGGAAATTTTGTCAAAATTTTATTTATCGAAAATTTTGTCAAAATTTTATTTCTATAGAAATTTTTTTTCAAAATTGTATTTCTATAGAAAATTTTGTCAAAATTTTAGTTCTGTGGATTCTCGAACAGAGTTGTGCATTGTATGTTAAAAATTCACAAATGCAGGGGCTTTTGATAATTGAACGTTAGTTAGGAGCTTCTCATGAAAAATAGATATTACAAAAAAACGACATTTTTCGGGAAAATGTGCAAATGTTCATCTTGAATTCACAGTTTTGCTCAAGTGAATTTGACAAACATGAATAAATCGTGCATTTTTTATTTGTGCTCCCAATTTATTTTAGAGGGGCCCGAGACAAATATTTCGATACAATGACAATGTAGCGGAAAAATGTCCATTATTTAAAATCTTACCTTGTGTTATAATGGCAAATGTCCGGTGTGAGAATAGCGTGGATTGAAACGACACCAAGTTAAACCATAAATACCACACTAGATATGTTAGTTATAACGGGTCGCTCCCTGATAGGCGAGTTTGCAAAAACTATTGGCGTGAAGTATAACGAAATAAACAAATCTTGTGTTAGTGTCCCTCATTTGATTGATTCATTAACTTAAGCAGTCTGTTTCTGTTTGAAACAAAAATAGACGTGCTTATATGTAATAGGTATTTTTAATTAATGTGGTATCACAATGGACTGAATTGTCGAAGGGAGCCTGAAAAAAAAAACATGTGGCATGCCCCTTAAACCTAACTTAACTTAACCTTACTACTCTTATAGAAGTATTTGAAATTAATGTGATAGATAGAAATTTAATCAGATGTTAATAAATTGATGATAAAATTGATTTATTCCGTTTTAATTCATTTCAAAGGTGCATTTATAAAACTAACATATCTTGTGTTTTTATTAAAGTTAATAAAAACTGAGAACATTAAATAAAAAACAGGCAAAAATTATACACAAATTAAGCCTAAAGTTTTACTAAATTCGTATTTCTCACAAAATAGTTCATTATATCTTTAAATTGGTGAATTTTTCTACAAATGCGTCCATCACTTCGTATGTCAATAAAGATATTCTTGCAATGTTTAACTTCAATTTTTCCTTCAAACTGCAAAATTTTCTTTAACAAGTGAAAAAATACTTATGCTAATAAATAAATTTTCTTGAATGTGTCGAAAAAATTTTACTTATTTTTGTGATATCAGCGTGAAGCAGTTTGGCGTTTGTCCTACTGTTTAGTTAAAATTTTCTAAAAATTTTCTAAAATTAACCAAAAGTTTTCTTCCTGGTGGCTTCACTGGTTTTTAAGTGAAATCTCTCTCCATTTCCATATTGTTGGTTTTTCGGTGTAAACGAACGATTTCCATTAAACATTTTTAACGGAGCTAATATCGTCATTTTCGAGTCAAAAATCGGAAATCGCCTTTTTTATTTTTTGAGATAAATTTGTCATAATCCCGATAAATCGGTGTCATATTTGGTGAATATAGTAAATAATGTAATAAAATAAAAATAACCCATCTTCGAATTTGATGTGTATTATAAAAGAGAACAAAACCCAAAAAATGCGAATGAGAAAAGTAGAGCCCAACTTTATGTTCTCTTTCGATAAAGAAGAAAAGAAACATTGAGAGAGCTTACGTTACCATCAATATGAAATGCATGCGTTTAGTATCCGCTTCCTCTCCTTGCTCAACAGGTTATTTTATTATCATCCAAAAACTCAGTGTTGCCAACACCCCAAGGCCAAAAAGCACCAAAAAAAAAACTTCCGAAGACGTATTAAGATGGGTATTAGATAGAGTTTAGCCGCTAAAATAGTAATTTTTTCACAATTACTTTTCTTTAATAAATCATTTTAAGGAATACAAACTTTGTGAGAATTTGCTTTTGGTTATTCCCCATCAAGTTATAATAAAATTTGCAGCAAATATGCATAATGTTATGCCCATTTTTACTGATATAGTTTTCACTTTAGCGGCAAAACTCAAACTTAGTACTCACCATTATGAACCGCTATTCAAGTATACACCTTGATCAGTTTTAATGCTTTCGTCCAATTCATTTTGATCAGTGATGTTTTTCACCTTTCAAAATATTAATATATGGAAGGAGTCTATTGCTTATTTCATTTGTGCGTGCTTTTGTGAATTTAATACAAACGTTTTTAATGACATCTTTACCAAATTCAAAAATTCGACACTCATCGCTCGACTTTCCTACAGAATACCCTAAATAACAATATTAATTAAAAAATAATCAATACCAACTTCCTAACAATCAAATTCTATATTTGGCAATAAATTTGAGTTTCTTCGGCTCTTGATAGTCTAATCAAAATTTTTGTATCAATTAAACTTAATACTGTTCAAAATAAAAAAGCACCAAAAGCACTAAATGAAAATGCCAGAAAGCACCAAGTTGGTGCTTTTTTTGAAAAGGCACCATAAAGGCAATTTGGTGCTTTTTAGAAATCAAAAAGCACTACATTTGGTGCTAAAAGCACCAAATTGGCAACACTGCAAAAACTAAACTAACAGTTCGGTTTTTATTCTCGTACCGTACAGTTCGTCATGTGTGTTATGAAGATTTGCTGTTTTTGTAGTTTTTGTAGTGATGTGTGCTTTTTTATTTCTTCTGTGGACTATATAACAGTGTTAAATAACTATACCCATGACAAACATACTCGCCAAATAATGTGAATAAATGCAATTGGTGCTTTTCATGTAAGTTTATTTACTGTTCAAAGTTTTTAACATGCCCACATAAATTTGTTGTTAATGGAGAAATTCATATTGTCAACTACATAACTGTTAGATCACTTACGTGCTGTACTTTTGTGGAAGTAATTTTAGTGAGAATGAAATTTTGCGTTATTTACTAGAAATGCAATATCAACCACACACACTAGCTTACACTAAATATGAGCATACATTGCTTGTGGTCTATCGTTCAATTCAATTCACCATTGCCTAACAGTGTTCCCCCCAAACAAACAAAAACTGTGAGAGAATATAGAGGTGAATACGAGTAAAGCAGAGGATTTACAGAGCATTAACATCGTTGACAAAGGAAGAGCGCCAAAATAAATCTACAACGGTGTGGTGCTTATAAAGGGGAACAAAAAAAAAACCAAAACTGCGAGTGTGAAAAGTAGAGTTTAATGTTATGTTCTCTTCCGATAAAAAAGAACACACACCCACACACACTCAAACATTGAGAATTGCATGCGTTTAATATCCGCTTCCTCTCCTTATCCAAAAGCTTATTTTATTTTGATCAAAATTGAAATTATCAGTTATTTTTTTATGTTTGTATCGTTTAGTTGGTTTTGTGTGTTACGACAATTTTCCACTGACGATATTTTTTGTACTTTTGTTTTTTACTTCTGTGGACTATATAACAGTGTTAGAAAACTATTTATACACATGACAACCATAGTCGCCAAATAAATAGTGTTTTTTAAGTAATTCTTTGATTAAATCGAATTGGTACTTTACATGTAAGATTTTTCCAGTTCATAGCTTTTAAAACACCAACATAATTTGTTATTTGAGAAATTTATTGTTTACCAATACGTACATAGCAGTTATTTATAATTTACGTACTGTACTTCTGTGAGAGTAGTTTTGGTGAATACGTAATTTTTCGTTAATTACTAGAAATACAACAGCAACTGTTATTTTGGTAGGAAAAAAATAAATATTGAATTTCTTCACAAATACTAACATGTATTAATTTATTTCTATCGAAAATTTTGTCAAAATTTTATTTCTATCGAAAATTTTGTCAAACTTTTATTTCTATCAACACAAAATTTCGTTTAAGTTTTATTTCTATAGCAGTTTTTATCAAAATTTTATTAATATCGAAAATTTGACAAAAATTTTTTTTCTATCGAAAATTTTATCAATATTTTTTTCTATCGAAAATTTGATTTTTTTTCTATCAAAAATTTCGTCAAAATTTTATTTCTATGGAAAATGTTGTCAAAATTTTATTTCTATAGAAAATTTTGTCAAAATTTTAATTTCGACACAAAATTTTGTTTTAGTTTCATTTCTATAACAGTTTTTTTTTATCAAAATGTTATTAATATCGAAATTTTTATCATTTTTTTTCTATCGAAAATTTTATCAATATTTTTTTCTATCGAAAATTTCGTCAAAATTTTATTTCTATAGAAAATGTCAAAATTTTATTTCTATAGAAAATTTTGTCAACATTTTAATTTCGACACAAAATTTGTTTAAGTTTCATTTCTATAACAGTTTTTTTTATCAAAATGTTATTAATATCGAAATTTTTATCAATTTTTTTTTCTATCGAAAATTTTATCAATATTTTTTTCTATCGAAAATTTCGTCAAAATTTTATTCCTATAGAAATTTTTTTCAAAATTTTATTTCTATAGAAAATTTTGTCAATATTTTATTTCTACAGAAAGTTTTGTTAAAATTTTATTTTTATAGAAAATTTTGTCAAAATTTTATTTCTATCGAAAAAAAAATATTCTAGAGAAATAAGATTTTGCCAAAATTTCATTTCTATAGAAAATTTTGTCAAAAATTTATTTTTTTAGATAATTTTGTCAACATTTTATTTCGATAGAAAATTCTGTCAAAATTATTTTCTATCGAAAATTTCGTCAAAATTTTATTTCTATAGAAAATTTTGTCAAAATTTTATTTCTATAGAAAATTTTGTCAAAATTTTATTTTATATAGAAAATTTTGTCAAAATTTTATTTCTATAGAAAATGTTGTCAAAATGTTATTTCTATAAAAAATTTTCTCAAAAATTTACTTCTATAGAAAATTTTGTCAAAATTTTATTTTTATAAAAAATTTTGTCAAAATTTAATTTTTATAAACAATTTTGTGAAAATTTTATTTCTATAGAAAATTTTGTCAAAATTTTATTTCTATAAAAAATTTTGTCAAAATGTTATTTCTATAGAAAAATTTGTCAAAATTTTATTTCTATAGATAGTTTTGTCCATATTTTATTTCTATAGACAGTTTTGTCAAAATTTTATTTCTATAGAAAGTTTTGTCAAAATTTTATTTTTATAGAAAATTTTGTCAAAATTTTATTTCTATCGAAAAAAAGATATTCTAGAAAAATAAGATTTTGTCAACATTTTATTTCTATAGAGAATTTTGTCAAAATTTCATTCCTATTGAAAATTTTGTCAAAATTTCATTCCTATAGAAAATTTTGGCAAAATTTTATTTCTATAGAAAATTTCGTCAAAATTTTATTTCCATAGCAGTTTTTATCAAAAATTTTTTAATATCGAAAATTTTGTCATCATTTTTTTTTCTATCGAAAATTTCGTCAACATTTTATTTCTATAGAAAATTTTGTCAAAATTTTATTTCTATAGAAAATTTTGTCAAAATTTTATTTCTATAGAAAATTTTGTGAAAATTTTATTTCTATAGAAAATTTTGTCAAAATGTTATTTTTATAGAAAATTTTGTCAAAATTTTATTTCAATAGAAACTTTTGTCAAAATTTTACTTCTATAGAAAATTTTGTTAAAATATTACTTCTAAAAATTTTTTTGTCAAAATTTTATTTCTATAAAAAATTTTGTCAAAATGTTATTTCTATAGAAAAATTTGTCAAAATTTTATTTCTATAGACAGTTTTGTCAATATTTTATTTCTATAGACAGTTTTGTCAAAATTTTATTTCTATAGAAAGTTTTGTCAAAATTTTAGTTTTATAGAAAATTTTGTCAAAATTTTATTTCTATCGAAACTTTTGTCAAAATTTTACTTCTATAGAAAATTTTGTTAAAATATTACTTCTAAAAAAATTTTTGTCAAAATTTTATTTTTATAAAAAATTTTGTGAAAATTTTATTACTATAGAAAATTTTGTCAAAATTTTATTTCTATAGAAAATTTTGTCAAAATTTTATTTCTATAGAAAGTTTTGTCAACATTTTATTTCTATAGACAGATTTGTCAATATTTTATTTCTATAGAAAGTTTTGTCAAAATTTTATTTTTATAGAAATTTTTGTCAAAATTTTATTTCTATCGAAAAAACATATTCTAGAGAAATAAGATTTTGGCAACATTTTATTTCTATAGAGAATTTTGTCAAAATTTCATACCTATAGAAAATTTTGTCAAAATTTTATTTTTTAAATAATTTTGTCAAAATTTTATTTCGATAGAAAATTTTGTCAAAATTTTAATTTCGACACACAATTTCGTTTAAGTTTTATTTCTATAGCCGTTTTTTGTTTTTATCAAAATTTTACTAATATCGAAAATTTGACCAATTTTTTTTTATCGAAAATTTTATCAACATTTTTCTTCTATCGAAAATTTCGTCAAAATTTTATTTCTATCTAAAATTTTTTCAAAATTTGATTTCCATAGAAAATTTTTTCAAAATTTGATTTCCATAGAAAATTTTGTCAAAATTTTATTTCAATAGAAAATTTTGTCAAAATTTTATTTCAATAGAAACTTTTGTCAAAATTTTATTTCTATAGAAAATTTTGTTAAAATATTACTTCTAAAGAAAATTGTATCAAAATTTTATTTTTATAAAAAATTTTGTCAAAATTTTATTTTTATAACAAATTTTGTTAAAATTTTATTTCTATAGAAAATTTTGTCAAAATTTTATCTCTATAGAAAACTTTATCAAAATTGTATTTCTATAGAAAATTTTGCCAAAATTTTATTTCTATAGAAAATTTTGTCAAAATTTTATTTCTATAGACAGTTTTGTCAATATTTTATTTCTATAGAAAGTTTTGTCAAAATTTTATTTCTATAGAAAATTTCGTCAATATATTACTTTTGTCAAAATTTTATATCTATAGAAAATTATGTCAAAGTTTATTTCTACGAAATTTTATTTATTAATTGTCAAAAATTTATTTCTACGAAAATAGATATTCTACATTCTATAGAAATAAAATTTTGTCAACATTTTATTCATATAGAGAATTTTGTCAAAATTTCATTCCTATAGAAAATTTTGTCAAAATTGTATTTCTATAGGAAATTTCGTCAAAATTTTATTTCTATAGAAAATTATGTCATAATTTTATTTCTATAGAAAATTTTGCCAAAATTTTATTTCTATAGAAAATTTTGTCAAACTTTTATTTCTAAGAAACTTTTATCAAACTTTTATTTCTAAGAAACTTTTGTCAAAATTGTATTTCTATAGAAAACTTATGAAGTACCTCTTAGTTGAATAGAAAATTTTGCAAAATCTGCCAAAGAATATCCCCGTTTCTCTGTGGGAAACAAAGTAGTATGCTTTTTGCTAATATATATCGTATTCTGGATAATCTATTATTAATTTTGGATCCAATCACAATTTTCTTTTTTGAGCCCAATGATTTTTTAAAATGATTTTCGTGGATCCAATTATGGACCGTCGATTCTCGAACAGAGGAGGCTTTTGATAATTGAATATTAGTTAGAAGCTTCTCATGAAAATATATATTACAAAAAAATATGACATTTTTCGGGAAAATATGCAAAAGTTCATCTTGAAGTCCCAGTTTTGCTCAAGTGAATTCGACAAACATGAAAACAATTGTGCATTTTTTATTTGCGATCCTAATATATTTTAGAGGGGATTGAGACAAATATTTCGATACAATGACAATGTAGCGGAAAAAATGTCCATTATTTAAAATCTTACCTTGTGTTATAATGGCGAATGTCCGGTGGGAGAATATCAAGGATTGAAACTACACCAAGTTAAACCTTAAAGACCACACTAGATATGTTAGTGTCTTCAAGACGTCAGATATAACTTCTGATTTCTTAGAATAGGAGAGTTTGCAAAAACTATTGGCGTGAAGTATAACGAAATAAACAAATGTTGTGTTAGTGTCCCGCATTTGATTGATTCATTAACTTAAGCAGTCCGTTTCTGTTTGAAACAAAAATAGACGTGCCTATATGTAATAGGCATTTTTAATTAATGTGGTATCGCAAAGGACTTAATAGTCGAAGGGAACCTGAAAAATACAGGCGGCTTGTCACTTAAACCTAACCTAACTTAACCTTACTACTCTTATAGAAGTATTTGAAATTAATGTTGATAGATAGAAAGTTTAATCAGATGTTAATAAATTGATGATAAAATTGATTTATTCCATTTTAATTCATTTCAAAGGTGCATTTATAAAACTAACATATCTTGTGTTTTTATTAATGTTAATAAAAAAACTGAGAACATTAAATAAAAATAAAACCAGGAGGAAGGACAAAACTCCACCCTCCCTAAATGTATTAACGGCGATTTTTATTACGATTCTTATTATGGTTGTAATGCTGTTGTTGATGATGCATGGGATGATGTTGTGGCTTATTCAGATTCTTCTTAGTAAATGCATCCGAGTCTTCGACTACGGGACTGGTATTAGATTCAGCAGCATCTTTAGGTGTTGAATGGGCTGTCACAAAAGACAAAAATTTATATCAAAATACGATCTTTAATTTTATATCAAAAAACAAAATTCACTTACCATCCACCGGATTGGGTTTAATCAAAGAGGCTGGTTGAAATATGGTATGGAAATGTTGTGGAGATCCTAAGAAATAAAAATTGCATATATACTTAAGTAAGAAAATTATTATTATATTATTGTAATTAGTTAGATAATTACATAAGTTATGTTTGCTGGGATGTGAATTAATTATAAATGGATATGGTTAAGATAATGACAAAAGGCCTTATGATGATGCATTCCCCTTCCAGCATACAATAACATAAAATCGTCGGGATCTGAGAGTGTTGTAAAGGACTTTACACATACAAGAAAAAATTGATTTTTGCTAAATTTTGATGTTGATTATGTGAGTGAAATGAAGAAATTCCCAAAAATAAAATAAAATCCCAAAAACTCAAACCACAAACAACGAAGTAACACTTTGAAATTTTATAATATAATATATCCTAAGTATTAAGGAAAAATAATGTGAATAAATCCCATATCTGTGTTGCAATTTAATTTTAAAATCTAGGCTTTAGATTTAAAATTCGGTGACTTTCTCCAAATATCATCGTTTTAAAGAAAATCACAATTTTTAAACGACGGTAAAATTTTTCGAATTTAAGTAAAATTTACTCAGAACTTTAATGAAAAATTAAAGCAATTTCCAAATGAATAAAAAGTGTGGAGTATGTAAAATATCTATGAATATTTCTAATGAGTATGTTTTGAAATGATCACATGAAAATGGAATGAGGAACATTTTCACAAAACGGTAAATTTTGACAAACCAATTGGGCTGTAAAAAACATCCTCTGTTGACGAGGCAGGAGTTAATGGTGGCGAACAATCCATTTTTGGCACTTGCATTGGAGATGCTTTTCTATGGGAAATTTCAGTTTTTACAATAATCGTCCAATCATATTCGGCTATGGAAGTTTGGGTTGTTATGGTGCGATAATGTTTCTCCTGGAATACTGGAGATGGACTACTGGTCTTAGATCTTGAGGGAGACGGTGTTGAGGCTGAATAAATGAAGGAAATTACAGTAAGAAAAGCTAAATACCACACAATAATCTTAGGATCTAGAACTGTGATAATTATACAATAAGAAGGGGTCGCATAAATAAATGTTATTCTCTATGTGAAACGATTTTCTTTTTTCCGATAAGTTTTCTTTATCGTTTCAAAGATGAAAAAAGGCGATTTCTTTAAATCAAACATATTTTGCTTTACATTAAGGGAATACATGCGACGTTACTTCGAATACATGCCACGTTAATGGAGGGATGCTAGTTTACAATTCTTGTCCTAAATTTAATGAAAAAACAAAGTTAGGAGCAAAGATTATAAATTTTCTTTTAATTAAAATTTCATTAATTCGAATAATTTTTTTCTTAATACTGTGCAATTTGCGTGTTCTAAAACTTATGTTCCATAATCTTTCATATTAGCTCAATATTTTTTTCAGTTTACAAAGCGTTCAAAATAAATACCAAAATAATTTAGTTAAAAACAAAATCTTTTGGACTGAGTACGCATTTTTTCAAAGTAAATACAGCTAGCTGATGAATTCTTCTTGTTTTGTTAGATTTTGAACAATATTCATCTACAATTACCAAAATATTCCTCACAAACTTTTATAGAAATAATTTTCTATAGAAATAAAATTTTGAAAAAATTTTCTATTGAAATACAATTTTGGCAAAATTTTATATAGAAATAAAATTTTGACAAAATTTTCTATAGAAATAACATATTGACAAAATTTTTTGTTGAAAAAAAATTTTGACAAAATTTTCTACAGAGATAAAATGTTAACAAAATTTTTTATGGAAATAATATTTATATAAAATTTTCTGTTGAAATAAAATTTGATAAAATTTTCGATAGAAATAACATTTTGACAACATTTTGTATAGCAATAAAATTTTGAGAACATTTTCAATAAAAATAAAATGTTGACAAAATTTTCTATAGAAATTAAATTTAGACAAAATTTTCTATACAAATAACATATTGACAACATTTTCTATAGAAATAACATATTGACAAAATTTTCTGTTGAAATAAAATTTTGACAAAATTTTCTATATTTAGATATAACATTTTGAGAAAATGTTCTATAAAAATAATATTTTGAGAAAATTTTCTATAAAAATAAAATTTTGACAAAATTTTCTATACAAATAAAATTTTGACAAAGTTTTCTATAGAAATAAAATTTTGAAACAATTTTCTATAGAAATACAATTTTGACAAAATATTCTATTGAAATAAAATTTTGACAACATATTCTATAGAAATAAAATTTAGACAAAATTTTCTATAGAAATACAATTTTGAAAAAAAAAAATTTATAAAAATAAAATTTTGAGAACATTTTCTACAGAAATAAATTGTTAACAAAAATTTCTATAGAAATTAAATTTAGACAAAATTTTCTGTTGAACTAAAGTTTTGACAAAATTTTCTATAGAAATAACGTTTTGACAAAATTTTATATAAAAATAAAATTTTGAGAAAAGTTTTCTACAAAAATAACATTTTGAGAAAATTTTCCATAAAAATAAAATTTTGAGAAAGTTTTCTGTAAAAATAACATTTTGACAAAATTTTCTATAGAAATAAAGTGTTGACAAAATTTTCTATAAATTTTTGACAAAATTTTCTATAGAAATACAATTTTGACAAAATATTCTATTGAAATAAAATTTTGACAACAAATTCTATAGAAATAAAATTTAGACAAAATTTTCTACAGAGATAAAATGTTAACAAAATTTTCTATGGAAACAAAATTTAGACAAAATTTTCTGTTGAAATAAAATTTTGATAAAATTTTCTGTTGAAATAAAATTTTGACAAAATTACCTGTAGAAATAAAATTTGGACAAAATTTTCTACAGGGATAAAATGTTAACAAAATTTTCTACAGAGATAAAATGTTAACAAAATTTTCTATGGAAATAAAATTTAGATAAAATTTTCTGTTGAAATAAAATTTACTATAGCAATAAAATTTTGAGAACATTTTCAATAAAAAAAAATTTTGACAAAATTTTCTATAGAAATAAAATTTAGACAAAATTTTCTATACAAATAACATATTGACAAAATTTTCTATAGGAATAAAATATTGACAAAATTTTCTGTTGAAATAAAATTTTTACAAAATTTTCTATAGATATAAAATTTAGACAAAATTTTCTACAGAAAATTTTCTATAGAAATAAAATGTAGACAAAAATTTCTGTTAAAATAAAGTTTTGACTAAATTTTCTATAGAAATAACAGTTTGACAAAATTTTCTATAGCAATAAAGTTTTGAGAAAATTTTCTATAAAAAACAAAATTTTGAGAAAAAAATTCTATAAAAATAAAATTTTGAGAAAATTTTCTGTAAAAATAAAATTTTGAGAAAATTTTCTATAAAAATAAAATTTTTAAAAAATTTTCTATAGAAATAAAGTGTTGACAAAATTTTCTATAGAAATAAAATTTTGACAAAATTTTATGTAGAAATAAAATTTTGACAAAATTTTATGTAGAAATAAAATTTTGACACAATTTTCTATAGAAATAAAATTTTGAAACAAATTTCAATAGAAATACAATTTTGACAAAATTTTCTATTGAAATACAATTTTGACAACATATTCTATAGAAATAAAATTTTGACAAGATTTTCTATAGAAATAAAATTTAGACAAAATTTTCTATAGAAATAAAATTTAGACAAAATTTTCTATAGCAATAAATTTTTGAGAAAATTTTCTATAAAAAAAAATTGAGAAAAATTTTCTATAAAAATAAAATTTTGACAAAATTTTCTATTGAAATACAATTTTGACAACATAATCTATAGAAATAAAATTTTGACAAGATTTTCTATAGAAATAATATGTAGACCAAATTTTCTATAGAAATAAAATTTAGACAAAATTTTCTATAGAAATACAATTTTGACAAAATTTTCTATACAAATAACATATTGACAAAATTTTCTATAGAAATAAAATTTTGACAAAATTTTAGGTAGAAATAAAATGTTGACAATATTTTCTATAGAAATAAAATTTTGACAAAATTTTCTATCGAAATACAATTGTGACAACATATTCTATAGAAATAAAATTTTGACAAGATTTTCTATAGAAATAATATGTAGACCAAATTTTCTATAGAAATAAAATTTAGACAAAATTTTCTATAGAAATACAATTTTGACAAAATTTTCTATACAAATAACATATTGACAAAATTTTCTATAGAAATACAAAATTTTCTATATAAATAAAATTTTGACAAAATTTTCTATAGAAATACAATTTTGCAAAATAAGATTTTTTTGTTTGGTAGTCTTTTGGTAAAATTATGTTTGTGGCAACCGCACGGACGAAAAATACTGTTTTTCGTATGTTTGGGTGTAAAAATTATATGTTTGGAACTCAAATTGTGAAACACAATATTTTTAAGTGCAAACATATGATGTTCATAAGCTAGCATAACATGTTTGGGGCATATATGTTATTATGTTAGAACATATTATGTTTGGGACACAAAATGTTTGTAAATATAATATGCTTAGATGCAAATATATAGTAATTTGGAACTAGCCTATAAACATATATGTGTTTAGAAAGAGAGTATGGTGCAATTAAAATAATGGAATTAACCAATAATGGAATTAACCAATATATCCACACAAAGAAAATTTCATTAAAGTTTTTTACTATCAGTGTTTGCCCTACGGAGAAACATTATATGTTTGAACAATGTTAGGTTAGGTTAGGTTATGTGCAAGCCCGATGTATCAGGCTCACTTAGACTATTCAGTCCATTGTGATACCATATTGGTGACTTCTCTCTTATCACTGACTGCTGCCCGATTCCATGTTAAGCTCATTGACAAGGGACCTCCATTTTATAGCCGAGTTCGATCGGCGTTCCACTTTGGCGAGAAACGACTTAGAGAAGCTTTGACACACTCAGAAATGTCACCAGCATTACTGAGTTGGGATAATCCACCGCTGAAAAACTTTTTGGTGTTCGGTCGAAGCAGGAATCGAACCCACGACCTTGTGTATGCAAGGCGGGCATGCTAACCATTGCACCACGGTGGCTCCTATAGATTTCGGGCAAATTGCGGTGTCTAGGTCAAATCACGAAATCGGGCTATATGGGGGCAAACCATGGACCGAATAACTTCATATTCCGCACACTTATTTATGCTCCCAAAATACGTCTAGAATTTTGAATTTAAGAAAAATTGTATAAAATTTGATATTTCGATGGGTTTCAAACGGAAATTTTTTTTTCAAAAAAGTTTTTTTTTCAGTTTTGAGATTTGAGTTATGAACGCATGTTTCTGGAATGTTAATCTTGTCACGAGAAAAATGTAACACAACTATGTCATTTTATTGGAAATTTTATATCGCTACATTTCTAACAAAGATTTTCCATTACCCCGAAAAAAAAAAACGAAACATTATGCTCTTGAAATATGTTTGAGGTGATGATATTCCTTCTCGGGTTGTAATCACTGCCCGAGAAGGCAATATTTTTTTTAAAGTAGGCCACATCAAGGGGATTTGCTTCCTTTGCCGTATTCAGAAAACAAAAAACATATATTTTGAATTCAATCACAAAATTAATTAATCCATAAATAAACGTTGTATATAAATTAAACAAATGACACAAAATGAAAAAAGGAGTCACAAAATTTTAGAAAGTGTTAGGAATTAATAGAAAGGTGGCCAAAGATAGTCACTACAGTGTCCGAAGGGTAATAAGTATATACGGCCGTAAGTTCATCCAGGCCGAATCGTATGTACCCTCCTCGATGGATTGCGTAGAAACTTCTACTAAAGACTGTCATCCACAATCAAATTACATGGGTTGCGGTAACACTTGCCGATGGCAAAGTATTTTAAAACTTTTTAACATCATCTTTCTAATTGTAAGTTAGTCTATGCGGGATATCTATTAGACAAAAGAAAGGTCGATTAAATACGTATATATTCAGTTTTTGACCGGTATACATAGGGAAGAAATATTTACGAACCGATATGAACTTTTGTGTGGTAATTTAGAGCCCGTATTGAAATATGGGGGCTATATACAATTATGAAAATGAGTCTACCAAAAATGGCAGACTTTTTACTCTTTGGTATGTTAGATTGTTAGAATTCTTTATGTTTTGGAAGATTTTGCAAAATATTCCCCTCCAACTAAGAGGTGCTTCATACAGTTTCTATAGAAATAAAGGGTGATACGGTCAAAATTTGGTCAAGGGAAAACGGGTGTAAATCGGTGAAATCGTTTATTTAAAAAATCAAATTAAATTTCTTTTTCAAGTGCAATTAGTATAAAATTCAGGAAAAATATTCAGTTAGGCTTTCGCTTTTCCAAATCCGAATTGCCGGGCCTCACGCTTGACACCTGCCATCAGATTTTGTACAGCCACCTTGTCCACCTTCTTCGCCGCAGAAAGCCAGTTTGCCTTGAACTGCTGCTCGTCCTTAGCAGTTTTTTTGGTCTTCTTTAGGTTCCGCTTGACAATAGCCCAGTATTTCTCAATTGGGCGGAGCTCTCGCGTGTTGGGAGGGTTCTTGTCCTTGGGAACCACCTGCACGTTGTTGGCGGCATACCACTCCATGGCCTTTTTACCGTAATGGCAAGATGCCAAATCCGGCCGAAACAGTACGGAACAACCGTGTTTCTTCAGGAAAGGCAGCAGACGTTTATTCAAACAATCTTTCACGTAAATTTCTTGGTTGACAGTCCCGGAAGCTATGAAAATGCTGCTTTTCAAGCCACAGGTACAGATGGCTTGCCAAACCAGATATTTCTTTGCGAACTTTGACAGTTTTATGTGCTTGAAAATATATGCTACCTTTCCCCTTCCTTTTGCCGTATAAAACTCCTGTCCCGGAAGCTGCTTGTAGTCTGTTTTGACGTAGGTTTCGTCGTCCATTACCACGCAGTCAAACTTCGTCAGCATCGTCGTGTACAGCCTCCGGGATCGCGCTTTGGCCGTCGTATTTTGTTTATCATCGCGATTTGGAGTCACTACCTTCTTGTAAGTCGATAGTCCGGCTCGTTTTTTGACTCGATACACGGTTCTAGACGATACATCCAGCTTATTTGCGGCATCTCGGAGAGAGAGGTTAGGGTTTCGCTTGAAACTACCGGCAACTCTCTTTGTCGTCTCAGCGGCTTCCGGTTTTCGATTTCCCCCCGATCCAGACTTCCTGGCTATCGACAAACGTTCCCCAAACACTTTAATTACATTTGTAATGGTTGATTTGACAACTTTTAGCGATTTTGCCAGCTTTGCGTGCGAGTAGCTCGGATTTTCGCGATGCGCGAACAAAATTTTGATACGCTGCTCTTCTTGCTTGGACGGCATTTTGACAACTGAAGAGTGAATTCCAAAATCAAAATAGGAGCAACATTCTACACACACACACCTTCAAAATGAGGGGTGTTCAGGTTTTTTAAATGCAAAATTGAAAGAAATACGTCAAGTTTATATTGACCAAATTTTGACCGTATCACCCTTTAACACTTGACAAAATTTTCTATAGAAATAAAATTTTGACAAAAGTTGCTATAGAAATAAATTTTTGACAAAATTCTATATAGAAATTATATTTTGAAATGAAATGAAAATTCGACAAAATTTTCTATAGAAAAATAAAATTTTGGTAGATTATTTTTCGCTCGAGTGGCAATCGTGACTTTTCTGTGATTGAGGATCCGTTTATCTGGGGGCTATATAACTATAGATTGATACGGACCAATTTTGGCATGGTTATTATCGGTCATATACTAGCGCAATGTGCCAAATTTCAACCGGATCGAATGAATTTTGCTCCTTCAAGAGGCTCCGCCCAGCAAAAACTCCTATTACCAGGTATGAGTACAAGTATGTCTGTGCCAAATTGGTAACAACTTCTTCGTACATATATCAGTAGTAATACTTTTACACGGGCATGACTTTGGAGGAAAGTACTTCCGTGCAAGCATACCAGCAGTTGTAAAATAAGTACTTCTTCGCAAGCATACCAGCTCTCCAAAAATAATATCTTTACCATAAAGATGTCCACTGTAGAGCCGAACCCGGACCTCAAGATATGATTTTGATTACCGGCATTAATAGAAAGAATCACTTTTTACCTACACAGGAAAGTTAATATTTTTAAATCCTACACGGATGAAAAAGACTGTTTTTCATATGTTGGCTATAAACATTATATGTTTGGAACACAAATTTTTAAACACAATATTTTTGAGTGCAAGCATATAATGTTCATAAACTAGCATAACATGTTTGGGACATATATGTTAATATGTTAGAACATATTATGTTTGGGACATAAAATGTTTGTAAATATAATATGCTTGGATGCAAACATATATTAATTTAGAAATAGCCTATAAACATATATGTGTTTAGTAGCTTGGAGCGCTATTTAACAGGGAGCGATATTGAATTAAGTTGGTGGTTGTTGCTTGTTATTACAAAATTAACATTTTATTTTTCCTTGGGCAATTGATCAGCTACTTCTTTGATCCTTACAAACTGTGTGGTCCGCTGTTCGAATCCCCGCCCGGCAAAAGGTAAAATTAAAATAAAAAAATCATACAATTGAATAATTTCTTCTACAATGTTTGTATTACAGAAAAAGTACTAAGAACTAAAAAAGCTCGTGGAAGTGAGAAAGATGTGGGGGAATATACAATTGGGCAGAAACAAAATTTCGAGCATTCAGGTCGAAAACCTATGTTGTTAGCACCTATATTACCTGTTTATTTTCATAATTCGTTATGATTGTAAATATATAAATAAATAAATAAAATTTTGAGCACAATATTGTTTGGGAGAATTTTTTTTAAGCATATAATATTTTTGGGTGCAAAATGCTTCCAAACATATTATATGTTCACATAATAACATAAGACAACATTATTGAATTTGGATGCAAAAATACAAAATGTTTGGAACTTAGACTACCCAAACATATATCGTTTAGACCAATATGCTTTCAAACATATTATATATTGGAAGAGATCAAACATATAAATGTTTGGGCAATACCCAAAAATGTATATGCTTGAAGCAAAATATGTTTGGGAGTATATGTTACAGAAGCGATTTTTTGTGAGCGTGCAGGTAATACTACCAGCAGTAACTTTTTTATTACCGGTATTACTGAAAGAATCACTAGTGCTTACTAAGTTTTTGCTGGGCGGAGGCCAAAACTGGGGATCGGTTTATATGGGGGCTATATATACGGACCAATTTTTTCATGGTTGTTATAGACCTTATAATAACACTATGTACCAAATTCCAGCCGGATCGGATGAAATTTGCTTCTATTAGAGGCTCCGCAAGCCAAATCTGGGGATCGGTTTATATGGGGGCTATATATAATTATGTGCCGATATGGACCAATTTTTGCAGGGTTGTTAGAGACTATATACCACCACCATGTACCAAATTTCAGCCGGATCGGATGAAATTTGCTTCTCTTAGAGGCTCCGCAAGCCAAGTCTGGGGATCGGTTTATATGGGGGCTATATATAATTATGTGCCGATATGGACCAATTTTTGCAGGGTTGTTAGAGACTATATACCAACACCATGTACCAAATTTCAGCCGGATCGGATGAAATGTGCTTCTCTTAGAGGCTTCGCAAGCCAAATCCGAGGGTCCGTTTATATGGGGGCTATACGTAAAAGTGGACCGATATGGCCCATTTGCAATACTATCCGACCTACATCAATAGCAACTACTTGTGCCAAGTTTAAAGTCGATAGCTTGTTTCGTTCGGAAGTTAGCGTGATTTCAACAGACCGACGGACGGACATTCTTAGATCGACTCAGAATTTCACCACGACCCAGAATATATGTACTTTATGGGGTCTTAGAGTAATATCTCGATGTGTACAAACGGACAAACGGAATGACAAAGTTAATATACCCCCCATCCTATGGTGGAGGGTATAAAAACAATTCATTTAGTGTCCTAACATAACAAGAATGCATAAAAGTTTAATAGCTTTAGAAAGGATTTGGATTCATTTGCCTTGCGGTGGAAAACTTGAAATTTGACGAATGAAAATTACATTTATTTAAATTTAGTTTCGCCCTAAAGATTTTTTTGTATAAAATAAAAACCAATATAATTCCTTGGATTGACTTACCTATAGCTGATTTAACACCAGATGCTGCATTCAAGCTAGCTGCAGATTCATGACCAGGTGTCGATTTTTGTTTTGTTTCAGATTCTTGAGCCACTGACAGGGTGTGTTTCATTGGTTGTTGACTTTGTTGCTTGGGAGTAATGGTTGTTGATTCCTTTGGATTCGTTGTCTCCGATTTTGACTCTTGATTTTTGGCTATCGAGACATTCGATTCGGGTGAGGAAGGGAAGGAAAATTATAAAGATATAGAAAGCAAAGGCCAAAAATAGGATATTTTTTTGAATTTTCATGAGGATGAGGATTTCATGGGAATGTGATGAGGTTTGTTTTTTTTTCTTCTACGATATCGGAGATGTTTTTAATGATTCCATATAGATTAATTTTTAATTCACTTCTTGATTTATTATTGATATATGATATTGGGATCTTCAAAATTCAATTTCAAAGTAGTTTTGTTTTGAGCTTTTCATATATAACGTTATAAAAATTCATGCTTAAATGTCTATTTTTTTTTTGTTTTTTTGCTTGTATAGATGTATGTGCGCATTGGTTAGTGCGTATGAAGAAATTACTAAAAATCTAGACAAGATTCACTAAATCTAAAAACCATTACCGACTTCTGTGCTCTTGTTGGTCATTGGACTATTCGTTGTTTTGTTAGTTGGTCCTGTGGGAGTTTTTAGCTTTTCACTGCCACTGTCGGCATCAGAATTTACTTCAACCTTAATGTCACTGATGGGCTTGGGCATGGGTCGATGATGTGTATTTCCATTTTCTTTCACTTCAACCACACTGCGGTCCAGAGATGATGTTTTTTCGGATTGTGCTGAATTTTGTGGTGCCATTTTTGATTGTTCCTACGGAATTATTAATTGAATTTAGTGGGCTCAGAATTATTAACATTAAATAAAAATTATATAACTTTAAAAATATATAGTTATAAAGAAAATAACGATATAAATCTCGGCATTAAAAAATATTTTCTAAATTTTAACAATTTCTTACATTCTCTGAGGTGTATAAGTGGCTCAATATTTTGTGGGAGGGCCCCTGCTTTAGTTCATATTGAACTTATGTGAACTTTATACCCACGTTTAGTTCATAAGATGTTTAAGACATGCTTAAAAAAAAGGAAAATTTTAATGGGCTATGGAAAATTTCAATTTTCGCAAGAGGTAGTCCATTCTTGCTATAAAACGCGTAAATACCTATAAAAGCCAAATCTGAATCGGATAGATTTTGCTCTTCCAAGGGGCTCCGGAGGGCAAATCTGGGAATCGGTTTATATGGGGGCTATATATAATTATGGACCGATTTCGACCAATTTTTTTGCATGGGTGTTTGAGGCCATATATTAACACCACGTACCAAATTTCAGCCAGATCGGATGAATTTTACTTCTCTTAGAGTCTCCGCAGGCCAAATCTGGTGATCGGTTTATATGGGGGCTATATATAATTATGGACCGACGTGGACCAATTTTTGTATGGTCATTAGAGACCATATACTAACATCATGTACCAAATTTCAGCCAGATCGGATGAATTTTACTTCTCTTAGAGTCTCCGCAGGCCAAATCTGGTGATCGGTTTATATGGAGGCTATATATAATTATGGACCGATGTCGACCAATTTTTGCATGGTCATTAGAGACCATATACCAACACTATGTACCAAATTTCAGCCGGATTGGATGAAACTTGCTTCTCTTAGAGGTTCCGCAAGCCACATCTGGGGATCTGTTTATATGGGGGCTATATATAATTATGGGCCGATGTTGACCAATTTTTGCATGGTTGTTAGAAACCATATTGAAACCATAACCATTTGAAATTTGTCTTAGAGGCTTCGCAAACCAAATTTGGGTGTCCGTTTATATGGGGGCTATTCGTAAAAGTGGACCGATATGGCCCATTTGCAATACCATCCGACCTACATCAATAACAACTACTTGTGCCAAGTTTAGAGTCGAAAGCTTGTTTCGTTCGGAAGTTAGGGTGATTTCAACATCGGACATGCTCAGATCGACTCAGAATTTCACCACGACCCAGAATATATATATATTGCTCTTAGAGCAATATTTCGATGTGTTACAAACGGAGGGTATAAAAATATGGGAAACATTTAAATCTGAAGCAATTTTTAGGCAACTTTGCGAAATTGTTTTTATGGTTTATCGGTCGATAGATATGTATTAGAAGTATAAGAAAATTGGAGTTATTTTTACAAGTTTTCGACTTATCAATGAAGTTATGAATTACAAAGAAAATGTGGGTATTTTGGCCAATTTTGACGAAATCAGAAAAACATATATATGGGAGCTATATCTAAATCTGAACCAATTTCAACCAAATTTGGCACGCATAGCTAGAATATTAATTCTAATCTCTGCGCAAAATTTCAATAAAATCGGATTACAAATTTGATCTCTGGGGTCATATGAGTGTAAATCGTACGAAAAGTATATATGGGAGCTATATCTAAATCTGAACCGATTTCAACCAAAACATCGAGAACATTAATTCTACTCCCTGTACAAAATTTAAAGCAAATCAGGGCAAACTTCTAGCTTCTGGGGCCATATAAGTTCATATCGGGAGAAAGATATATATGGGAGCTATATCTAAAACTGAACCGATTTCTTCGAAAATCAATAGCAATATTGACACTGAGCAATATTGACAAAGACACCATATGTTTATCTCGTCTCCTTCTGGGTGTTGCAAACGTATGCACTAACTTATAATACCCTGTTCCACAGTGTGACGCAGGTTATATGTAGCATCACGTACCAAATGTCAATCGAACCGGATGCAAATTGCTACACCAAAAGGCCCAGGAAGTCAAATTGGGGTATCAGTTTTAGAGGGCGACCGAAGTAGACTCCACTATAATTTTTTTTCTATAGAAAAATTTTTAAAAATTTTTACTTTTAGAGAAAATTTTCTAAAAATTTTATCTCTATAGAAATTTTGTCAAAATTTTATTTCTCAAATTTTATCAAAAAAAATCTCACAATTTTAAATTTATTGAAAATTTTGTTAACACCCAGCAAAAACTAGGTAACGACATATCATTACAATTTACATTACTAGGAGTAAAGCTGTCATTACACGTTGCATAACATTGCGGCGAGTTATAATGACTTACTTGTAATGACCAAAAATAAATACTTTTCGGTAATTTTCGAATTGTTATTCTCAAATTTTTAGACAGTTGGCTGTTAACGACTTAATAAAATAGAATAAATGATGGTACCATTAGGTATAATTATTCACATAATTGAGCACTTACATAAAAAATCAAAAAGAATATGCAATTTAAGGGTAATTCTGAAGATTTTTCCGTTAAGAAATTTTTATCACAAATATTTTATAATAATTGTGTTTAATGACATTATCACATTATGTTTTAAATAAATGCTTTCTTATACCTCATTCACATTACACTTCCAAAATGCACTTAAACTAAATTTCAAATGCAATTTGCCTTATAAAAAAGGGACTTAAAATCCACTTTTAGTAGATTTCGAACCTACACGCAAAGAAAAAAAAACGTTTGGAAAACGAGTACCGAAAACGTTTTTCTTTTGTTAGAGTTTTTTGAATTGCTTCGAAAATTTTAAACTTTTATCACCAAAAAAATTCCTTTGTTAAAAAATTTTTATTTTTTCAATAAAAAAAGTTATTTTTGAAACCACAACACAGTCCATTTCGTTTATATCAAACACTGTTCTTTTCTGACTTTAGGTCTTTAATAAGACACATTTTACAGTTCAAAATTTAATATAGGACAATGTAATGTTCAACATTTTTTCGGAATCTTCCGAACATCTCTGGAATATATGTAAAATAAAAAAAAACTTTGGTCGAAGCAGGGATCGAACCCACGACCCTTGGCATCCAAGTCAGACGTAGCAACCACTGCTCCACGGTGCCAAACTAAATGTTTGTTTCTGTTAAATAAACTTTGTTTATTCGGTTCGTGGGCGCCGCAAGCTATGCTATCTAAATATAACTTAAATGGATAATTATCTATTGATGACCATAACAGGTACATAGCTCAGTGGGTAGCGTGTTGGCTTACAAAGTGCATGGTCCGCGGTTCGATTCTCCGTCCAGGCGAAAGGTAAAAAAATTTAAAAAATTTATAAAATCGTATAATTTCTTCTACATTGTTGGTATTACAGGAAAAGGTGTTAAGAACAAAAAAACCTCGTGGATGTGAGGGAAAATGCAATTAGCAAGAAAACATTTTTTTTGAGTTAGTCTTTATGAAATTGTTTTTACATCCTGGAAAAAAATAAACGTTTATCACAAAAAGTATATACTTTTCTTCCAAATACACTTCCTTACAGCGAAAAGCAAATGAGAAACGAACTTTGTTTGTCTAAAATTTCGTTTGGGAGGAAAGAATTATTTTTTTGCGTGTAATGTGAATTGGCTATTGGATATATTATAACGTATTTCACGAATCAAACACCCTTAAACAACCTACATTTATTTCTATTTTATGTGTGAAATTAATTTCCGTGTAATCTTATTTAGATGATTTATTAGATTTTTTGTATATTAATATAATATTCGTTTCTATTCAAGTAGTGCTCCTATTACAGCATCACTCGCCATATTTTGATCCATTGTAATCGGCGATAGAAATCAATATTTTCGAGATTTGGTTGTCTGAGACAATAAGTGGCTATTTTGCAAGCTATTGTGTATTTACGAATAAGTCATTACATATTACGTGATTATATGCTTTAAAAGGGCTACTTATTTTATTGCCGAAAGTATGCCTGGGGAGAAGTACTTTCCCCCTAGGACTTGCGTATCCCAGCAAAAAAAATTGGAAGTTCTTCCAAAGGAACAACTTTAAAAGCACTTCCAGAAGATGCACTCCCAATGATATTCTTTATTGTGAATTTTTGAAAATATTTGAGGTCAAACGTTTCTGACAAGCTATAGAATCCATTAAAAATTAAAAATAAAAATTAAAAATTATTTGTTTGACAAAATTTTTAATTTACATCCAAACCATTGAATTCGGATCACACCTAAAGAAGTGATGCAAATTCAGTGCAACGGCTGTTGAAATGGAGGACTTCCGTCCTATGACAAGCCCATGTTAAATTCATCGCTTCTGCGTCAATTTTGCACCACTTCCGGATCCAAAAAGAACATTTTCATTACTTTTTTGGCGACGCTTTTCTTGCTGTGATGTAAATGTAATCCGATGCGATACCAATTAATAAGTGGTTATTAATTTTTAAATAGGTTTACCTCCAAGATTACCGGTAAATCAGAGTTTTTACTGGGCATGTTCACCTCTAAGGAATATATTGTCCAAATTTTACTTCTATAGAAAATTTTGTCAAAATTTTATTTCTATAGAAAATTTGTGCAAATTTTATTTCTATAGAAAATTTTCGCAAAATTTTGTTTCTATAGAAATTTTTTGCAACTTTTTTTTTCTATAGAAAATTTTTGCAAAATTTCATTTCTATAAAAAAAATTTGCAAAATTTTATTTCTATAGAAATTTTTTTGTTTATATAGACATTTTATTCAAATAATTTTTTCTCAAAATTTTATATTTATTGAACATTTTTTTACCATTTTTTACTTCTATAGAATATATTGTCCAAATTTCACTTCTATAGAAAATTCTGTCAAAATATTATTTGTATAGAAATTTTATCAAAATTGTACTTCTATAGAAAATTTGGTCAAAATTTTATTTCTGTAGAAAATTTTGTCAACATTTTCATTCTAAACAAAATTTTGTTAAAATTTTTACTTCTATAAAATATATTGTCCAAATTCTATTTCTATAGAATATTTTGTCAAAATTTTACTTCTATAGAAAATTTTTTCAAAAGTTTATTTCCATAGAAAGTCAAAATTTTTACTTCTATAAAATTTTTTGCCAAAATTGTTAATTCTAATATTTCTTAGTTAGAGAGGAATATTTTGCAAAATTTGCCAAATACTTCAAGAATTCTACCAAACAGTAAAAAATCTACCATTTGTGGTAGAATTCTACCAACTCTGGTAACCATGTTTGCATCACATTTGGGTTTCACACACGATATTCTATTCTTGGTCGTGGTGAGATTCTGATTCGTTCTAGCGATGTCCGTCCGTCCATCTGTTGAAATCGTGCTGACTTCCAAACAAAACAGTAGTTCGGATGGTATTGCAAATGGGCCATTAGGTATATACCCCCCATATAAACTGACCCCCACATTTGACTTCCGCATTCCCTTGGAAGACTAAATCTTATCTGATACATTTAATACGTGATGTTAGTATATGCCCTCTACCAACACCCATATAAACCGATACCCAAATTTGACTTCCAGAGCCTCCTGGAAGAAAAAATTTCATCTGATGCGATTGAAATTTGGCCTTCTGTCTCTTCTCATAAACCAATAAAGAACTAAAGTGCTTATGCAGATATTTAATCTGCCTTTTTATTTAATATAGACCCCATATGGACTAACTTACAATGTAGAAGACAATGTTACCACAACCCAAGTACTTCCTTTGTGCATAACCATCTTTAGTAGCAATTTGTAAACAATCCATGGTGTTGGATACATACGAATCCTGACCTGGCCGAACTTTCGGTTTTGGTCGACTTTTTTTACACTTTGTCTTAAAAATCAACTTCTCTGATTGTTATGAAATGTTCATGGAACATATAGGAAATATATCCAGTAAAAAAGCTTATTCCAATTTTCGACATAGGATAGGGGAAAGGGGGTCCACCGTGGTGCAATGGTGCAATGGCATGCCGGCCTTGCAGACACAAGGTCGTGGGTTCGATTCCTGCTTCGACCGAATACACAAAAAGTTTTTCAGCGGTGGATTATCTCACCTCAGTAATGCTGGTGACATTTCTGAGGGTTTCAAAGCTTCTCTAAATGGTTTCACTGCCGTTCGGACTCGTCTATAAAAAGCACGTCCCTTGTCATTGAGCTTAACATGGAATCGGGCAGCACTCAGTGATGAGAGAGAAGTTCACCAATGTGGTATCACAATGGACTGAATAGTCTAAGTGAGCCTGATACATCGGGCTGCCACCTAACCTAACCTAAAGGGGGTCCTCTCTTTTGCCGAATTTTTGAAATGCTTAAAAGCCCTTACACTAAAAGAAGAGTTTTCTTTTCTGAGGAACGAAATTTTTATTTTGAGGGTAAACAAGTATATACGGCCGTAAGTTCGGCCAGGCCGAAGCATATGTACCCTCCACCATGGATTGCGTAGAAACTTCTAAACACTGCCATCCACAATCGAAATAGTTGAGTTGTGGTAACGCTTGACGAGGGCAAGGTATCTTAAAACCTCCTAACACCGTCTTCCATACGTGGTATATATTAAATTAACAAAAGTTTCTGTAGAAATAAAATGTTAACAAAATTTTCCATAAAAATATAATTTTGACAAAATGTTCTGTAGAAATAAAATTTGGACAAAATTTTCTATAGAAATAAAGTTTTGACAAAATTTTCCATAGAAATGAAATTTTAACAAAATTTTCTTTAGAAATAAAATGTTAACAAAATTTTCTATACAAATGAAATTTTTATTTTTGGCTCGACCAATTTTTGTATGGTTGTTAGTGGCCATATACTAATACCACGTTCCAAATTTGAACCAGATCGGATGAATTTTGCTTCTCTAAGAGGCTCCGGAGGTCAAAATCTGTTCCAAATTTCAACCGGATCGGCTTGCTTTTCTTAGTGGCTCCGCAAGCCAAATCTGGGGATCGTGGTTATTAAAGACACTATACTAACACCATGTACCAAATTTCAGCCGGATCGGATGAAATTTTCTTCTCTTAGAGGCTCCGCAAACCAAATCTGGGCATCGGTTTATATGGGGGCTATATATAATTATGGACCGATGGGAACCAATTTTTGCATGGTTATTAAAGACCATATACTAACACCATGTACCAAATTTCAGTCGGATCGGATGAAATTTGCTTCTCTTAGAGCAATCGCAAGCCAAATTTGGGGGTCCGTTTATATGGGGGCTATACGTAAAAGTGGACCGATATGGCCCATTTTCAATACCATCCGACCTACACCGATAACAACTACTTGTGCCAAGTTTCAAGTCGATAGCTTGTTTCGTTCGGAAGTTAGCGTGATTTCAACAGACGGACGAACGGACGGACATGCTCAGATCGACCCAGAATTTCACCACGACCCAGAATATATATACTTTATGGGGTCTTAGAGCAATATTTCGATGTGTTACAAACGGAATGACAAAGTTAATATAAAGGGTGATACGGTCAAAATTTGGTCAAGGGAAAACGCGTGTAAATCGGTGAAATCGTTTATTTAAAAAATCAAATTAACTTTCTTTTTCAAGTTCAATTAGTATAAAATTCAGGAAAAATATTCAGTTAGGCTTTCGCTTTTCCAAATCCGAATTGCCGGGCCTCACGCTTGACACCTGGCATCAGATTTTGTACAGTCACCTTGTCCACCTTCTTCGCCGCAGAAAGCCAGTTTGCCTTGAACTGCTGCTCGTCCTTAGCAGTTTTTTTGGTCTTCTTTAGGTTCCGCTTGACAATATCCCAGTATTTCTCAATTGGGCGGAGCTCTGGCGTGTTGGGAGGGTTCTTGTCCTTGGGAACCACCTGCACGTTGTTGGCGGCGTACCACTCCATGGCCTTTTTACCGTAATGGCAAGATGCCAAATCCGGCCAAAAAAGTACGGAACAACCGTGTTTCGTCAGGAAAGGCAGCAGACGTTTATTCAAACAGTCTTTCACGTAAATTTCTTGGTTGACCGTCCCGGAAGCTATGAAAATGCTGCTTTTCAAGCCACAGGTAGAGATGGCCTGGCAAACCAGATATTTCTTTGCGATCTTTGACAGTTTTATGTGCTTGAAAATATCTGCTATCTTTCCCCTTCCTTTTGCCGTATAAAACTCCTGTCCCGGAAGCTGCTTGTAGTCGGCATTGACGTAGGTTTCATCGTCCATTACCACGCAGTCAAACTTCGTCAACATCGTCGTGCACAGCCTCCGGGATCGCGTTTTGGCCGTCGTATTTTGTTTATCATCGCGATTTGGATCTTGTAAGTCGATAGTCCGGCTCGTTTTTTGGCTCGATGCACGGTTGTAGACGATACCCCCCGCTTATTTGCGGCATCTCGGAGAGAGAGGTTAGGGTTTCGCTTGAAACTACCGGCAACTTTCTTTGTCGTCTCAGCGGCTTCCGGTTTTCGATTTCCCCCCGATCCAGTCTTCCTGGCTGTCGACAAACGTTCCCCAAATACTTTAATTACATTTGTAACGGTTGATTTGGCAACTTTTAGCGATTTTGCCAGCGCGAGCAAAATTTTGATACGCTGCTCTTCTTGCTTGGACGGCATTTTGACAACTGAAGAGTGAATTCCAAAATCAAAATAGGAGCAACATTCTACACACATACACCTTCAAAATGAGGGGTGTTCAGGTTTTTTAAATGCAAAATTGAAAGAAATACGTCAAGTTTATGTTGACCAAAGTTTGACCGTATCACCCTTTACCCCCATCTTATGGTGGAGGGTATAAAAAACACGTCTATTGTTAAATCGTAGAAGGATTTATCAAATATCTATTCGCAAAGAGAAAATACCTTCTTCCTGATCGAAATTTTCCTTAGTTTTGAAATATTCTCTTTGAGAGCAATTAAACCCGAATTTATGACAAAAGATTCATCGAACTTTGGGTCTTGGTCGACCTTGATTAAAGTTTGCCTCAAAAATCAACATCTCTGATTGATATGAAGTGTACAGGGAATGTGGAAGAAGGATATGCGCCAGGGATGGAAAATACAATTTTTAAGAAAGTACAAAAAAGGTATTTTTTTTAGCGGAAAGGTATTTTTACTAAATTTCAACAAAAATTTCACTGGAAAACTATTGTCAAGAGACTAAATTTTAAAGAAAATAAAATTTTGACAAAATTTTCTATATAAATAAAATTTTGCAAAAATTTTCTATAGAAATAAAAATTTTGCAAAAAAAAATCTGTAGAAAAAAAAATGTTGCAAAATTTTTTCTATAGAAATAAAATTTTGCAAAAATTTCCTATAGAAATAAAATTTGTACAAAATGTTCAATTGAAATAAATTTTTGACAAAATTTTCTATAAAAATAAAGTTTTGCAAAAATTCTATATAGAAATAAAATTTTGACAACATTTGCTACCGAAATAAAAAATCGATAATATAGAATCACATTCTTTTTTCGACTAAAACATTCTTGATGTTCAATAAAATCCGGTTTTTGACTATGTTTTTTACAAAATCGAGATTTTCTTCCCACATGAACATGTTTGTTTTGCCATATTTGTAAAAGACTATTAGCAAATAAGGTTGATAAAGACTTTCTCAAAATATTAAAATATTTTGTCAAAGCTATTGTATCATAAATCTGATATCGACTCCAAAATGTACTAAATCATTCGCGGGGGTACTACGGTACTGACCGGGGTGAAAAAGTATTGAAAAAAGTACTATAGTACTGCATTTTCCATCCCTGATATGCGCTGAAAAATAGTATCCCATTTTGCGATATAACAGGTTGGGTGGTAAGTCCCCGGTCTGACACATAGATGGCGTCGCTAGTATTAAATGCGTATTTTTTTTTTATATAGTACCAACCTTCAAATGATTCGCGTCAAAATTTGACGTCTGTAGGTCAATTAGTTTGTGATATAGAGCGTCTTTTGTGAATCAACTTTTGTTATTGTGAAAAAATGGAAAAAAAGGAATTAAGTGTTTTGATAAAATACTGTTTTCTGAAGGGAAAAAATACGGTGGAAGCAAAAACTTGGCTTGATAATGAGTTTCCGGACTCTGCCCCAGGGAAATCAACAATAATTGATTGGTATGCAAAATTCAAGCGTGGTGAAATGAGCACGGAGGACGGTGAACGCAGTGGACGCCCGAAATAGGTGGTAACCGACGAAAACATCAAAAAATCCACAAAATGATTTTGAATGACCGTAAAATGAAGTTGATCGAGATAGCAGAGACCTTAAAGATATCAAAGGAACGTGTTGGTCATATCATTCATCAATATTTGGATATGCGGAAGCTCTGTGCAAAATGGGTGCCGTGCGAGCTCACATTTGACCAAAAACAACAACGTGTTGATGATACTGAGCGGTGTTTGCAACTGTTAACTCGTAATACACCCGAGACTTTCCGTCGATATGTGACAATGGATGAAACATGGCTCCATCACTACACTCCTGAGTCCAATCGACAGTCGGCTGAGTGGACAGCGACCGGTGAACCGTCTCCGAAGCGTGGAAAGACTCAAAAGTCCGCTGGCAAAGTAATGGCCTCTGTTTTTTGGGATGCGCATGAAATAATTTTTATCGATTATCTTGAGAAGGGAAAAACCATCTACAGTGACTATTATATGGCATTACTGGAGCGTTTGAATGTCGAAATCGCGGCACAACGGCCCCATATGAAGAAGAAAAAAGTGTTGTTCCACCAAGACAACGCATCGTGCTACAAGTCATTGAGAACGATGGCAAAAATTCATGAATTGGGCTTCGAATTGCTTCCCCACCCACCCTATTCTCCAGATCTGCGACTTTTTCTTGTTCTCAGACCTCAAAAGGATGCTCGCAGGGAAAAATGTGGCTGCAGTGAAGAGGTGATCTCCGAAACTGAGGCCTATTTTGTGGCATAACCGAAGGAGTACTACCAAAATGGTATCCAAAAATTGGAAGGTCGTTATAATCGTTGTATCGCTCTTGAACTATGTTGAATAATAAAAACGAATTTTGACAAAAAATGTGTTTTTCTTTGTTAAACCGGGGACTTATCAGCCAACCTGTTAGGATAGGGGAAGGGGAGACTTCCTTTTCGCCAACTATTTCATAGTCAATTTTCGTTGCTAGACTTTTAATTTTTATGGCATTAAGAATTTTAGTTTATTGAGATATCAGATCCCTACTACTCACCCATTCAAGTACAATGTAAAGAACCCTTCTGTTCTTAAATCGTAGTAGCAAATACCTACAACCAAAAAAAGAAAATGAAATTTCAGACAAAGGAAACTTCCCACTCATATAAGGTTTTCCCTTTGAGAGAATGTAAGCCCTGATATGATAAAACCTTTATATTTGTTTTTAAAGAAAATTATTTACCGTCAAACGTAAAATTTCTAAATTTTACGTCTAAAATTTCCTTCCCCGGAAAAGAAAACTCTTTTTCCAGTGTATGTACCCTACGAAAATGTTAACTCTTTTCCCCATATATATATATGAAATGTAATTTTTTTAAAATATTCATTTCGTTAAATAAATCGATATTTATTGAAAATGAACAGTTCGCTTAGGTGGTAATGCCGTTTCAAAGGACATAACGTTTAGTGCTGTCTTCTTTGCTAAACATCCCTGCAAGATATGGGAAAATAATACAAACTTCAGTAGATAAATGACATGCCGAAATGGAATGTGATCACTTCTTGATGCAAAGTTCAAAAGAAAATGTATCAAGAACCATTTGGTAAGAAATTCGAAAATTTTGAATTTACGGATTCTCTATCACATGTGGGGCCAAATTTCCGATTTCAATATATTGGGTAACCCAAAATCTATTAGAAATTTTATTCAGTTTTCATACCAAAGATTCGAAAAAAAGGTGATGATCACAAATGGATAATGATCGTAAAGTGTGATCAAGAAAACATTTGTGAGAGCTATAAAAAAATTATGATTTTATTTTCATGTTAGTCTCAAAACATCTACATCATTACATACTTTATTTATTGTAAATTCAAATAGTCGTACAACAAGAAAATTATTTTTTTTTTTGTTTTTGAAATAAATTTCGGGTTACCCAATATATTGCTGTAAACACTTGATTTTAATATAGACATTTAATTTAGAGTTATCGAATTTTGATATTTTTCTAAATGTTCTAATAAAAATTTAGATAAAGCAATCACCTTTTGCCTTGATGCCTGCAAATTCTCAAGAGTTTCGGCCATTTCATTTTGTTCGGAACTGGCTATACTCTCACTGGATGATGTACTAGCATCGCTTTCTTCATCTTCTTCTTGGGGAATATAGTCTTCATCATCTTCAGAATCTTCATTGGCATATTTATTAAGCATTTCCTGAACGGTCATATTTAAATCTGAATTTTCATCATCACGTGGTCTTTTGCTCGAGCTACGATCCGCCTATCATAGAAAGAAAATAATTCAGATATTTTTTTTTTTAATAACATAGTTGACTATGTCTTACCGAACTATCATTGAGTATTTGCGATAAGTAGGTCTTCTCAAATGCCTTGCTGGCCGGAGAATCGCAACTTAGTCCCGGTCGACAAACAGCACTTCCAAATAAACTACGTATCTTTCCAATCAATGTATTTTGAGTTTTGTTTGTGGTACTCGTTTGTCCTCCTGATTCCGCCAGACGTCTAGTTGCTCTTAAGGCTGGAACTCTTATGGCCCTTAAACGGCGACGTTTCACTTGAACATTGTAGACCATATTCTGAGATGTCACCGGCGAACCTCCCATCATTACCGAACCTATGGTTAACCAGAAACGTAAAACTCGTAACCATACTATCAACGGTATGAAGAATATCCATGGTAGGGGGCGTTCCAATTTGATGTGATCATTGTCATCTGAAATTTGAGAGACATTTTTGTAAGGTTAGGTTATTATATTAATCGAAAAAGTGTTTACGTATTTTGTCAATAGATGTCGTTGGAGTCATCAGTGCCAGAAAAAAATGGCCGTATTTCACAAACCTATTTGTGGACCTAAAATTCCTCTAGATTTCCAATTTCAGGCAAATTGGATAAATATTGCACAGGAAATGAAGTGGATCGATTTATATGAGGTCCACTTCAAAACAAAACCAATATAAACCATAGTCAAAGAGAGACTCTTTCGTGACCTAGACATCCTCAATATTCCAATTTTAGGCAAACCGAAAAAAAACAAGTATATACAGTAGAAAGATTGGCCGGGCCGAATTTTAAATACCCACCACAATGAATCAAATATAATAGTTTCCTTTGAAAATTTCAGGGGGGTTTGATGACAGATATTTTACCAAGCAGATGAGTTCAACCAGTACGCTTCGCACAGATAAATGTAAAGATTTTACCTATGAAGACTAGATCAGATTCTGAATTTATAGAACCAGTTTTTGTTTGAGTTTTAGAGGAATCATAAACATCTCTTGTAAGTGTGCAAGAAAATGATGAAATCACGTCTTGATTTGAAATCTAAAATCTGTAGATTTTCACCCCAATAAAACGATAAAACTAAATCATATACACTTTGTTATGGGTCTAAATCGGATAAAAACTACAATTTCTAGAAACCCTAGGAGTTAATCGGGAGTTCGGTGTAATGGGGGCTATAAAGGGTGATACGGTCAAAATTTGGTCAAGGGAAAACGCGTGTAAATCGGTGAAATCGTTTATTTAAAAAATCAAATTAACTTTCTTTTTCAAGTTCAATTAGTATAAAATTCAGGAAAAATATTCAGTGAGGCTTTCGCTTTTCCAAATCCGAATTGCCGGTCCTCACGCTTGACACCTGCCATCAGATTTTGTACAGCCACCTTGTCCACCTTCTTCGCCGCAGAAAGCCAGTTTGCCTTCAACTGCTGCTCGTCCATAGCAGTTTTTTGGTCTTCTTTAGGTTCCGCTTGACAATAGCCCAGTATTTCTCAATTGGGCGGAGCTCTGGCGTGTTGGGAGGGTTCTTGTCCTTGGGAACCACCTGCACGTTGTTGGCGGCGTACCGTAATGGCAAGATGCCAAATCCGGCCAAAACAGTACGGAACAACCGTGTTTCTTCAGGAAAGGCAGCAGACGTTTATTCAAACACTCTTTCACGTAAATTTCTTGGTTGACAGTCCCAGAGGCTATGAAAATGCTGCTTTTCAAACCACAGGTACAGGTGGCTTGTCAAACCAGATATTTCTTTGCGAACTTTGACAGTTTTATGTGCTTGAAAATATCTGCTACCTTTCCCCTTCCTTTTGCTGTATAAAACTCCTGTCCCGGAAGCTGCTTGTAGTCGGCTTTGACGTAGGTTTCGTCGTCCATTACCACGCAGTCAAACTTCGTCAGCATCGTCGTGTACAGCCTCCGTGATCGCGCTTTGGCCGTCGTATTTTGTTTATGATCGCGATTTGGAGTCACTACCTTCTTGTAAGTCGATAGTCCGGCTCGTTTTTTGGCTCGATGCACGGTTGTAGACGATACACCCAGCTTATTTGCGGCATCTCGGAGAGAGAGGTTAGGGTTTCGCTTGAAACTACCGGCAACTCTCTTTGTCGTCTCAGCGACTTCCGGTTTTCGATTTCCCCCCGATCCAGACTTCCTGGCTGTCGACAAACGTTCCCTAAACACTTTAATTACATTTGTAACGGTTGATTTGGCAACTTTTAGCGATTTTGCCAGCGCGAGCAAAATTTTGATACGCTGCTCTTCTTGCTTGGACGGCATTTTGACAACTGAAGAGTGAATTCCAAAATCAAAATAGGAGCAACATTCTACACACACACCTTCAAAATGAGGGGTCTTCAAGTTTTTTAAATGCAAAATTGAAAGAAATACGTCAAGTTTATATTGACCAAATTTTGACCGTATCACCCTTTACCACAACATACACACAGTATTCAGCACATCTAATTAGAGTTCTAGAATCTAGACCCCAAATCGGAGGGACTGTTTATGAAGGGGCTATATCAAAAACTTTACCGATACACAACATATTCGGCATACCTCTTTATGGTCCTAGAATACCCCTAGATTTCCAATTTCAGGCAAATTAGGTAAAAACTACGGATTCTATAAGCCCACGAAGTAAAATTGGGTGATCGGTTTATATGGGGCTATACCAAAACATGGTCCGATAATCACCATTTTCCGCAAATCTCTTTATTTTCCTAGAAGACCTCTAGATTTCAAATTTCAGGCAAATTGGAAAAAAACTTCGGATTCTAGAAGCCCAAGAAGTAAAATCGATATATATGGGGGCTATATCAAAACATGGACCGGTTCTCTTCATTGTCGACATACGTCTTTATGGTCCTAGAATACCTCTAGATTTCCGATTTGTGGTAAATTGGGTAAAATCTTCGGATTCTAGAAGCCCAAGAAGTAAAATCGGGAGATCGGTCCATATGGTGACTATATCAAAACATGGACCGGTACTCTTCATTTTCGACACACGTCTTTATGGTCCTAGAATACCTCCAGATTTCAAATTTCAGGCAAATTGGATAAAAACTACGGATTCTAGAAGTCAAAGAAATAAAATTGGGAGATCGGTCTATATGGTGGCTATATCAAAACATGGACCGGTACTCACCACTTCCGGCACAAGTCTTTAGGGTTTTAGAGTACCTCTAGATTTCAAATTTCTGGTAAATTGGATTAAAACTACGGATTCTAGAGGTAAACTCGGGAGCTCAGTCTATATTGGGGCTATATCAAAACACGGACCGATACACCCCATTTGCGGCATACCTCTTTATGGTCCTAGAATACCTCTAGATTTCAAATTTCAGGCAAATTGGATAAAAACTATGGATTCTAGAAGTCCAAGAAGTAAAATCGGGAGATCGGTCTATATGGGGGCTATATAAAAGCATGGACCGATACTCACCATTTTCGGCACCCCTCTTTATGGTCCTAGAAGACCTCTAGATTTTCAATTTCAGGCAAATTGGGTAAAAACTTCGGATTCTAGAAGCCCAAGAAATAAAATCTGGAGATCGGTCTATATGGAGGCTATATCAAAACATAGACCGGTACTCACCATTTCCGGCACAAGTCTTTAGGGTCTTAGAGTACCTCTAGATTTCAAATTTCAGGTAAATTGGATTAAAACTATGGATTCTAGAAGCCCTAGAGGTTAAATCGGGAGATCAGTCTATATGGGGGCTATATCAAAGCATGTACCGATACACCCCATTTTCGGCATACCTCTTTATGGTCCTAGAATATCTCTAGATTTCTAATTTCAGGTAAATTGGGTAAAAACTACGGATTCTATAAGTCCAAGAAGTAAAATCGGGAGATCGGTCTATATGGGAGCTATACCAAAACATGGACCTATAACCCCTATTTTCGACACACCAATTTGAGGTTTTAAAATACCTCTAGATTTTCGGTCCACAACATGTACCGATAGGCACCATTTTCGGTACACTTTTTGATGGTCCTAAAATACCTCTAGATTTCCAATTTCAGGCAAATTGGATAAAAGTACGGTTTTTATAAGCCCTAGACCGCGAAATCTGGAGGACGGTTTATATGGGGACTATATCAAACGTGGACCGATATAGCCCATCTTCGAACTTGACCTGTCTGTGAACAAAAGGCGAATCTGTGCCAAATTTCAGGACGATAGTGCCATTATTGAAGGCTGTAGCGTGATTACAACAGCCAGACAGACGGACATGCTTATATCGTCTTAGAATTTCTCACTGATCAAGAATATAAAGGGTGATTCTTTTGAGGTTAGGATTTTCATGCATTAGTATTTGACAGATCACGTGGGATTTCAGACATGGTGTCAAAGAGAAAGATGCTCAGTATGCTTTGACATTTCATCATGAATAGACTTACTAACGAGCAACGCTTGCAAATCATTGAATTTTATTACTAAATCAGTGGCAGAAAATCCGCTTTTTTATCGACAAATTTTGTTCAGCGATGAGGCTCATTTCTGGTTGAATGGCTACGTAAATAAGCAAAATTGCCGCATTTGGAGTGAAGAGCAACCAGAAGCCGTTCAAGAACTGGCCATGCATCCCGAAAAATGCACTGTTTGGTGTGGTTTGTACGCTGGTGGAATCATTGGACCGTATTTTTTCAAAGATGCTGTTGGACGCAACGTTACGGTGAATGGCGATCGCTATCGTTCGATGCTAACAAACTTTTTGTTGCCAAAAATGGAAGAACTGAACTTGGTTGACATGTGGTTTCAACAAGATGGCGCTACATGCCACACAGCTCGCGATTCTATGGCCATTTTGAGGGAAAACAATTCATCTCAAGAAATGGACCGGTAAGTTGGCCACCAAGATCATGCGATTTGACGCCTTTAGACTATTTTTTGTGGGGCTACGTCAAGTCTAAAGTCTACAGAAATAAGCCAGCAACTATTCCAGCTTTGGAAGACAACATTTCCGAAGAAATTCGGGCTATTCCGGCCGAAATGCTCGAAAAAGTTGCCCAAAATTGGACTTTCCGAATGGACCACCTAAGACGCAGCCGCGGTCAACATTTAAATGAAATTATCTTCAAAAAGTAAATGTCATGGACCAATCTAACGTTTCAAATAAAGAACCGATGAGATTTTGCAAATTTTATGCGTTTTTTTTTAAAAAAAGTTATCAAACTCTTAACAAATCACCCTTTATATTCGGAAGTCGATATTTCGATGTGTTACAGAGTATACAGAATATACACAAAATTTTTTTTCTGATTCAATCACGAAATTAATTGATCTAATTAATTTTTTAATTGAAATGTTTTCAATCACAGAAATTGTAGTATCAATTAAAAACTTAATTGATCCAATTAAAAAATTAATTGATATTATTAGTTTTTGTGATTGTTTTTTGTTTCAATTAAAAAATTATTGAATCAATTAAATTTTTAATTGAATATTTTTTAAAACTCAATTAAGATTGTAATTGGAAAAATTTTCGTGAATTTTTTTATATACATATATTTTTTTAATTTTATTGTTCAAAAACAATAGTTGTTGAAAATAATGTCAAATTACGGATTTGTTCGAATTTGACATATTTGGCACGAATTAGTCATAACACTCTGCAGAAACGTGGATCTGGAATCCCGACGAAGCGCCGCTTTGGGTTGATCGGCACTATGGAATTTTTTAGTCTAACCTTACTCTCCGAATGTCTAACGGATAGAGATGCGAAGATTTTGGTGACCATTGTGCGTTAAAAATGAAACGAGGATCCACCTTTTTGAAGCCATTCTTGATTGATATATGCTAAGTGCGATGATGATGATGACCGATATGTTGTAGCCGATATGTTTGTCTGCTTAGTCTGCTTCAATACATTTGATCCTACACGCAGAGAAAGAATATGATCACCCCAAACATGTTTCAAGACCAAAATGTTATTTTTGAACGGAGAACATGGAACATATGGAACATGGAACATATGTTGCCATATGGATAATTTTCGAGAACATAACATGGTTGCGACAAACATGTTACAAGTTCTCCGTCCAAATCTAACATTTTTCTCTTGAAACATGCTTGAGGTGATCATATTCCTTCTCTGGGTGTAAGGTCGATGATTATTCCGTTACGGTAGCCCATAGCATGACCATCGGAGGTGTTTGAATTCTGGTGAACAATCAATGGAGTAAATTTTCACCTCATCTCTTTGGCAAGTAAACCCGATCATTTGGTTTGTTCAGAAACAGCTCAATTTGGAATGGCTTCTCATCGGGAGCAATTCATATGCTCTTTACAGTCCAATTGGTATCGATCAAATATCGGCGTGGATATCGGCCAAATCTGGCCTTCACTTTTCGGATCATTTGTGGTTTAGTTATATCGTTCGTCCACTTTTTGAATGTGATGTCAGCACAAGAAATAAAAAATGTATTCAATCCCCACTTGTGTATTCAATCGCACTATCACGCTTGAAATCCATCACGAATAATTTTATTTCTGAATGTACTAGATCAAAACTTTTCTGTACGCTTGTTAACTATAAAATGAACTGTTACTGAAATAAATCTCTCAGCTGCCAGACAAGCAATTTAGGAATTATAAAAATCTGAATTTGGTTGCAATAAATATCAGTCACATTGTATATATTTATATAGTCGAAAATCGTTACTTTGGTGAGAGACAAACAAAATGACAGACTTATTATATCTCCATTACCATGCTATGGTCGTGGATTTAATTCTGTTTAACGATGTCCGTCTAACCATATATACTATAATAACCAAATTCTATTTTTTAATATATTGGACCACTTATTTAAACACGAGATCGCCTACCAATTTGCATCATGATTGTTTTTATACCCGAAGCCAACTAAAATACTCACCCTGTGGTACACTCCATTTGGCTGTCTCTTCCAAAACTTTGAGAACACGATCACAACCCTCCAATGCCATTTGTCCCATTCCAGTATGGGCAAATTTTTCCATAACCATTTGCAATCTATCCATTATGGTCTTATTCTGGGGAATATCAATTTCTTCAATATCTTCATCCGGAACTTTGGTGGCGATTTCTTCCGATGTTGATGTAGTGGAAGGACCTCCTTTCTTTTGTGTTTTGGTTTCTTGAGGCATTTTGTCCCCCAGATAATACAGCTGTTGCAGTTACCGGTGAATGCAATGGACTGAATCTGAAATTGTTGAAAAAATTCCATTATTGCAAAGTCTTGCTGGAAATGTACTCAGAATCTCTCAGAGTCTTATCAGACGCTATAGTAGTTTTGTCTGACAGAGATTTCTGTGTGTTTTTTTTTGTGACTAATTCAATGTCTGTTCATTATAAATCCACTATGAACTTTGTTCGAATCCCAACAATCAATTTTTAAGTCCAAGATTTCAAGTTGAATGTAAATAAAAACATTGTGATGTCGTAAAACTGCGATGATTGAGATTGAAAGGCTATTGTGGGAGAGATCAAATGAAATCAATTTTTGTTTATACAACTTTTGCTATTGATGCGGCACGTCTTGACAGGAAATTTTCTATAGATTATATGTGCCAGAAAAAAAAAAAAACAAATATAAAAAGCACATAGGGAGATTGGTCGACCCAATACTTAATGTTGAATTTACGTTGTTATTCAATATTAATTACCAGTCCTCAACTTAGTGTATAGTTTCAGCTTAAGATAAGTAGTCTTCTACTATATAAAAATAAGTGGGGTTTTCCTTCCTGACGCCATAACTCCAGAACGCACTAACCGGTTTCCACGGTTTTACATTCGTTGGAAAGGTCTCAGGCTCTGTGAGGTTTATAGCAAAGAAAATTCAAGAATAGTTTCAACGGAAATACGGGAAAATTTTTTTTCACATAATTTAAATTTATAATTTAAATTCATCGCAGTTGCTTTTTTAAAACAGAATTTTATTTTTTCACATGAAAAATTTTCGGAGAAAGTAGAGGGTAATCATGTGGTGAAAATAGGTTACCTCATTTTTTGATATCTGGTGGGAGAGGGGGACATCGCCCTTGCCCGACTTTTTTAAAATTGGGCTAAAGTTCTCCGATTTTGGTCAAATTTCCAAGGAAGGTTAGGGATGATGTCAAGACAAAGACCCGCTACTTTATTTTTCGATATTTGGTCGCGGAGGTGGACCACCCCTTAGGTTAGGTTAGGTTAGGTGGTAGCCCGATGTATCAGGCTCACTTAGACTATTCAGTCCATTGTGATACCACATTGCTGAACTTCTCTCTTATCACTGAGTGCTGCCCGATTCCATGTTAAGCTCAATGACAATGGACCTCCTTTTTATAGCCGAGTCCGAACGGCGTTCCACATTGCAGTGAAACCACTTAGAGAAGCTTTGAAACCCTCAGAAATGTCACCAGCACTACTGAGGGCGGATAATCCACCGCTGAAAAACTTTTTGGTTTTCGGTCGAAGCAGGAATCGAACCCACGACCTTGTGTATGCAAGGCGGGCATGCTAACCATTGCACCACGGTGGCTCCCCCCTTTATACGACTTTTGTGTAAAGTACAGTAACAGGTTAGCTGATAAGTCCCCGGTCTGACACATAGATGGCGCCGCTAGTATTAAATGCATATTATTTTTATATACTACCAACCTTCAAATGATTCGTGTCAAAATTTGACGTCTGTAAGTCAATTAGTTTGTGAGATAGAGCGTCTTTTGTGAAGCAACTTTTGTTATTGTGAAAAAAGGAATTTCGTGGTTTGATAAAATACTTTTTTCTGAAGGGAAAAAAACGGTGGAAGCAAAAACTTGGCTTGATAATGAGTTTCCGGACTCTGCCCCTGGGAAATCAACAATAATTGATTGGTATGCAAAACGCAAGCGTGGTGAAATGAGTACGGACGACGGTGAACGCAGTGGACGCCCGAAAGAGGTGGTTACCGACGAAAACATCAAAAAAATCCACATAATGATTTTGAATGACCGTAAAATGAAGATGATCGAGATAGCAGAGGCCTTAAAGATATCAAAGGAACGTGTTGGTCATATCATTCATCAATATTTGGATATTCGGAAGCTCTGTGCCAAATGGGTGCCGCGCGAGCTCACATTTGACCAAAAACAATAACGTGTTGATGATTCTGAGCGGTGTTTGCAGCTGTTAACTCGTAATACACCCGAGTTTTTCCGTCGATATGTGACAATGGATGAAACATGGCTCCATCACTACACTCCTGAGTCCAATCGACAGTCGACCGGTGAACCGTCTCCGAAGCGTGGAAAGACTCAAAAGTCCGCTGGCAAAGTAATGGCCTCTGTTTTTTGGGATGCGCATGGAATAATTTTTATCGATTATCTTGAGAAGGGAAAAACCATCAACAATGACTATTATACTGCGTTATTGGAGCGTTTGAAGGTCGAAATCGCGGCAAAACGGCCCCATATGAAGAAGAAAAAAGTGTTGTTCCACCAAGACAACGCACCGTGCCTCAAGTCATTGGGAACGGTGGCAAAAATTCATGAATTCGGCTTCGAATTGCTTCCCCACCCACCCAGCGACTTTTGCTTGTTCTCAGATCTCAAAAGGATGCTCGCAGGAAAAAAATTTGTATTTTTGTTAGAGACCATATAATAATACATGGTGTTATTATATGGTCTCTAACAACCATACAAAGATTGGTCCACATCGGTCCATAATTATATATTGCTCCCATATAAACCGAACTCCGATTTGGCTTGCGGAGCCTCTAAGAGAAGCAAATTTTATCCGATCCGGCTGAAATTTGGTACATGGTGCTAGTATATGGTCTCTAATAGCCATGCAAAAATTGGTCCATATCGGCCCATAATTATATGTAGTTCCCATATAAACCGATCCCCAGATTTGGCTTGCTTGCGGATCCTTTAAGAGAAGCAAATGTTATCGATCCGGCTGAAATTTGGTACATGGTGCTAGCATATAGTTTCCAACAACCCAACAAAAATTAGTTCACATCGGCCCATAATTATATATAGCCCCCATATAAACCAATCCCTAGATTTGACCTCCGGAGCCTCCCCCCAGATAAACCTATCGCCAGTCACACAAAAATTGGTCCATATCGGTTCGCAATTGTATATAGTTCCCTTATAAAGCGACCCCCATATTTGAATTCGGCTCTCTAATTACCGCGCAAAACTTCATATCCGTTGGTATTTATTTGTACGATTCTCTATATACCATATACCGGGTCAAGAACTGAATTATATACTTATTTAATCGGTTTTTTGTTTTTTTTTTTTTAATATATACCACCTATGGACTAACTTATAATTTAGAGGACGATGTTAAGAAGTTTTAAGATGGCAATCTCATCGGCAAGTATTACCACAACCCAAGTAATTCGATTATGGATGACAGTCTTTAGTAGAAGTTTCTACTAAATGCATGGAGGAGGGTACATAAGATTCGGCGTGGCCGAACTTACGGTCGTACATACTTGTTTTAATTTACTTTGCATAAACGGTTGGACTTACTCCTCAGAAGTCTCGATTTGTTTTCATACACCATGAAGAAAAAGTGCTGCTCTGAAAGCAAAATCACATTCTCAGTTTTTCGCAAATGTCGATAAAATGTTTAGGGAAGTCTCATTATCATGCCAAGCTCATAGCCAAAACGAATGCACTCAATTTCGCAACAACCATCAACTGTTCTCATTTGATTCATTCTTTCTCTGTACCCTCTCTTATAATCAACGGCTGAACAATTGTTTGGTGTTCGCTCGAAACTGGGATTGAACCCATGACCCTTCTTATACATGGCGGTCGTGTTAACCATTGCGAAAAGTATTTCGATATCTCAAATACATATTTAATTTGCAGTATTAGTGCACTTAATTTTTAATTATTATACAATTTATATTATATTATACTAATAAATATTTTCAACACTTATTGTATTTTTCGTAGAACATTTTAATTTGCCGCCAATAGTCCGTAACTACTTCACCTGTATTTTATAATAAACAAAAACTCTCTCTTTGTTTAAAAATATCAAATGATAACAAGCTTGAATTTATTAATAAAATATTATTTCATTTTATTTCACAGTGATGAGAGGCTACAACAAATATTAAAAATAAAATAAATTTTATTGATAAGTTTGTGAGTGAACAATCGAGGGTCAAAGTGTATCGTCAGAGCATTCATAAAAATGCATGGGCTTAATTTCAGATAGAGGGCTTTCACATTTTATTTAAAAATGAGGAATACCTTTCAAACTCAAATCACATCACTTCCCTATTGTATACGTCGTTGGCATACATATTTCAAATTAATTTTACTATAAAATTACTAAACGTTTTTAAGTTTTCGTCAAACATTTTTTTGGAATTTTTGGACAAACGTTACACTCAAAAAAGGGGGCACTTTTCCTTCACTTTAATTATATTTCGTCATTTGCTTCTACATAAACTAAAAAGGAGAAAACAAGTATATAAATATAATAATTTCCTGTGGAAACTCCACAATGTAGCGGGTTACATGATACTATTTTGAATCTCGGATGTTTGGTACAATTCTCGAAGTTATAATTAAAATTTATACGTACGTATGGAGCCTTTTAGATAAATCTTAAACTTATTGTGTAAACACTTTTCTCATTACGATTTGCATTCTAAATTCTGTAGATTTTTTCCGCCATTACTCGAACGAGCATGAGAAGTGAAAGTTTAAAATTCAAAGAAAATCCAAGTCACACAGAAATAAATAAAGGTCTGAAAAATGAACTACCTCTTACGAAAGTAATAGTAATTGTACTCCAACTTGAATACTTGTTAACTACAATTTAAGAAATTACATCTTCTCATAGATGAAAAACTAACAATAGCAAAGGAAAAACCAATATTGGCCCAAAATCATGACCATTTTAACCATACACTGAAAAAAATATTGTCATGAGGTCAAAGATTTCATGTTTTTAAAATACGAATGCAAATTTTGCTTAGCATAGAAGACGCATGTCTCTAGTATAAAGTTTTTTTCCTTGTCCAAAAGTCGATAAACTTTTCAATGAAGTCGGAGTGTCCTTATAATTAAGTGACTTCACTTAAAAATGGGTATCATAACACGAAAGAAAAAATGTTTGGGCTAAGTTCAACTTGACTTTAATAATTCAGAAAAATTCTTTAAATTTAATGAAATTGTCTTTAAATTTGTTGTCTTTTTGCATCTTGACTACAAAGCAAAAATTCATTCAAATATAGGACATGTTTTTCAATACTTTATTTTAAAGAGGTTTTTTACTTGAAATATAGCATAATTTTTACTGGAAGTCGAGTCTTAATTTGGAAAATAAAGTTGTGGTTAACTCGTGGTGCAATGGTTAGCATGCCCGCCTTGCATACACAAGGTCGTGGGTTCGATTCCTACTTCGACCGAACACCAAAAGGTTTTTCAGCGGTGGATTATCCCACCTCAGTAATGCTGGTGACATTTCTGAGGGTTTCAAAGCTTCCCTAAGTGGTTTCACTGCAATGTGGAACGCCGTTCGGACTCGGCTATAAAAAGGAGGTCCCTTATCATTGAGCTTAACATGGAATCGGGCAGCATTCAGTGATAAGAGAGACGTTCACCAATGTGGTAACAGGTTGACTGATAAGTCGCCGGTCTGACACATAGATGGCGTCTCTAGTATTAAATGCATATTATTTTTATATAGTACCAACCTTCAAATGATTCGTGTCAAAATTTGACGTCTGTAAGTCAATTAGTTTGTGAGATAGAGCGTCTTTTGTGAAGCAACTTTTGTTATTGTGGAAAAATGAAAAAAGGAATTTCGCGTTTTGATAAAATACTGTTTTCTGAAGGGAAAAACTACGGTGGAAGCAAAAACTTGGCTTGATAACCTAACTCGTTTTTAAAGGACTTTGATAGCATTTGAAGAAAAAAAGCTAAAAAAGCGAAAAATTAAAATTTGCTTCCTAGAAGCAAGTATACAAAACCCAAATTTAAAAGAGAATTATGTCTTAAAAGTATCCTTACTTGTATTTTCCGCTTCTTTGGCTCGGAATCAATACCAAAATTTTTAAAGTAAAGACAAAATCTTTGGAAACGGGCATGCTTTTTTTCAGTGTACGTTGTTGTGTTTTTACTATTTTTGCTTTGCTTTAGTTTTCATGGAACTTATGTGTACAGTCATTGAACTTTATACCCACGCTTAGTTCATAAAATTTTGGGATATACTTGAAACAAATAAAATTTCATTTAGTTGTGGAAAATTTCGAAAAAAAAAAATAAAATTTAACTAAAAACAAATAATTTTTTGCAATAAAAATAAGTTAAACTATACATTTTTCTCTACATATGTTATGCCAGGATTTATTTTAAATTAAGACAAAAAAATACTTTGTTATTTAAACAAAGTTACGAATTTAGGTTACTTCCATGCCTCCTTTACCATGTCAGTCAATAAAAATTTATTTTTACCCAAAAATATGGTCACTTCGTGACGCTACCCCGTATGTGACTGCTACCCCATAAATTCTTAATTCTACTCTAAAAAAATCTATATTTTAGGACTCGTGCTTTACGGAATATAAAGATAAAATTTCTCAAAAAAAAAAAAAAAGAAATAAGAGACAGTCCATAATCTTCGCTTTGATTTTTTTCCATAATATTTTGCACACATATATTTGTAAATTTTCATAAAAGAGAAGAAAAACCTTTTCACTTAACAAAAATAAACTTAAATTAAATGAGCTATTGGTCTTTAGATTACAAATAGAAAAATTTCAAATGTAGGACAAAACTGCGTTCTGACCAAGCATATTTTGGGGTTTGAAATGTTTTCAGTTTATAAGCATTTCAAAACGAGTCCTTTTCCCCATACAAAACATCAAGTTCAAAACACAAGTTTTCTTCAAAAACACGTCAATTTTAGAATGTGAACCCCCCTAATTGGGAATATGCTCTGACCAGATATACTCTTTTCATATGTCAAATTATTGAAATAAGTTTAATAGAAAAAACGAATAAACAAAGGGTTGAAGAAGATAACACCGTCTTCTCAATTGTTCGTTAGTCCATACGGGGTATATATTAAACAAAAAATGTCGATTAAATACGTAAATAATTTAGTATGACAAAAGTTTCTATAAAAATAGAATTTTGACAAAATTTTCTATAGAAATAACATTTTGACAACATTTTCTATAGTAATAAAATTTTGACAAAATTTTCTATAGAAATAACATTTTGACAACATTTTCTATAGTAATAAAATTTTGACAAAATTTTCTATAGTAATAAAATTTTGACAAAATTTTCTATAGTAATAAAATTTTGACAAAATTTTCTATAGTGAAACAATTTTGACAAAATTTTGTATAGTAACAAGTATATACGGCCGTAAGTTCGGCCAGGCCGAAGCTTATGTACCCTGCACCATGGATTGCGTAGAAACTTCTACTGAAGACTATCATCCACAATCGAATTACTTGGGTTGCGGTAACACTTGCCGATGGCAAGGCATTTTAAACCGTACACCGTAATATATACCACATAGTCCATACGTGGTATATATTAAACTAAAAAAGGCCGATTAAATACGTATATAATTAAGTTTAAAGTTTCTGTAGAAATAAAATTTTGACAACATTTTCTATAGAAGTAAAATTTGGAAACAATTTTCTATAGAAATAAAATTTAGATAAAATTTTCTATAGAAATAAAATTCTGACAAAATTTTCTATAGAAATAAAATTTTGATAAAATAAAAGTTTAACAAAATGTTCTATAGAAATAAAATTTTGGCAAAATTTTCTATAGAAATAAAATTTTGAAAAAAATTTCTATTGAAATAACATTTTGACAATGTTTTCTATAAAAATAAAATTTTGGTAGATTATTTTTGGCTCGAGTGGCAACCATGATTAAATATGAACCAATATGGACCAATTTTTGTGTGATTGGGGATCGGCTATATATAACTATAGACCGATATGGACCAATTTTGGCATGGTAATTAGCGGCCTTATACTAACACCACGTTGCAAATTTCAACCGGATCAGATGAATTTTGCTCCTCCAAGAGGCTCCGGAGATCAAATCTGGGGAACAGTTTATATGGGGGCCTATATATATAATTATGGACCGATATGGACCAATTTTTGCGTGTTTGTTAGAGACCACATTCTAACACCACGTACCAAATTTCAACCGGATCGGATGAATTTTGCTCCTCTAAGAGGCTCCGGAGTTCAAATCATGGGATTGGTTTATATGGGGGCTATAAATAATTATGGACCGATATGGACCAATTTTGGCATGGTTGATAGGGACCATATACCAACATCATCTACCAAATTTCAGGCGGATCGGATGAAATTTGCTTTTCTTTGAGGCTCCGCAAGCCAAATGTGGGGATCGTTTTATATGGGGGCTATATATAATTATAGACCGATGTGGACCAATTTTAGCATGGTTTTTAGAGATCATATACCAACACCATGTACCAAATTTCAGCCGGATCGGATGAAATTTGCTTCTCTTAGAGCAATCGCAAGCCAAATTTGGGGGTCCCTTTATATGGGGGCTATACGTAAAAGTGGACCGATATGGACCAAGTTTTGCATGGCTGTTAGAGACCATATACCAACACCATGTACCAAATTTCAGCCGGATCGGATGAAATTTGCTTCTCTTAGAGCATTCGCAAGCCAAATTTGGGGGTCCGTTTATATGGGGGCTATACGTAAAAGTGGACCGATATGGCCCATTTTCAATACCATCCGACCTACATCAATAACAACTACTTGTGCCAAGTTTCAAGTCGATAGCTTGTTTCGTTCGGGAGTTAGCGTGATTTCAACAGACGGACGGACGGACATGCTCAGATCGACTCAGAATTTCAGCACGACCCAGAATATATATACTTTATGGGGTCTTAGAGCAATATTTCGATGTGTTACAAACGGAATGACAAAGTTAATATACCCCCATCCTATGGTGGAGGGTATAAAAAAATTTTGGTAGATTACTATTTTCATGTTAGCCTGATATCAACGCAGGCTGATTTTTCGTTCAAATCAATTACTTTACATTAATTACAATTTTAAATGCGAGCTAATTGGACATGAAGATTAAGGAATTTGTATTATTATGCTATTGAAAAGAAAAAATGATTCAACTTGGGAGAAATGATCCTCGTATGTAATTTCCATAAGAAATTAGCATATAAAACCCAAATTGAATCATCTCACCCAGCCAGATCTTACTAGAGACTATGGAAATGTGGATTAGCCAACACTGAAATATATATTTTCTTTTCAATAGCATAATAATACCAATTCCTTAATCTTCATGTCCAATTAGCTCGCATGTAAAATTGTAATTAATTTTGGTAGATTATTTTTGGGGATCGGCTAAATATAATTATAGACCGATATGGACCAATTTTGGCATGGTTGTTAGAGGTATACTAGCGCAATATAACAAATTTCACCACGTACCAAATTTCAGCCGGATCGGGTGAATTTTTCTCTTCCAAGGGGCTCCGGAGGTTAAATATAGGGATCGGTTTATGTGGGGGCTATATATAATTATGGACCGATATGTACCAATTTTTGCATGGTTGTTAGAGACCAAATACAAACACCATGTACCAAATTTCAGCCGGATCGGATGAAATTTGCTTCTCTTAGAGGCTCCGCAAGCCAAATCGGGTGATCGGTTTATATGGGGGCTATATATAATAATGGACCGATTTGGACCAATCGCTTGTGAGAGACCACATACTAACACCATGTACCAAATTCCAGCCGGATTGGATAAAATTTGCTTCTCTTAGAGGCTCCGAAAGCCAAATTTGGAGATCGGTTTATATGGGGGCTATATATAATAATGGACCGATTTGGACCAATTTGGACCGATTTGGACCATATAAACCGAATCTCAGATTATCCAAATCTGAGATTCGGTTTATATGGGGGCTATACGTAAAAGTGGTCCGATATAGCCCATTTTCAATACTGTCCGACCTACATCAATAAAAACTACTTGTGCCAAGTTTCAAGTCGATAGCTTGGTTCGTTCGAAAGTTAGCGTGATTTCAACAGACGGACGGACGGAAATGCTTAGATCGACTCAGAATTTCACCACGACCCAGAATATATATACTTTATGGGTTCTTAGAGCAATATTTCGATGTGTTACAAACGGAATGACAAAGTTAATCCTATGGTGGAGGGTATAAAAATTCCTTTGCGATGGCGGTATTTATTTGAACAAATGTTGCAAATATTTGAATTTAGAGCAAAGGGGAATTTATAGTTTCCATGGTAACTGTAATTTGGGTTAATTTATATATTTACATATTTATTTATTTACTTCGTCCAGGAAAATATTCCTAACAGACCACTGCTTCTTAATAAATGAATACCTTCGTTAAAACGGAAGGCGTTTAGTAAAACACACCTAAATATAAAAAATTGGGCAAAATAAAAACAAAACTTAGTTGATGCCCTACAAGAGAGTTTTTATAAAATACTGGATTTTACGTATTGAGTTTGATTATTTTATCAGCTGGCTGAAAAAAAATGGACCACTCTAGGGGTTTATATGTCGCAAAGAGAGAATGAAAATTCAATAAATGAGATCTGTATCCGAATTTTTATAGCTTTATAGCTAGATAATTCCCTAAAGTCAAAATCTTTGAATCCATGTAAATTTTTTTTTTCGAGTGTATGTGTTACAAATGAAGTGGCAAATGGGTATAAATAGATCACAATCAATTTAATTACATTTGATCCATCAGAGCCAACAACAACAAAAATAACACAAAAATTGATTATCGTTGACTTTGACCCTACCTATGATTGGTCATTATTGGCGAATGAAATGATCACACCCAGATAAACAGATGGGGAAACACAAATGGCAAAGTAATCAAATAAAATAAAAATTCTAGCGTCAGTGCTAACAACGCGTGGCATTTGCTATAGACGTAAGCATAACGGTAAAACGACATTTTACGAAAAAAGAAATCACAAACGAAGAAATTCGATAAAAATTGGAGAAACATATAAAGAAAATGGTAAAAAGTATGAGGAAATGAGGAATAATGATAATTGGAAGAACTTACCAAACAACACGAAGTAAGGTAATTTTATAACAAAATCATAAATTTAAAATAAAAAATTAAAATAAAATGTTTTAAAAATCAAATTAATCTCACTTCTCTGTTATTTAAATCACTTCTTCATTCGAACTGTCAAATAAGAACTAGGCTTATTTTTTTTAGTTTTCGTTGAAAACTATTGATTATCCATAAATTAAAATCACTGAACTTCAACAACACACTTTTTGCTACCGCCCCGCAGTCCAATTAAAAATTGACTAAACATCTGTAAATGTCCCATTTGTCTCTTGTGCAAACTCAAGTCATGGTAACAGTCTTCGTTCATTTCCAGCGGTTTTTTTGTTTTTGCAAAAAGAGAGGTGTATATTTCGTCTTCTTCTGTATCTGCCTTATACTGGATTGTTTCAAAGTCTGATTAGCGAGGTGAATTATCAGTGATTTTAATCTTTAAGTCTCTCTTTCGCTCTTCTCAAACAAACAGAAAATGGAGAGAGAATAACATTACACGCTCTTTTCCTCTGACCCAAACTGATATGCACTTATCACCCACAGTCACAATCGCCAGCCATGCCTCAACACCGTGTTCGGCATGCTGGCGCTCGTCTCTCCGTGTCACTCATTTTCTTCAAATTGATTTGGTCATACATATTTTAAAAATAAATATGCATACGTATGTACTCGCGTTTGCATGTATGTACATACATAAATAATTCATCCAAAATTTATTTTGTTTATATTTCAGTTTCAGAAGTTTCATTAGAATAAAAATAAAGAAAACAATCTCTGTTACACTTTTTTTATTTAACAGATGGTTTATTTTGCTCACATTATTGTGTGTTGATAACAGAGTGTGGCAATACTGAGGTCACACAGTGGCTCAAAGTCGTATTTGGGGGAAACTCAAAACTATTATACACACAAAAAAAAAATTCACAAAAATTTTTCCAATAAAAATTTTAATTGAGTTTTAAAAAATATTCAATTAAAAATTTAATTGATTTAACAAATTTTTTAATTGAAACAAAAATCAATCACAAAATTAATAGTATCAATTAATTTTTTAATTGGATCAATTTACTTTTTAATTGACCTTCAATTAATTTATGTATACCAAAATGATTTGTTTGATGATTTTCAGCACATACACTGAAAAAAAATGTTCGGTTTCAAAAATTATACAAGAATACAAATCATAATTTATTCATCTGCTTTCTTCGTGCAATATTGGAATCCTCCATAAAAGTTTTAACATAAAATTAAAATTCCATATGAAGTGAACTTCGCAATTGTGGTAAAATTTTATGAAATTATGAACTATTTTGTGGGAAATATGAATTCAGCAAGTCTTATACTTCATTTGTTTTTAGTTCATTCATTCATTTTTAGTTCATTTAAATAACTTACGCGAAAAATTACTGAAGTCAAGAAAAATGTTTCATATTGAAGGGATTTCATCATAAATTCCATGAAAAGAATATAGTTAACTTGGCTTTAGTGCCCCGTAGGGTTCACTGTGTTTTGAGTGTATGCCAACATGTGTGCTAACATTCTGTTTGTAGCGCTTGCGTATCCATAAATTGAAACCTCGCTAACTCCCAAACGACAAATGTTATCGACTTGAAACTTATTAAGTTTTGCAATCAACATCAATTAATTTTTTAATTGAATCAATACAAATCAATTGGAATTTGATAATGAAATTAATTATTTTGATATCCTAAGCCACATAGTGGTCAGGGTCTGCCCAAACATGTGCCGACCAGAAATGTTGACTTTAGACCCCATAAAATATATACCGATCGACCCAGCATCACCTCCTGAGTCGATCTAGCGCTTGGTGTCCGTCCGTCCATGTTATTTGTTGTCCGCAGGATTCGGGTCGCAATTAAAGGGTGATACGGTCAAAATATGGTCAAGGGAAAACGCGTGTAAATCGGTGAAATCGGTTTTTTAAAAAATCAAATTAAATTTCTTTTTCAAGTTCAATTAGTATAAAATTCAGGAAAAATATTCAGTTCGGCTTTCGCTTTTCCAAATCCGAATTGCCGGGCCTCACGCTTGACACCTGCCATCAGATTTTGTACAGCAACCTTGTCCACCTTCTTCGCCGCAGAAAGCCAGTTTGCCTTCAACTGCTGCTCGTCCTTAGCAGGTTTTTTGGTCTACTTTAGGTTCCGCTTGACAATAGCCCAGTATTTCTCAACTGGGCGGAACTCTGGTGTGTTGGGAGGGTTCTTGTCCTTGGGAACCACCTGCACGTTGTTGGCGGCGTACCACTCCATGGCCTTTTTACCGTAATGGCAAGATGCCAAATCCGGCCAAAACAGTACGGAACAACCGTGTTTCTTCAGGAAAGGCAGCAGACGTTTATTCAAACACTCTTTGACGTAAATTTCTTGGTTGACAGTCCCGGAAGCTATGAAAATGCTACCACACAGATGGCTTGCCAAACCAGATATTTCTTTGCGAACTTTGACAGTTTTATGTGCTTGAAAATATCTGCTACCTTTCCCCTTCCTTTTGCCGTATAAAACTCCTGTCCCGGAAGCTGCTTGTAGTCGGCTTTGACGTAGGTTTCGTCGTTCATTACCACGACAAATTTCGTCAGCATCGTCGTGTACAGCCTCCGGGATCGCGCTTTGGCCGTCGTATTTTGTTTATCATCGCGATTTGGAGTCACTACCTTCTTGTAAGTCGATAGTCCGGCTCGTTTTTTTGGCTCGATGCACGGTTGTAGACGATACCATAAGCGTAGGAAGGCCTCTGGGGAGGGGGCTTAGACCCCCCAGAAAAATTTTAGCCCCCCCCCAGAATTTGAAAACCTATTTACGATTTTCCATTTTTATAAAAAATAAACAAGCCCAGCCAAAAAAGTAATGAAAATGATCTTTTTGGATCCGGAAGTGGTGCAAAATTGGCGAAGAAGCGTTGAATTCAACATGGGCTTGTCATAGGACGGAAGTCCTCCATTTCAACAACCGAATTTGCATCACTTTTTTAGGTGTGATCCGAATTCAATGTTCTGAATGTAAATTAAAAAATTCTGTTATATTTTGTCAAATAAATAATTTCTATAATTTTTAATGGATTCTAATGCTTGTCGGAAACGTTTGACCTCAAATATTTTCAAAAATTCACAAGTTTTTCAGAATGGATTTAGATTTTTTTTCGACAAAATTTTAATTATTTGTACCATTTTATGAATTCTTACTTCGTTTTTAAGTTATTTGAAACAAAAAAAAATAAAATTTCCCATTAAAAGTATGAAAAAACCAAGTTAAAAAATTGAATTTAAAGAACTTCCTGAGTAGTTAAAATAAAGAACATCATTGGGAGTACATCTTCTGGAAGTGCTTTTAAAGTTGTGTCTTTGGGAGAACTTCCAAATTTTTTTGCTGGGAAATGTGTGGAACTACTTTTACTTGCTTTATTAGAAATTAATTTTCGAGTTATTTTGGTGTCTAATTTTTTTATATTCATTTTTATGAAATAAAACATTAATTGAAATACAAATAAATGAAATATAAATTTTTAGCTAGGGGGGCTACAGCCCCCCCTAGGAAAATTGTCTAGCTACGCTAATGGACGATACACCCAGCTTATTTGCGGTATCTCGGAGAGAGAGGTTAGAGTTTCGCTTCAAACTACCGGCAACTCTCTTTGTCGTCTCAGCGGCTTCCGGTTTTCGATTTCCCTCCGATCCAGACTTCCTGGCTGTCGACAAACGTTCCCCAAACACTTTAATTACATTTGTAACGGTTGATTTGGCAACTTTTAGCGATTTTGCCAGCTTTGCGTGCGAGTAGCTCGGATTTTCGCGATGCGCGAGCAAAATTTTGATACGCTGCTCTTCTTGCTTGGACGGCATTTTGACAACTGAAGAGTGAATTCCAAAATCAAAATAGGAGCAACATTCCACACACACACACCTTCAAAATGAGGGGTGTTCAGGTTTTTTAAATGCAAAATTGAAAGAAATACGTCAAGTTTATATTGACCAAATTTTGACCGTATCACCCTTTATTAACCGATTTTGATAAAATTTGGTATGTGGCGTTTTTTTGGTACGAGTACGAACGCTATGGAATTTGGAAAAATCGGATCAAATTTAGATATAGCTGCCATATATATGTATCGCTCGATTTTCCCAAATTTGTCCATAAGTCCAATATTTATCAACCGATCTGACTCAAAGTTGGCCAAATCTAATTTTCTATAGTACTTACTTTATGTGCAAAAAATCATCGAAATCGGTTCGTATTTAGCTATAGCTCCCATATATATGTATCGCCCGATTTTCAGAAATTTGGCCATAAAACCCTTATTTATCAACCGATATTACTCCGATATTGGCTTTATATAATGTTCTATAGTACTGACTATATGTGCAAAATATCATCCAAATCGGTTCAGATTTAGATATATCTCCTATATATATGTAGCGCCCAATTTTCAAAAATTTGCCCCTTACAACCAAATTTTTGACTGTAGTGGCCGATTTTAATCAAATTTAGCACAAGGTAATCTCCTGTAATATCAACAAAACCTGCAAAATATAATCCAAATCCGTTCAGATTTAGATAAAGCTCCCATATATATGCATCGATCGATTTTCCAAAATTTGGCCATAATACTCTTATTTATTAACCAATGTTGCTCAAATTTCAAATGTACATGTATGAGCTGATCGTATTTAGACTTACATGTAGCTCTTACATAAATCTATACTATCTGGTATACTAACTCTGTAGGTTCAGAATCAACTATAGCTCCTAATATCAGACATTTCTGTTCAGATTTTGATAAAACTCCCATGTACCCCTTGATGTTCTTAAATGTGGAAATGCGGTTTTTCCCCAAACCTATACCATTGATAACCCACAAACAATGTTTACTAATTCAGTAGGGGTGGTTTAGGGTATGATATAGTCGGCCACGCCCGACTTTCTGCTTTACTCACTTGCTTTTAATAAATATTTTTTATGCCCAATTAAAACTGATGCTATCATTTTCGTGATTGCAGACATTCATATTTAAAAATTAATCATAAAAAAAATCTGTGCAACATGACTCCATAAGGGCAATTTATAAGACAATGTTAAGATGTTTTGAGATATTTTGTCATCGGCAACTGTTACCATAACTTAAGAAATACAATTGTGAATTAATTAACATAACTTTTTATGCAATCCATGGAGGAGAGTATCCTAAATTAGTTAGTATTTTCTGCCGCTTTGAGTTCTTAACAATGAATATTTCAAACTGTACCAAATAGATCATTGTAGTACCATTATATGTACTTTCTGTATCCCTTCTATACCATTTATACCATATGTATTGTAATGATCACTAGGACCATTGTCTTTATGAACATTTCTTGTTATTTTCGTAGAAGAAGTGAAGGCTTCGGCTTCTTTCCTTAGTTTTCTATAACATTTTGTAATTCTTTTAAATGTTTTATATTTGAAATACATATTTCTTGTAATTTTGTACTATCTACACATATATTACAAATATTCAATAATGACGCCATGGGATCATGTGTAGTAAATAAAAAAAAATTGATTTGTTATGACATGGTGGGTATGCATTTGTTTTATCAAAGAAGGTGAATTTGTTTCACTTTCATTATCTGCCAATCTATAGAAAACAAAAATTGAGCATAATTAGGTATATATGTAGCCGGCAAAGACGCTACATTCTCATTATGTTGAGTTTTGAGTTATTCTCTTTCTCTCTTTACATTGTATCTTAGTTGATTACTCGCATATGAAATAAAAGAGAGAACTGTTATGTCTTGTGAACCGTTCATTCATTACCAATGTTATATACCCTAAAAAAAAAAAAACAATCTAAAATATTCACTATAATATATTTGTGCTCTGATCCGTGGTATTATGGTGTTCGATGACAGGCCATCAAACACCAAAAAAACATATACGAGTGCAGTTCGGAAACTTCTTAGCCTATCAATGAAAGAGAATAGTTAGTTTTTCAAAAACTATTTTTATTTTTCAATATAATCTCCCGAAACTTCAATAAACTTAGTCCAACGCTTTTCTAGCAATTCTATCCCTTGATTAAAATAGTTTTCCTCAAGGTCTTCAAAATAGTGGTTTACAACTGTAATTGCATCTTCATTTGAGGTAAAACGCTTGCCAGCAAGGATTTTGTTTTAGATTTGGGAACAAGTAAAAGTAACTGGGAGCTAAATCAGGAGAATAAGGTTGGTGGTCAAGCAACTCGTACTTTAATTCGTTGATGTTAGCCATTGTTAAAACACTCTTGTGCGCTGGTGCGTTGTCTTGATGAAACATTTGTTTTTGTTGTAAGTCAGGACGTTTTTCTCGAATTTGTATTTAATTGATCCAAAAGGTTGCAATGGTACTCTGAATTTATTCTTTTACCCTTTAACAGATAGTCAATCAATAAAATACCTTTGAAGTCCCAAAAAACCGTTGCCATAACCTTACCAGCCGATTGAATTGTTTTTGCCTTCCTCCAGCTTCAGTCCACTGTTTGGGTTGTTCTTTTGTCTCTGGAGTATAGTGGTGGATCCATGTCTCATCAACAGTTATGAAACGACGATTAAAATCCGTTTTATTTCGCTTAAAACGATCCAAACAAGCTTGAGAAGTGTTCATTCTTATGCGTTTTTGATCGACTGTTAACAAATGCGGCGCCCATCTTGCAGAAACCTCCTTCATCTGTAGTTCTTCATGCAAAATTGAATGGACTCGATCGTTTGAGATGCCCATGATATTAGCAATTTCACACACTTTTATTCGTCGATCATTTAATACCATATCATGCACTTTGGCTACAATTTCTGTTGTTGTTGCTGCTTTTAGACATCCACTACGCGGTTCATCCTCAAAGCTTGTACGACCACGTTTAAATTCAGCAACCCAATTTTTTACTGTTGCATATGAAGGAGCACCTTCTCCTAACACATTCACCATATCATTATGAATTTCTTGTCCCGATAAACCTTTTTTATGTTAATATTTAATGACAGCACGCATTTCTATTTTTCATTGTAAAAAAATTGCGGATGCGTCTTTTTTGAACACCTGTTTCTATATGAAGGAGTTGCCAGAACGAAACGAAATTTAACATGTGTTCATAACAGAGATGGAAGTTTCCAAAACACTTAACTTTTTTCTGTTTATACCGCGCTTTTTGTGCAAGGCTAAGCAGTTTCCGAACTGCCCTCGTAACTTAGTAGAAGCGCCAAGTAAATAAACAAATATATGAAACATGTCTGAAATTGTAATTGTTTCGCGAACAGTGAACAGAACTATGGGGAAACCGTGTTCCAGATAGAAATATCAATAATAACAGATTGGCTGATAAGTCCCCGGTCTGACACATAGATGGCGTCGCTAGTATTAAATGCATATTATTTTTATATAGTACCAACCTTCAAATGGTTCGTGTCAAAATTTGACGTTTGTAAGTCAATAAGTTTGTGAGATAGAGTGTCTTTTGTGAAGCAACTTTTGTTATTGTGAAAAAAATGGAAAAAAGGAATTTCGTGTTTTGATAAAATACTGTTTTCTGAAGGAAACAAAATACGGTGGAATCAAAAACTTGGATTCATATTGAGTTTCCGGACTCTGCCCCAGGGAAATCAATAATAATTGATTGGTATGCAAAATTCAAGCGTGGTGAAATGAGCACGGAGAACGGTGAACGCAGTGGACGCCCGAAAGAGGTGGTTTCCGACGAAAACATCAAAAAATCCAAAATGATTTTGAATGACCGTAAAATGAAGTTGATCGAGATAGCAGAGGCCTTAAAGATATCAAAGGAACGTGTTGGTCATATCATTCATTAATATTTGGATATGCGGAAGCTCTGTGCAAAATGGGTGCCGCGCGAGCTTACATTTGACCAAAAACAACAACGTGTTGATGATTCTGAGCGGTGTTTGCAGCTGTTAACTCGTAATACACCCGAGTTTTTCCATCGATATGTGACAATGGATGAAACATGGCTCCATCACTACACTCCTGAGTCCAATCGACAGTCGGCTGAGTGGACAGCGACCGGTGAACCGTCTCCGAAGCGTGGAAAGACTCAAAAGTCCGCTGGCAAAGTAATGGCCTCTGTTTTTTGGGATGCGCATGGAATAATTTTTATCGATTATCTTGAGAAGGGAAAAACCATCAACAGTGACTATTATATGGCGTTATTGAAGCGTTTTAAGGTCGAAATCGCGGCTAAACGGTCCCATATGAAGAAGAAAAAAGTGTTGTTCCACCAAGACAACGCACCGTGCCACAAGTCATTGAGAACGATGGCAAACATTCATGAATTGGGCTTCGAATTACTTCCCCATTCACCGTATTCTCCAGATCTGATCCCCAGCGACTTTTTCTTGTTCTCAGACCTCAAAAGGATGCTCGCAGGGAAAAAATTTGGCTGCAATGAAGAGGTGATCGCCGAAACTGAGGCCTATTTTGAGGCAAAACCGAAGGAGTACTACAAAAATGGTATCAAAAATTGGAAGGTCGTTATAATCGTTGTATCGTTCTTGAAGGGAACTATGTTGAATAATAAAAACGAATTTTGACAAAAAATGTGTTTTTCTTTGTTAGACCGGGGACTTATACGCCAACCAGTTAATTTTTGGATATGCTCTGCTATTGGTATGGTAGACCTACCTGATGTGAGGATATTATCAGTATTGTTTGTCTGAGGTGTACATAAACGGAGTAGAGAGGACTTCGTCTGGTTAACTAACAGGTCAATTAAAAAGACACGGAGAAGCCAAATAAACATTTGAAGAACTGTTGAACTGTTGCCGCAACCCAAGTAATTCGATTGTAGATAACAGTCTTTACTAGAACTTTGTACGGAACCCATGGCGGAGCGTATATAAGATTCGGTCTAGGGCAATTTTTCGCTGTATATAGTTTGTTTTTTTTTTTTTTGAGAGAGAGAGAGTGTAAATTTTTCTTGCAATTTTGTATCACCACTTGTTTGTATTAAACAAATATTGGTATCATCAAGGTAGTAAATAAAATAGTTTGATTTGTTATGACCTTATGAAGACCATAAATTTGTTTTCCATTATCTCTGTTCATTATCTCTCAATATATAAAAAAAACAAAAATTGTGCATAGTTACATATTTATGAACCCGGCAAAGAGGCTACATTCTCATCATATTGAGTTTTAAGTTATTCTCTTTTTCTCTTTAAATTATGCCTAAAGCCATTAGTTATGTATGAAATGTTTTGATTTAATGTCTTATCAACACTTCATTCATGGTCAATGTTATTATATATCCTGAAAAAAAGAACAACATAGATTGTACACTTCAATATAATTTTTGTGCTCTATGGAATGATCAGTGGCGATTTTTTGTTCGATGGCAGACCATCAAACTCAAAATTTGTTTGAAATGTAATCACATAAGTTAGTCGAAACGGCATGTAAATAAACAAGTGTGTCAAACATGTCTGATATTGTAATTGTTTAGCTGATAGAGAACAGAAAGTTGGAAAAACGGTTTTCCAATTAGAAAATATTAAATTTTTGGGAGACTACCTGATGTGATGATTTCCTCAATAGGTTTGGCTGAAATTTACACAGACGGAAATTATTTAAAAGCTAAAATTTTATCCATCACACGCTGCACGAAAGTGGCTCCATGGTATGTTGGCCCATTGCCGGTGAAGAGCCGTCCTGAGATGATCGGCACTTAAGTATTTTTAGTGCCAAACATACTCTCCAAAATGCCCCAGGCGCAACGTAATGAGATATTGAGATTTTGGTAGGTATTGTGCGGTAGAAATGAAGCGAGGAACATCGTTTTTAAGCCAATATTGGTTGGTTCTCAAGGCCAATCGAAAGTGTACATTTTCAGCTGCCCTCTTTGGAAAGTAAACCCGATCATTTCCTTAGTTCACAAACTGCTCAACTTGGAGCGATTCCATGTCAACGACAAGGGACCTCGTTTTTATAGACGAGTCCGAGCGTCAATAACATTACGGTGAATCTCCATATATAGGTTTAAAAAACATTCAGAAATGTAACCAGCATTACCGCTGAAAATATTGTTAGTGTTCGGTCGTATCTGGAATTGAACCCAGGACTATTTGCATCCAAGGGGGGCCACCATTGTATTACGATGGCTTCCTTGGTGCAAGGGTTACCGTTGATTTTTGTCCAGTTTTTAGACTTTATGCAACACTGCCAGTATAACGGCAAAGAGAAATATAAGATTTATTCACAGTTGAATGCTAGAGGTTTTTAACGATGAACTAAAATAGAATTAAATTGCCATATAGGGACTACTGTTTTTTTAGTGCAGGTTGTTATAAATGTACTACAACTAATCTTAAATTAAAATAAAACAAGTATATACGGCCGTAAGTTCGGCCAGGCCGAATCTTATGTACCCTCCATCATGGATTGCGTAGAAACTTCTATGAAATACTGTCATCCACAATCGAATTAATTGGGTTGTGGTATCTTAAAATTTCTTATCATCATTTTCTAAATTGTGAGTTAGTCCATACGTGGTATATATAGTTACGTCTACAAATAATTACGAATCGATATGGACTTTTGCACGGTACGTAGAGAGCCAGAATTGAAATATGGGGGCTATACACAATTATGAACTTGATATGGACCAATTTTTGTGTGATTGAGGATCGATTATCTGAGGGCTATATATAACTATAGACCGATATGGACCTAATTAGGCATGGTTGTTAACGACCATATACTATCACAATGTACCAAATTTCAACTTACTCGGATGAAATTTGCTCCTCCAAGAGGCTCCAAAACCAAACCTCGGGATCGGTTTATATGGGGGCTATATATGATTATGGACTGATATGGACCACTTTTGGCATGGTTGTTAAATATCACGTACTAACATCACGTACCAAATTTCAACCGAATCGGATGAAATTTTCTTCTCTTAGAGGCTTCGCAAGCCAAATCTGGGGATCGGTTTTTATATATTTATGGACCGATGTGGACCAATTTTTGCATGGTTGATAAAGACCATATACTAACACTATCTACCAAATTTCAGCCGGATCGGATGAAATTTGTGTCTCTTAGAGGCTCCACAAGCCAAATCGGGGGATCGGTTTATATGGGGGCTATATATAATTATGGACCGATGTGGACCAATTTTTGCATGGTTATTAGAGACCATATACGAACACCATATACCAAATTTCAGCCGGATAGGATGAAATTTGCTTCTCTTATAGGCTCGGCAAGCCAAATCGGGGTATCGGTTTATATGGGGGCTATATATAATTATTGACCGATGTGGACCAATTTTTGCATAGTTGCTAGAGACCATATACTAACACCATGTACCAAATTTCAGCCGGATCGGATGAAATTTTCTGCTCGTAGAGGCTTCGCAAGCCAAATCTGGGGATCGGTTTATATGGGGGCTATATATAATTATGGACCGATGTGGACCAATTTTTGCATGGTTGTTAGAGATCATATACTAACACCTTGTACCAAATTTCAGCCGGATCGGACCGTTTATATGGAGGCTATACGTAAAAGTGGACCGATATGGCCCATTTTCAATACCATCCGACCTACATCAATAACGACTACTTGTGCCAAGTTTCAAGTCGATAGCTTGTTTCGTTCGGAAGTTAGCGTGATTTCAATAGACGGACGGACGGACGGACGGACGGACATGCTCAGATCGACTTAGAATTTCACCACGACCCAGAATATATATATTTACTTTATGGGGTCTTAGAGCAATATTTCGATGTGTTACAAACGGAATGACAAAGTTAATATACCCCCCATCCTATGGTGGAGGGTATAACAAGTGTATACAGCAGTAAGTTCGGCCGGGTCGAATATAAAATACCCACCACCATGACTCAAATATTATAGTTTCCTTTTAAATTTCAGGGGGTTTGATGACAGATATGTTAGTACACTTTCCGAACACTGAAAAAACGGTGAACCCACCAGTATTACAAACGCTCGCATCACGCCGATGTCATTAAAATAAGTAAACATTTTTCGACAAATTTAAGAAAATTTATTAGACATAATTAAGTTTTTTACTTCATAAAGAAAAAATTTTAGTTTGAAGGAAAAAAATGGAGTTCAAAATTGCAAGAATGTCTTTAGTGACATACGAAGTTCATGATGAACGCATTTGTAGTAAAATTTGCAAATTTAAAGAAATACTAAACTGTATTGTGGAAGACACGAATTTAGTTACTCTTTATGCTTCATTTGTGTATATTTTTTCCTCGTTTTTAGTTAATTTAACTAAGGTACGCAAAAAATTATTGGAGTAAAGGAAAATTTCTCCAAACATAATAAGTCCATGAACTAAAATTAAGTTAAATTGGCTTTAGTGAAATAGAGAATTCACTTTTTTTGGAGTGAAGATAAATCTAAAGATTTTACCTATGAAGACTATATCAGATTCTGGATTTATAAGAACCATTTATTTCCATTTATTTAAGCAATTCAAAGCCTTTAAAAGGCGAAATTAAGGAATTACAATGTAATACTCTATTTTTTTGCGTTTTCGAGGAATCATTAACAACTCTTGGAGGTGTGCAAGAAAATGATGAAATAATGCCTTGTTTTGAAATCTTAAATCTGTAGATGTTCATCCCCACTATTTAAATGATTACGAGTAGTTACTCACCGATACTCACCATTTTGGTTGCACCTTTTTATGGTCCTAAATTAATTCTAGATTTCGAATTTCATGCAAATTGGATAAAAAATACGGTTTCTATAAGCCCAAGAAGTAAAATCTGGAGATCGATCCATATGAGGGCTATATCAAAACATGGACCGATGCTCACCATTTTCGGCATACCTTTTTATGGTTCTACAATACATCTAGATTTCCAACTTCTGGCAAATAGGATAAAAACTACAGTTTTTATAAGCCCGAGAAGTAAAATCTGGAGATCGGTCTATATATGTGCTATATCAAAACTTGGACCGATACTCACTATTTTCGGCATACATCTTTATGCTCCTAAAATGTGTCTAGATTTCCAATTTCAGGCAAATTGGATAAAAACTACGGTTTCTATAAGCCCAAGAAGTAAAAACGGGAGATCGGTCTATATGGAAGATATATCAAAACATGGACCGATGTTCACTATTTTCGGCATGCCTCTTTGTGGTCGTAAAATACCACTTTGTTTCCAATTTCATGTAAATTGGATTAAAACTACGGATTCTATAAGCCCAATAAGTAAAAACAGGAGATCGGTCTATATGGGGGCTATACCAAAACATGGACCGATACTAGCCATTTTTGGCATACCTCTTTGTAGTTCTAAAATACCTCTAGATATGCAATTTCAGGCCAATTGCATAGAAACTACGGTTTTTATAAGCCCAAGACACCAAATCGGGAGGTCGGTTTATATGGGGACTATATCAAAACCTGGACCGATATAGGCCATCTTCGAACTTGACCTGCCTGCAGACAAAATACGAGTTTGTGCGAAATTTCAGCACGATTGCTTTATTATTGAAGACTGTAGCGTGATTACAACAGACAGCCAGACAGACAGACAGACGGACATGGCTATATCGTCTTAGAATTTCTCCCTGATCACCATTCTATGATGGTGGGCATAAAAATTGGACAAATAGCAGCTAATATAGATCGCCTTATGCTTTTTCAGTACTGCACTATTCATGGTGAGATAATTATGTTTTTTTATACTACAAACTCTGCAGGGATGGAAAATGCAGTACTATAGTACTTTTTTCAATACTTTTTCACCCCGGTCAGTACCGTAGTACCCCCGCGAATGATTTAATATCTTTTGTGTAGACATTTTTGAGCCGACATCAGATTTATGGTAGTTCTGACAATTTGTAAAAGTCTTTAACAAATTTATTTGCTAATAGTCTTTTAGAAATTTAGCAAAACAGACAAGTTCATGCGGGAAGAAACACTCGATTTTGTAAAAACCATAATCAAAAACACGTTTTGATTGAATTTCAAGAATGTTTTAGTCGAAAGAAGCCTGTGTTTATACCCTAAACCACATAGTGGTCAGGGTATAATAAGTTTGATCGGCCAAAAAAATGTGCCTACCAGAAATATTGATTTTAGACCCCATAAAATATATACCGATCGACTCAGAATCACCTCCTGAGTCGATCTAGCGCTTGGCGTCCGTCCGTCCGTCCGTCCGTCCGTCCGTCCGTCTGTCCATGTATTTGTTGTTCAAAGGATTCCGGTCGCAATTATTAACCGATTTTAATGAAATTTGGTACAGGGAGTTTTTTGAGCACAAGGACGAACGCTATTGAATTTGGAAGAAATCGGATCAAATTTAGATATAGCTCCCATATATATGTATCGCCCGATTTCGACAAATGGGGTCATGTTGCGCGTTTTTTCAAACGGATCGTCACCAAATTTGGGAAAAGGTAATCTTTTCCATCGCCCTTCAAGTCTGCAAAATTTCATCCAAATCGGTTCAGATTTAGATATAGCTCTCATATATATGTATCGCCCGATTTTCCCAAATTTGGCCACAAAACCTTTATTTATTAACCGATCTTACTCAAAGTTGGCTAAATATAATCTTCTATAGCACTAACTATATGTGCAAAAAATCATCGAAATCGGTTCAGATTTAGCTATAGCTCCCATATATATGTACCGCCCGATTTTTCTAAATTTAGCCATAAAACTCTTATTTATCAACCGATCTTACCCAAATTTGGCTAAATGTAATCTTCTGTAGCACTAACTATATGTGCAAAAAATCGTCGAAATCGGTTCAGATTTAGATATAGCTTCCATGTATATGTATAGCCCGATTTTCCCAAATTTTGCCATAGAACCCTTATTTATTAACCGATCTAACTAAAAGTTGGCTAGATCCAGTCCTCTATAGTATTAACTATATGTGCAAAATTTCATCGAAATCGGTTCAAATTTAGATATAGCTCGCATATATGTATCGCCCGATTTTGAAAAATTCGCCCTTATAACCTTATGTTTGACCATACAGGCCTCATTTCGTAACTGATCTTACTCAAATCTTGCACAAGGTAACCTTTTGTGGTATTAATCAAACCCGCAAAATATTATGCAAATTGGTTCAGATTTAAATATAGCTTCCATATATATGCATCGCTCGATTTTCCCAATTTGGCCATAGTACTCTTATTTATTAACCAATGTTACTCAAATTTCAAATTTTGATGTACTAGCCGATCGTACTTATACGTACTTGTAGCTCTTACATAAGAATATTGCTCGATTTTTACAAATTTGTATTTATTACCCACACTAATTTAACGATTTTCTCTTTTTTAATAATGGGCTCAATATTAGTGGCATACTAACTCCGTAGGCGCTATATCAACACAGCCAGTGTTGCTGGAAATAGGGGAAATTCCCTATATGTAGGGTTCTTCTAATATTTAGCGTCTTGTAGGGACATTTTCACTCAACACAATTTGTAATAAGTTTTACATTTTGGTGGCTCTAGAGGAGGAAATTAGAAGCCGGCAAGGCTTGATCTTTAACAATGTGTGGTAAACTTTATTCCTGTAGAAAATTTTGTCAAAATTGCATTTCTATAGAAATTTTTTCAAAATATTATTTCTATAAGAAATTTTCTCAAATTTTTTTTTCTGTTGAATTTTTTCTCAAAATTTTATTTCTATAGAATTTATTGTCAAAATTTTATTTCTATAGAAAAATTTCTCACAAAAATTTGTTTATAGAAACTTTTTCCAAAATTTTATTTTTATAGAGATTTAACAAAAAAGATTACTAATTTGGGTAGAATTCTACCAACTGTGGCAACCGTGGTGGTAATACAAATTTATATTCTAAGTTATATACGTTGCATATTCATGTTTTAAGATAATAAAGTACTTAGAACCATTTTTGTTTTGTAATTTTTGTTAAATTTAACGAAAAATATAGTAGGGAAAATTATTTGGGAATGTATGGGAAAGTAGGGAACTTTTTTTGTCCTTGTAGGGTAAACCGAACATTTTCCCTGGCAACATTGACTATGAGCTATAGTCAGATTGAAACAAAGTACCCATAGACATGTACCCCTTAATTTTCTTAAATATGCAACTGCGGTTTATCTCCCAGACCTATATGTTACCCCACAAATGCTTATGATTACTAATTCTGTAATGATAGTTTAGGGTATGATATAGTCGGCCCCGCCCGACTTTCTACTTTACTTACTTGTTTTATATTATGTTTCCATACGAACACTTTCTAGATAAGAAGTTATCGATCGCGTACTAAAATAATGCGAACCAAAATATCTACCAACATTTGGAGAAAATCTTACCAAAAACTACCAACAAATATATTATTTTTCCAAAATTTATTTCTTCAGAAAGTTTTGTCAAAACTTTATTTCTATAGAACATTTTGTCAAAATTTTATTTCTATAGAAAATTTTGTCAAAATTTTATTTCTATAGAAAATTTTGTCAAAATTGTATTTGTATAGAAAATTTTGTCAAAATTTCATTTCTATAGAAATTTTTATCAGAATTTTATTTCTATAGAAAATTTTGTCAAAATTTCATTTCTATAGAAAATATTTGCAAAATTTTATTACAGTAGAAAATTTTGTCAAAATTTTAATTCTAAGAAAATTTTCTCAAAATTTTATTTTTATAAAAAATTTTATCAAAATGTTATTTAAATAGAAAATTTTGTCAACATTTTATTTATGTAGAAAATTTTGTCAAAATGTTATTACTATAGAAATTGTTTGCAAAATTTTATTTCTATAGAATATTTATGCAAAGTTTTATGTCTATAAAAATTTTTTGCAAAATTTTATTTCTATCGAATATTTTTGCAAAATTTTATGTCTATAAAACATGTTTGCATAATTTTATTTTCTATAAAATTCAGTTTAAAAGAGTTCTTGACAATAATCTTACAATTTAATTTTTGTTGAAATTTAGTGAAAAGTACTTTTTCGCTCAAAAAAAAAAAAAAAATACATTTTTTGTACTTTCTTAAAAGTTGTATTTTCCATCCCTGCTACAGACTTGTCCCATCAAACTCCATCACTTGATTTTAAGCCATGTTTACTTAACATAATTGAATGGGTATTAATGTTAACTACGCGAGCATAAAAGTCTTAATTCATAGGCTAAACAAAATCCATATCCTGTTAAATCCTTGGCAATGCTAAAACTTCTACGACAACAACTACAACAACATTGGGCTAACACGAAAAAGCTTTCTCTTAATAGTGCTCTCAATTTCACTCTCTTGACTTTTCCACCGCCACCCAGGGACTTTAATACCAGAAATAATAACAAATGCCGCGCACACACACTCACACAGACACATACACAAGGTGTAACACAAAAAGCTTTTCTACATCCACATCCATGAAGCAGAAATCAGTTGCGTGCATACTCTCCATTCAAACGGTATAGGAAACACGGAAGTACGAAAACGAAAATAGAGCAAAATAGTGTGTTTAGTAGGAATGCGAACGCGAGGAAAATAGTGAAAAAGTGAATGTGTTTTCCAAAACAAAAAATCCATAGAAAAAAAATTAATAAATAAAAAAGAATATCTAAACAAAGTTAATAAGTCTGTTAAGCAAAGGTGAATCAGTTAAATCAGTTAAATTGTTCTCTGCTAAGGGGAATTGAATAAAATAAATAATTCTCATGTTCTGTAGTAAAAATGGATTATGTGAATCTAAGACATCTAGGGGAAAAAATATGATATCGTTATAGAGTTTTAAATTGCATACCACAGCAGCAGTGGTAGAGGATATCCAATATCCCACTCGTCTATATATGTAATTGGTATGGGGAGAAAGGGATATATTAATGTGAGCAAACAAAAAAAAAAAAAAAAAAAACAATATAAAATAGAAAAAGCAACAAAAATATCACACAAGCTCTATGCTATTACAAGAGGAGCAAATCATGCATAGGTCACATTTATACACACATACATACTAATTCATATCCACGCACACATAAGCTGATACGAGAGGAATTGAGTAGGCCGCACATTTTACGACCGTGTCTCCGCCATTCAGCCACCAAACACCCAACAGGACCTAGCCGGAGCAACAAACATAGAGCTCAACACAACATCACAACACATGTGAGTCACACATAGAGTTGCCATTTTATGCTTCTCTCAAGAGCTTCAGTCTTCGACTTGAATATTGTTTACATCTTTATTGAGTGACATTGATTGAAATATTGATATTTTCCCCATCTTAGGGATACCAGCGAGGATTACTTTGTGAGAAATTTGAACAATATTAATTAAGCAAAATGTGTCACATGGACACACTTATATCTATATTTTATCAGATTTTTTATATATAGTAGCTTTTGCTCAAGGAGTACGTCAAGTGTGTCAAATTGAATTGAAATCGCTGCAGATTTTTATACTCCACGATTAAAACGATTTGGTCATGAAAGTGAATCAACACGCATGTGGTGTCAAACGGAGAACAGACGGAGTCAATTTGACAACGATAACAGGTTGGCTGATAAGTCACCGGTCTGACATATAGATGGCGTCAGTAGTATTAAATGCATATTATTTTTATATATTACCAACCTTCAAATGATTCGTGTCAAAATTTGACGTCTATAAGTCAATTAGTTTGTGAGATAGAGCGTCTTTTGTGAAGCAACTTTTGTTATTGTGAAAAAAATGGAAAAACAGGAATTTCGTGTTTTGGTAAAATACTGTATTCTGAAGGGACAAAATACGGTGGAAGCAAAAACTTGGCTTGATAATGAGTTTCCGGACTCTGCCCCAGGGAAATCAACAATAATTAATTGGTATGCAAAATTCAAGCGTGGTGAAATGAGCACGGAGGACGGTGAACGCAGTGGACGCCCGAAAGAGGTAGTTACCGACGAAAACATCAAAAAAATCCACAAAATGATTTTGAATGACCGTAAAATGAAGTTCATCGAGATAGCAGAGGCCTTAAAGATATCAAAGAAACGTGTTGGTCATATCATTCATCTATATTTGGATATGCGGAAGCTCTGTGCAAAATGGGTGCCGCGCGAGCTCACCTTTGACCAAAAACAACAACGTGTTGATGATTCTGAGCGGTGTTTGCAGCTGTTAACTCGTAATACACCCGAGTTTTTCCGTCGATATGTGACAATGGATGAAACATGGCTCCATCACTATACTCCTGAGTCCAATCGACAGTCGACCGGTGAACCGTCTCCGAAGCGTGGAAAGACTCAAAAGTCCGCTGGCAAAGTAATGGCCTCTGTTTTTTTTGGGATGCGCATGGAATAATTTTTATCGATTATCTTCAGAAGGGAACAGTGACTATTATATTTATTGCGTTATTGGAGCGTTTGAAGGTCGAAATCGCGGCAAAACGGCCCCATATGAAGAAGAAAAAAGACACCAAGACAACGCACCGTGCCACAATTCATTGAGAACGGTGGCAAAAATTCATGAATTGGGCTTCGAATTGCTTCCCCACCCACCGTATTCTCCAGATCTGGCCCCCAGCGACTTTTTCTTGTTCTAAGACCTCAAAAGGATGCTCGCAGGGAAAACATTTGGCTGCAATGAAGAGGTGATCGCCGAAACTGAAACCTATTTTGAGGCAAAACCGAAGGAGTACTACCAAAATTGTATCAAAAACTTAGAAGGTCGTTATAATCGTTGTATCGCTCTTAAAGGGAACTATGTTGAATAATAAAAACGAATTTTGACAAAAAATTTGTTTTTCTTTGTTAGACCGGGGACTTATCAGCCAAACTGTTAGAATGGCAATATGCGTTCTCTAAACAACAACCAGCGTTCATCATCTGAAAACGTAATGGTTACCCTAAAAAAAAGTGAACTCTATGTGGGACTAAAGCTAATTTTTTCTATTAAATAATTTAGTTCATTGAATTTTTCATTGAATATTTTAGTTCATTGAATTATTATGTTTTGATAGAGTTTGCTTGACTTTAATAATTTTTGGCGTACGTTAGTTAAATTAACTAAAAAAGAGAATAATTATACACAAAAGAAGCATGAAAATTTACTAAATTCGTGTCTCCGATAAAATAGTTCAGAATTTCTTAAAGATTGTAAATATTACCCACATGCACATAGTTAACTTCGTATGGTGGTAAAGACATTCTTGCAATTTTGAACTCCAATTTTTTTTCCTTCAAACTACTTCAAATTTTCTTTTCTTTTGTGAAATCGGTGTGACATCTGCCTTTGTTATACAGTTTAGTTAAAATTTTCTAAATTTAACTTACAATTTCTAAAACTAACCAAAATTTTCCTTCCTAATAGGTTTTTTGAGTATACGAATTTATAAAAAAAAAAAAACAAGTAAGGAAAGTCTAAAGTCGGGCGGGGCCGACTATATTATACCCTGCACCACTTTGTAGATCTAAATTTTCGATACCATGTCACACCCGTCAAATGTGTTGGGTGCTATATATAAAGGTTTGTCCCAAATACATACATTTAAATATCACTCGATTTGGACAGAATTTGATGGACTTCTACGATATCTATAGACTCAAAATTTAAGTTGGCTAATGCACTAGGGTGGAACACAATTTTAGTAAAAAAATATGGGAGACATTTAAATCTGAACCAATTTTAAGGAAACTTCGCAAAAGTTTATTTATGATTTATCGCTCGATATATATGTATTAGAAGTTTAGGAAAATTGGAGTCATTTTTACAACTTTTCGACTAAGCAGTGGCGATTTAACAAGGAAAATGTTGGTATTTTGATCATTTTTGTCGAAATCAGAAAAACATATATATGGGAGATATATCTAAATCTGAACCGATGTCAACCAAATTTGGCACGCATTGCTATAATGCTAATTCTACTTCCTGTGCAAAATTACACCTAAATCGGAGCAAAAAATTGGCCTCTGTGGTCATATGAGTGTAAATCGAACGAAAAATATATATGGAAGCTATATCTAAATCTGAACCGATTTCAATCAAATTTGGCACACATGACTATACTGCCAATTGTACTCCTTGTGCAAAATTTCAAGCTAATCGGGATAAAACTCTGGCTTCTGGGTCCATATAAGTGCATATCGGGCGAAAGATATATATAAGAGCTATATCTAAATCTGAACCGATTTCAATCAAATTTGGCACACATTACAACACTACTAATTGTACTTCTAGTGCAAAATTTCAACCAAATTGGGCCAAAACTCTGGCTTCTAGGACCATATTAGTTAATATCGGGCGAAAGATATATATGGGAGCTATATCTAAATCTGAACCGATTTCAATCAAATTTGGCACACATGACTATGCTACCAATCGTACTCCTTGTGCAAAATTTCAAGCAAACCGGGATAAAACTCTGGCTTCTGGGTCCATATAAGTGCATATCGGGTGAAAGATATATATGGGAGCTATATCTAAATCTGAATCGATTTCAACCAAATTTGGCACGCATAATCTACTCCTAATGCTAAATCTACTCCCTGTGCAAAATTTCAACCAAATTGGTACAAAGCTCTGGCTTTTAGGACCATATTAGTCCATATCGGGCGAAAGATATATATGGGAGCTATATCTAAATCTGAACCGATTTCAATCAAATTTGGCACACATGACTATATTACTAATTTTACTCCTAGTGCACAATTTCAACCAAATTGGGCCAAAACTCTGGCTACTGGGGCCATATAAGTCCATATCGGGCGAAGAATATATATGGAAGCTATATCTAAATCTGAACCGATTTCAATCAAATCTGGCACACATGACTATACGACTAAGTGTTATGTTTGTACAAAATTTCAAGCAAATCGGTATAGAACTCTGGCTGCTGGGTCCATATTAGTGCATATCGGGCGAAAGATATATATGGGAGCTATATCTAAATCTGAACCGATTTCTTCCAAAATCAATAGAGTTCTATTCTGACCCAAATTAGGACCATGTGCCAAATTTGAAGGCGATTGGACTTAAATTGCGACCTAGACTTTGATCACAAAAATGTGTTCACAGACAGACGGACGGACGGACGGACAGACGGACATGGTTATATCGACTCAGGGACCCACCCTGAGCATTATTGCCAAGGACACCATGTGTCTATCTCGTCTCCTTCTGGGTGTGGCGCAGGGTATAAAAATTTTGCTACCGTGACTCGTCTGCTCCATATGCATTAACAGCCGCCTTAACACATTGCACCACCAACGTCTAACGTATATGTTATGACTTGCCATGGACAAAAATAAAACCAAAGCCGTTCATACAATCGTGAACGACCGTGGCGAAACCGTGATCATTCCATTTTGATTTTTCGTGAACGTTTCCGTTTCATTTTGTTACCGGCCGTTCACGATTTTGGAACGTAATTTTTTCTATTAGTGGCCAAAGATTTCATGACCTTAATATACGAATGCGAATTGTGCTTAGCATAGAGGACGCATTTATTCTGATAAAGTTTATTTCCTTGTCCAACAGTCGATAAACTTTTCAATGAAGTCGTTTTGTCGTTATAAAAATTGGTATCTTTACATGAAAGACATTTTTTTTTTTTACTATGGCCAAATTGGCTTCAATTCTGAAAAAGTCTTCAAAATTGATGAAACCATCTGTAAATTTGTTGACTTTTTTATCTTAACTACAAAGCAAAAAACGTTCAAAAATAGAAGATGTTTTTCAATACTTTATTTTAAAGACGTTTTTATTTGAAATATAGCATAATTTCTACTTCAAGCCGAGGCAGAATTTGGAAAAAGGCTGAAAACTCGAATGAATTTAATTTTGTTTCCTAGAATCAAGTACGCAAATTTCAAAGAGAATTGTGTTTAAAATGTATCCTTACTTCAATTCTCCGCCTCTTTGGCTCACAATCAATACCAAACTCATAATTAATGTAAAGACAAAATCTATCTATTCAACCTATCTGGCTGATCCACACTCCAAAATTGACAATTCTGCTTATTTACGCAACCACACTGAAAAAACAGTGAACCCACCAGGAAGAAAAATTTTGCTTAATTTTAGAAAATTTTAAATAAACAGTATTACAAGTGTTGATATCAAGCCGATATCACAAAAATAAGTAAATATTTTTCGACAAATACAAGAAAATTTTTTAGGCATAATAAATTTATATCACTTGTTAAAGAAAATTTTATATTTTTAAGGAAAAACTTAGAGTTCAAAATTGCAAAAATGTTTTTAGTGCCATACGAAGTTTAAGATAAGCGCATTTGTAGTAAAATGTACAAATTTAAGGAAATAATGAACCATTTTTGTAAGAAGTACGAATTTAGTATATTTTTATGCTTCATTTGTGTATAATGTTTTCCTGTTTTTTTTTTTGTTTAGAGTAAAGGAAACTTTCTCCAAACATAATAATTCCATGAACTAAAATGAAGTTATATTGACTTTAGTGAAATAGAGGGTTCACTTTTTTTCGAGTGCTTTGAACGAACACGAGTTTCGAGTCGCTGGAACACAGAGTTGCAAAAGAGATACTAGGTAAAAATTTCAGTGATGATTTCCCCATATTGTAATCATACTCACATTAGAGTTTCCACACAATGGCCAAGATTTACATAAGCCTTGTGTCAACGTCGTCCGATTTGACCAAATATTGCCCATAAACCCAAAATTTCCCATTAATCTTGGTGATATTTATCCCATATCCTTGTAAAATGGCCACTACCAAGTACCAAAATTTGTAAAATTGCCTCAAATTGACCTACACCTCTAATAGATATGTATCGCCCGATAAACCATAAAATTTCCCAAATTTTTTACAAACATTGTGTTGCGTCTCATTTTAAATTTTAAGTCTAGAGATTTTGTAGAAGTGTAATTTTTTTTATACCCTCCACCATAGGATGGGGGTATATTAACTTTGTCATTCCTTTGTAATACATCGGAATATTGCATAAAGTATATATATTCTGGATCGTGGTGAAATTCTGAGTCGATATAAGCATGTCCGTCCGTCCGTCTGTTGAAATCACGCTAACTTCCGAACAAAGCAAGCTGTCGACTTGAAACTTAGCACAAGTAGTTGTTATTGAAGTAGGTCGGATGGTATTGCAAATGGGCCATATCAGTCCACTTTTACGTATAGCCCCCATATAAACGGACCCCCAAATTTGGCTTGCGGAGCCTCTAAAAGAAGCAAATTTCATCCGATCCGGCTGAAATTTTGTACATGGTGTTAGTATATGGTCTCTAACAACCATGCAAAAATTGGTCCAAATCGGTCCATAATTATATATAGCCCCCATATAAACCGATCCCCAGATTTGACCTTCGGAGCCCCTTGTAAGAGCAAAATTCATCCGATTCGGTTGAAATTTGGTACGTGATGTTAGTATATGATATTTAACAACCATGCAGGAATTGGTCCATATCAGTCCACAATCATATATAGCCCCCATATAAACCGATCCCGAGATTTGGTTTTGGAGCCACTTGGAGGAGCAAATTTCATGCGAGTCAGTTGAAATTTGGTACATTGTGCTAGTATATGGCCGTTAACAACCATGTCTAACTAGATGCATATCGGTCTATAGTTATATATAGCCCTCACATAAATAGATCCCCAATCACACAAAAATTGGTCCATATCAAGTTCATAATTGTATATGTTATAGCCCACATATAAGCGACCCCCCATATTTCAATTCTGGCTCTCTACGTACCGTGCAAAAGTCCATATCGATTCGTAATTCTTTGTAGACTTACCTTACATCCCTTACATCCCTTGTTTCTATTTCCAATTTTTTTATGGCTTTCTACATTGTTTTTGTACTATGGCAACTCTCATTACTAAATAAATTGGAATAAAAACGTGCCTTACACTGAGATGCGAGAATATTCCCTTTTGGAAAAGAATGAGAAGAAATTCTCAACTCATCGCTATATGTGTTAGTGAATGAGAGCATACGAGTATTTGTTTTTTTTTTTTTTTTTTTTTGGTTTGTTATTTTGTTCTTATTAAATGAGAAAAAATGCAAACGAATTGTAATAGGAAGGAATGAAAATAATATGGGTGTTAAATTCACAAACACACACACACTGACAAACATTGGTGGGGGTTTGTTGGCCAATTCTTAGGCTCCTTGTTGCTGTTAAATGTTCATTGTCTGTGGTAGTATTGTTGTCGTATATGTAGATGTAATATGGGGAATACTATTATTGTTTTTCTCCCCAATATTGTTGTTATTGTCATTGTTGATGACGATGATGATGTTAGATTTACCGCTACTGTTTGTTTTGCATTTTTGTTGTCATCTTAAGGTATTCATAGCTGGGTTTGCTTCATGTTGTTGTTGCTGTTGTCTAATGCAGATACGTGTGCTCTCAAGTGTTAATAGAGATTGTTTTCTTTCTTTTGTCATTGTCGGGAGGCTTTGGTCTAAACTTGTTGTGGCTTTGTTGTTTTTGGCGGCATCTTAAGGGAACAATTACACTGACCTACTTATCAACATCAATAAATTTTTCATATATTTTCCCCTTGCATATTGCGAATGAAGAGAAGGAAATCTTTGAAATATTTAAAATACATATTTACAAATGTGCTGAAACTTATAACAATAAGTTTTAAGAGGTTGCTATCATTTCTACAATGCATGTCTGACAGGCCCACGCTTTTTGGGAAGGTTTTCCAATGTCAGTTCATTCTATTGTTTACAAGCTTAGATAATCACTTTGATCTATTGCATTCAGAAATAAAGTTATTCGTGATGGAATAAAAGCGTGGTAGTGTCATTGCTTTATATTTGGCTAGAAAAGCCAAATTAGCTATCGTTAGAGCCCTCCATCATTTAAATGTGAATAAAGCTTTTGTTTCTCGTACCATTGTCGTGATATTGTGATACTGTCAGTGTTACATCGTGTGCAAAAATTGGACGAAAAAACGATAACAACACCGGGAATTATCCGAAGCTTGAAGGCCAGATTTGATTGAAATTCATGCCGCTGTGGCAGACATCTTGCTCATGACCTGAAAATATCGCAAGAACGGATGCAACTCATATTGATATAACAGGTTGGCTTATAAGTCCCCGGTCTAACAAAGAAAAACACATTTTTTTGTCAAAATTCGTTTTTATTATTCAACATAGCTCCCTTCAAGAGCGATACAACGATTATAACGACCTTTCAATTTTTTGATACTATTTTGGTAGTACTCCTTCGGTTTTGCCTCAAAATAGGACTCAGTTTCGGCGATCACCTCTTCATTGCAGCCAAATTTGTTCCCTGCGAGCATCCTTTTGAGGTCTGAGAACAAGAAAAAGTCACTGGAGCCAAAGATGGAGCCATGTTTCATCCATTGTCACATGTCGACGGAAAAACTCGGGTGTATTACGAGTTAACAGCTGCAAACACCGCTCAGAATCATCAACATGTTGTTGTTTTTGGTCAAATGTGAGCTCGCGCGGCACCCATTTTGCACAGAGCTTCCGCATATCAAAATATTGATGAATGATATGACCAACACGTTCCTTTGATATCTTTAAGGCCTCCGCTATCTCGATCAACTTCTTTTACGGTCATTCAAAATCACTTTGTGGATTTTTTGATGTTTTCGTCGGTAACCACCTCTTTCTGGCGTCCACTGCGTTCAGCGTCCTCCGTGCTCATTTCACCACGCTTGAATTTTGCATACCAATCAATTATTGTCTAGGTCGCAGTTTTAGTCCAATCGAATTCAAATTTGGCACAAGTATGTGTTTTGGCTCAGAATAGATCCCTATTGATTTTGGAAGAAATCGGTTCAGATTTAGATATAGCTCCCATATATATTTCGCCCGATTTAGATATAGCTCCCATATATATTTCGCCCGATATGGACTTATATGGCCCCAGAAGCCAGAGTTTTACCCTAATTTGCTTAAAATTTTGCACAAGAAGAACAATTAGTACTATAGTCAAGTGCGCCAAATTTTATTGAAATCGGTTCAGATTTAGATATAGCTCCCATATATATCTTTCGCCCGATATGGACTAATACGGTCCCAGAAGCTAGAGTTTTACCCCAATTTGGTTGAAATTTTGCACAGGGAGTAGAATTAGCATTGTAGCTATTCGTGCCAAATTTGGTTGAAATCGGTTCAAATTTAGATATAGCTCCCATATATAGCTTTCGGCCGATTTACACTCATATGGCCACAGAGGCCAATTTTGTGCTCCGATTTAGTTAAAATTTTGCACAGGGAGTAGAATTAGCATTGTAGCTATGCGTGCCAAATTTGGTTGAAATCGGTTCAGATTTAGATATATCTCCAATATATAGCTTTCGGCCGAGTTACACTCATATGACCACAGAGGCCAATTTTTTTGCTCCGATTTAGTTGAAATTTTGCACAAAGAGTAGAATTACCATTGTAGCTATTCGTGCCAAATTTGGTTGAAATCGGTTCAGATTTAGATATAGCTCCCATATATAGCTTTCGCCCGATTTACACTCATATGACCACAGAGGCCAATTTTTTGTTCCTATTTAGTTGAAATTTTGCACAAAGAGTAGAATTAGCATTGTAGCTATTCGTGCCAAATTTGGTTGAAATCGGTTCAGATTTAGATATAGCTCCCATATATAGCTTTCGCCCGATTTACACTCATATGACCACAGAGGCCAATTTTTTGCTCCGATTCAGTTGAAATTTTGCACAGGGAGTAGAATTAGCATTGTAGCTACGTGTGCCAAATTTGGTTGAAATCGGTTCAGATTTAGATATAGCTCCCATATATATATGTTTTTCTGATTTCGACAAAAATGTTCAAAATACCAACATTTTCCTTGTTGAATCGGTTCAGATTTAGATATAGCTCCCATATATATATTTCGCCCGATATGGGCTTATATGGCCCCAGAAGCAAAATTTTTGGCCCAAATTGGTTGAAATTTTGCACTAGGTGTACAATTAGTAATATAGTCATGTGTGCCAAATTTGATTGAAATCGGTTCAAATTTAGATATAGCTCCCATATATATGTTTTTCTGATTTCGACAAAAATGGTCAAAATACCAACATTTTCCTTGTTAAATCGCCACTGCTTAGTCGAAAAGTTGTAAAAATTACTCTAATTTTCCTAAACTTCTAATACATATATATCGAGCGATAAATCATAAATAAACTTTTGCGAAGTTTCCTTAATATTGCTTCAGATTTAAATGTTTCCCATATTTTTTACTAAAATTGTGTTCCACCCTAGTGCATTAGCCAACTTAAATTTTGAGTCTATAGATTTTGTAGAAGTCTATCAAATTTTGTCCAAATCGAGTGATATTTAAATGTATGTATTTAGACAAACCTTTATGTATAGGACCCAACACATTTGACGGATGTGATATGGTATCGAAAATTTAGATCTACAAAGTGGTGCAGGGTATAATATAGTCGGCCCCGCCCGACTTTAGACTTTCCTTACTTGTTTTTTTATTAAAGAAAAAATTCCTATTTTAAAGTTCAGAAACAAACAGTAAATTGTGACTCAAATTTCAAAGATGATTGTGCTAAGTTAAAAAAAAAAATTAAAAAATACGATAAACTTGAACAAACATTACGAACTTTTATATCAAATAAATTTGTCCTTGATAGTGGTTAAATTTTGTATCTTAAAATTTAGGTTTCATAATCTTTAATAATATGTCAATATTTTTTCAGTGCACAAAGTAGCTTTCAAAATTTATTAAAAATAATATATTTTTCTGTTGCTTAAGAAAATTTCATGTGTTGAAGGACAAATTGGATTTAAAAATTGTTAAAATGTATTTAGCGCTATACGAAGACAGGTACAATTTTAGTAACATTTACTCATTTGAGAGAATTGTGAACTCAATTTAAGCAAACTTCTTACATTTTCGGAAAATATGAACTGTTTCATTTTTTAGTAACATTATGTACTATATTTGTATATCACTATTTTTCTCACGTTTAGTTCATATCATTAATGTAAGCAAAAAACAAAATTCATATAAGGAACATATGCTCACATTGGGAAAAATTTATTTATAATAAACTAATTTTCATGAACTAAAATAAATTTAAGTTTTGGGTGCACCTTTTTTTCTTTCTCATTTTAGATAATAAATAGAGATTCTGTTTTGATTCCAATTAACCCAATCCCGCCTTTAGGCGGTCTTCGTTAAATCAGGAAGCTTTTAGTAAAACACACCTTAAGCCAAAAAATGGGTAAAATAAAAAGAAAACTTAGTCTAAACTGTTCAAGAGGCTTTGCAGCATATACTAAATTTTACCGTATGCATTTTGCTTGTGTCGTTTTCTTGATTTTGTATCGTTAAAATTGAATATTTAATTAGCTGGCAAAAAATTGATGCATTAAAGTGTTAACGATTACGCACCAATATGTATTGGTTGTTTATTTGTCCAGCAAAAAAATAATCTACCTAAAAATTAAGCTCAAACAACTGTAAAAACCCTAAATTATCCAAAACTGTGGTATGGCCCCTAAACAACATAAGCAAGAGATTGCTTTTTGGCTTAAAGCCACAAATTGGTAATATATTTTAGGAAAAAAACAAACCCTAATAAAATCCTGCAAACTAAAATACATGTTCTCCATATGAGAAAATTACCAAAAATTTTATCACAAGCTAACCGAAACAATGAAGATTTAGGGTCATAAATGCTGTATTCTGCTTCAATGAAAGGAAAAGACTAAAAGGTTCTTCGGGGGTTGGGGCTACAATCTCGTATTTAATTTGGTTTATAATTTCATGATTTTTAAAGGACTTTCGGAAATATTAAATTTATCTCTTGCCACAAGAACACAATTTAAGAATTTTAACGAGGATGCTTTACCCCATGAATATGGTTGCAAGAGATCCTTTCGAATGCTTTCAAATGGTGCTACATAAACTACATGGTGAGTTGTATTTTTATACCCTCCTCCGTAGGATGGGGGGTATATTAACTTTGTCATTCCGTTTGTAACACATCGAAATATTGCTCTAAGACCCCATAAAGTATATATATTCTGGGCCGTGGTGAAATTCTGAGTCGATCTGAGCATATCCGTCTGTCCGTCCGTCTGTTGAAATCACGCTAACTTCTGAACGAAACAAGCTATCGACTTGAAACTTGGCACAAGTAGTTGTTATTGATGTAGGTCGGATGGTATTGCAAATGGCCCATATCGGTCCACTTTTACGTATATCCCCCATATAAATGGATGCCCAAATTTGCCTTGAAGACCCTCTAAGAGAAACAAATTTTATCCGATCTGGCTGAAATTTGGTACGTGGTGTTAGTATATGGTCTCTAACAACCATGCAAAAATTGGTCCCTATCGGTCCATAATTATATATAGCCCCCATATAAACCGATCCCCTGATTTGACCTACGGAGCCTCTTAGAGGAGCAAAATTCATCCGATCCGGTTCACATTTGGTACGTGGAGTTAGTATATGGTCCCTCACAGCCATGCAAAAATTGGTCCATATCGGTCCATAATTATATATAGCCCCATATAAACCGATCTCCAGATTTGACCTCCGGAGCCTCTTAGAGGAGCAAATTCATCCGATCCGGTTGAAATTTGGAACGTGGTGTTAGTATATGGCCGCTTATAACCATGCCAAAATTGGTCCATATCGGTCTATAGTTATATCTAGCTGATCACCAATCACACAAAAATTGGTCCATATTGGTTCATAATCATGGTTGCCACTCGAGCCAAAAATAATCTATTAAAATGTTATTTCTATAGAAAATTTTGTCAAAATTTTATCCCTATACAAAATTTTGTCAATTTTATTTATATAGAATAGAAACTTTTAATTCTATAGAGAATGTTGTCAAAATTTTATTTCTATTGAAAATGTTGTCAAAATTTTATTTCTATAGAAAATTTTCTCAAAATGTTATTTCTATAGAAAATTTTGTCAAAATTTGATTTCTATAGAAAATTTTGTTATAATTTTATTTCTAAAGAAAATTTTGCTAGAATTTTATTTCTATAGAAAATGTTGTCAAAATTTTATTTTGTCAAAATTTTATTTCTATAGAAAATTTTGTCAAACTTAATTATATACGTATTTAATCGGCCTTTCTTAGTTTAATATATACCACGTATGGACTATGTTGTATATATTACGGTGTTAGGAAGTATTAAGATACCTTGTCATTGGCAAGTGTTATCGCAATCCAAGTAATTCAATTGTGGATGGCAGTCTTCACCGCAATCCATGGTGGAGGGTACATAAGCTTCGGCCTGGCCAAACTTACGGCCGTATATACTTGTTTTAGTCTTGAATTTCGTCTTATTTTCATGACATTTTTGTTTCTATGCCATCATCCTCCATTTGCCAGTAAAATGTGTGCTTTAATGTGATTTCCTTGGTTTCTGGAATACTTTTTGGCAGCAATAATCATCGTCACATTTCACAGTTCGTGACAGAGAGTCATCTTGACATAAAATTGCCACGTAGCATATGTGTAAATCTCCGTTATCATGTTAGGAACTAAACTAAACTATGGTCTAATCACTATGCTGTGAAAGCCGATAAGTGCCATATGAGTTTTATTGATTAAACCGGTGGACCAGTGTCATCTCCTAGTATATTTCTTTAATTCACATAAAAAAGAATAAAAGCAATTTCATCTTAGCGCTTTAATATTTGGTCGAGTTTTCAAAGCCAAACAAGTTTTTCCCATAAAAATTTATTTTTCCCTTAACGCGAGACATTGCTAGGTAAGCAGAAATTCTTCTTGGCTAATAAATTTTATATTCTTGGGCCAATAAGGTATAATTTCAATATGGGGCATTTTATTCTGCACTAACAAATATTTTGTTAATCAAAATATATTATATGATATATACGACCATTTGATGAAGATCAAAATCCATTAATTGACTTGTAAGAATGAGGAGTGTATCAGTCATTGTTTTGCTATAGCCTCCGTATGGATTGTTCTCCCGCTTTGTCTTCTTGGATTTTTAGGTACCACAATTTTTATCCGATTGGCTTGAAATTAGAATTTTAGGAGTAATTTAGGTCCACAAATATATATGCCGAAAATGTTGTGTATCGATCTATGGGTTGGTATAGCCACTACATAGGCCCATGTCCCCCAAATAGTCCGATCTCTCAATTTATATTGGGTATATAGACACCGCAAGTTTTATCCCATTTTCCTGAAATTGGAAATCTGGAGGAATTTCGAGTCCATAAAGAGATATGCTTGTCAAATTTGAGTTATAATCAGTAAGTGTTTGACCTGCTTCGACCGAACACTAAAAAATTTTTTAAGCTGTGGATTATCCGCCCTCAGTAATGCTGGTGACATTTATGAGTGTTTCAAAACTTCTCTAAGTGGTTTCACTGCAATGTGGAACGCCGTTCGGACTTGGCTATAAAAAGGAGGTCCCTTGTCATTGAGCTTAACATGGAATCGGGCAGCACTTAGTGATAAGAGAGAAGTTCACCACTGTGGCATCACGATGGACTGAATAGTCTAAGTGAGCCTGACACATCGGGCGGCCACCTAACCTAACCTAGGTTCTAATAATTGCGGTACAGATCTTATTTAATAAATTTTCATTATCTTTTTGGGATATATTAGGTTAGGTTAGGTTATGTGGCAACCCGATGTATCAGTCTCCCTTAGACTATTCAGTCCATTGTGATACCACATTGGTGAACTTCTCTCTTATTACTGAGTGCTGCCCGATTCCATGTTAAGTCCAATGACAAGGGACCTCCTTTTTATAGCCGAGTCCGAACGGCGTTCCACATTGCAGTGAAACCACTTAAAGAAGCTTTGAAACCCTCAGAAATATCACCAGCATTATTGAGGTGGGATAATCCACCGCTGAAAAACTTTTTGGTGTTCGGTCGAAGCAGGAATCGAACCCACGACCTTGTGTATGCAAGGCGGGCATGCTAACCATTGCACACCAAATGTCAACCGAATCGGATGAATTTTGCTCTTACAAGGGGCTCCGGAGGTCAAATCTGGGGATCGATTTATATGGGGGCTATATATAATTATGGACCGATTTCGACCAATTTTTGCATGGGTGTTTGGGGCCATATATTAACACCACGTACCAAATTTCAACTGAATCAGATGATTTTTGGTCTTCTAAGAGGCTCCAGAGGTCAAATCTGGTGATCGGTTTATATGGGGGCTCTATATAATTATGGACCGATGTGGACCAATTTTTGCATGGTTATTAGAGACTATATACTAACACCAGCCGGATCGAATGAAATTTGCTTCTCTTATGTGATGTGGACCAATTTTTGCATTATCATTAAAGACTGTATACTAACACCATGTACCAAATTTCAGCCCGATCGGATGAAATTTGCTTCTCTTAGAGGCTCCGCAAGCCAAATCGGGGGATCGGTTTATATGGGGGCTATATATAATTATGGACCGATGTGGACCAATGTTTGCATGGTTGTTATAGACCATATACTAACACCACGTACCAACTTTCAGCCGGATCGGATGAAATTTGCTTCTCTTAGAGGATCCGCAAGCCAAATTTGGGGGTGCGTTTATATGGGGGCTATACGTTAAAGTGAACCGATATGGGCTATTTGCAATACCAGTCGACCTACATCAATAACAACTACTTGTGCTAAGTTTCAAGTCGATAGCTTGTTTCCTTCGGAAGTTAGCGTCATTTCAACAGACGGACGGACGGACGGACATGCGTAGATCGACTCAGAATCTCACCATGACCCAGAATATGTTACATAATTATGGACCGCTGTGGACCAATTTCTGCATGGTTGTTAGAGACCATATATCAACACCATGTTTCAAATTTCAGATCGGATGAAATATGCTTCCCTGTAGAGGCTCCGCAAGCCAAATCTGGGGATCGGTTTATATGGGGCTATATATAATTACGGGCCGATATGGACCAATTTTTGCATGCTTGTTAGACACCATGTACCAAATTTCAGCCAGATCTGATTAAATATGCTCCTCTTAGAGGCTTATATGGGGGCTATACGTAAAAGTAAACCGATATGGCCCATTTCCAATACCATCCGACCTACATCAATAACAACTATTTGTGCAAAGTTGCAAGTCGATAGCTTGTTTCGTTCGGAAGTTAGCGTGATTCCAACAGACGGACGGACGGACATGCTTAGATCGACTCAGAATTTTACCACGACCAGAATATATATATTTTATGGGGTCTTATAGCAATATTTCGATGTGTTACAAACGGAATGACAAAGTTAATATACCCCCCCAACCTATGGTGGAGTGTATAACAAGTTTAATTTAGCGTTAGTTTAACTACGGAATCATTTTCAGTGTAATATTCCTATTTATAATTATGTCAGTTACTGTTTCCATGTTTGCAAAAAATAATTTCACAAAGTTCGTGAAACATAAAAGATTCATAGCTACTGAAAAGCCACTTTATTCAGGATTCTAATAGAATTTCCTTTACAGGATATGACCGTTATTGGCGGTAGGTGGTTCGACCGTCTGATTTCCCATTGACTTAATTAGACAAATTTGTACTATTATAAAATCACTCATTTGGTCACCCTATATAGTTAAGTAAGCAAATGGGTGAAAAACAACTTGAACACAATTGCATTTCCGGCAATATTTTCTTATGGCTGACTTCTATTATATTTTTGGAAGCAATCCAAATGGTATGATGAGCAAGCAAGAATAAGGCAGAAAATGAATTGTACAACAATCCCACGGAGAGAGTAAGATTCACCTTGTATAGCTGGGATACAATTTTGTACAAAAGCCTATTTTTTTTTTATTTGGCGTTCCTTTGAAGGACATTTACACGAATGTCTCGGAAAATTATAGGATATCAAAACTTTATTATGATATGAAATTTTTGTTGTGCCTTAGGTAATTGAGAGAATTTTTGACGTTTTTTTTTGCTTCCCTTCAAAGAAAAACTCTTTTGAAAGGAATTTATCATTGGAATACAGGGAGGAATGAAAAGGTTTTGGGTTATTACAGGCTAAGACTTTGCTAATTGGGAATAAGTTGATAACAAAAGGTGGGCTTTCGTTTTGGATTGTTTGCTGTTTAGGATTATTTGTGAACCTTTGAAGTCCTTATACGAATTTTTATTCATTATTAAACTGAATTTCTATTTTACCTTAAAATTATTAGATCAAACATGTTTTTTTTTTCAAAAAGAAAATGGCTGACAAAAAATAATTGGTTTGATACATATAAGTCATAGAATCCCATCCCATTGTTAAGCAATATAGCCTTATTAAATCATAGCAAAAATTCTTCAACCTACCGTCTAACCTCTTAAATAACCTAATACAAAATTCTTCCGCATCAGAGGAATTCTAATTGGACATTTGATGTTCTTTTGTATTTGTATGCCAATTTCGTTATCACTAATTTGGTTAATACAACTGTGACCCTGCAGCAAATTTCATTTGCCTACTCCTGGATTCAGTCAGCATGTACGAGAGTAATGTTTAGAATGTGACAAGAATATCCATCACGAGGATTTCGTTGTTTGACCCATGATGGTGGTGCAAACGAATTAAGCACAGCATATAGGCAAAGTATATTGCGTACACCGAAAATTTGGTAATTTTGTCTAGATTACGCTAAATAAATATTGATGAATCACATTAACCCTCTAATAAACATATGATGTTTACATTGTAAGATTAATTGTACGATAGATTACTATCCGTTCTCATATCTGCAAAGAAAGAACGCTGTAAAGCAAATGTCGTTAAACAAAGTTTATACGAGGGCGGTTCGGAAACTTCTTAGCTTACCAATAGGTTAGGTTAGGAGGGGGATACCAAGACATTTGAAGACATGGATAGATACCGTATGCGTGAGGAGGCTTCTACTGCCTCAGAACTCACCAAAGTTGAACCTATGGTTATTGCGAGAGTCACCGATATCTCTGAAGAGGACATTCTTGATGACTCGATTGAAGCGGCTGATGTGACGGTTGTTGAAAATCTCGATGGTCCTACGGATCCTCCAGATAAATCTTCATCATTGTAAGGCTGCATGTGCTGCCTTAAAAGTTCTCCTGATGAAAGGGGACATAGATATAGTTCTTATTCAAGAACCATATGTTTATAAAAACAAAATATGTGAATTAAGTACTCCGGGGTTCAAACTATTGCAGTATACTGGTAATGATGTAAATCGAGCCTGTATAATTGCTAAAAACGAGCTCAACTTGTTTCTGCTTCCTTCAATGTGCAATACAGACACTGTCGTTGCAAGTTTAGAAATAGCCAAATGCAAATATTGGGTATCTTCGGTCTACATGGGACATGACAGGGAGATGCCTCCATATGCCGTTAAGACCTTAGTGGAGGAGTCACTGAAAACAAAGACGAAACTCATTATGGGATGCGATGCGAATGCACATCATAGTATATGGGGAAGTAGTGATACTAATGCAAGGGGAGAGTCGCTAATAGAGTTTATTTTGCGTACTAATCTGGTAGTTTGCAACAAGGGAGACGTCCCAACCTTTGTCACTAAAAACAGGCAAGAGGTTTTGGACATCACCTTGGCCTCGCAGGAACTGAATGAAGTGATATCTGAGTGGCAGGTTTTAAGTGAACACAGCTTCTCAGATCATCGCTACATCAGTTTCAAATTTGATGTTCATACCACCAAGATCATATTTCCGCCAAATGTTAGGAAAGCTGACTGGAATAGGTATAGGGAATCGTTCAATATGATGATACCGGAAATAACAGAAACAAATATGAGAAATGTGCAAGATATCGAACACGCAGTGGAGCGGATTACTAAGGCCTTCAACATCTCACTGAAAGCTGCATGCCCTAGAGGAAAGCCAAGGGGGAAACATCGACCACCATGGTGGTCTACGGAATTAAGTAATATGAGGAAATCCTGCAGGAAGCTCTTTAACAAGGCAAAGTCCACCAGAGCCCCTGAGGACTGGGACGCTTACAAGAAGAATCTGAGAGGATACAAGCGAGAACTGAGAAAGGCTCAGCATAACTCTTGGAATGCTTACTGCAGCAGTATTGAGAATACGTCCGAGGCTTCCAGACTACGGAAGGTTCTAGCATCCACCAACTCCGCTCCAGGTTTCATTAAAACATCGGAGGGCAATTGGACAACGTCCAGTGAGGAGACGCTGGAGGTACTATTGGACACACATTTTCCTGGAAATCAGACGGTTGAACCATGTACTGGCGGTGCCACAGTTGCTCAGCGGTCGTTTCCTGTCGAGGAAATTGTATCGGAAACTAGAATAAGATGGGCGCTAAATAGCTTTGGACCATTCAAATCCCCTGGACCTGATGGAATTACTCCGGCGGAGTTACAAGCTGTAACTGACAAAATTATCCCCTGGTTGTCGGTGATATATAAAGGATGTATCAACTTATCATATATCCCAGGAAAGTGGAGGGAAACAAAAGTCGTTTTCATAGCTAAAGCGGGAAAAGCCTCTCACTCGAGGGCGAAGGATTTCCGACCAATCAGCTTATCCTCATTCCTACTTAAGACTCTGGAGAGGATGATAGATATTTATCTTAGAACTAGCATCGATTCAAGTTTGTTCTCGAAACGACAGCATGCATACTCGAAGGGCAGGTCTACTGAGACCGCACTACATGAACTAGTCAGCTTTATTGAAAGCTCACTATCTGTCAAAGAATACACAATCGTGGCGTTTCTAGACATCGAAGGGGCATTCAATAATGTCCATCCGAGCTCGATATTAAATGGACTGACAACTCTGAATGTTGATCCATGTATACTCAGGCTGTTAGACGAACTGCTAATGAAGAGACGTATTTCAGCCACACTAGGACAAGCAAACATACAAAAGTATGTGAACAGAGGCACTCCCCAAGGAGGAGTTCTATCACCTCTTCTTTGGAATGTTGCTATAAATAGCCTTCTGGTTACTCTAGAAAAAGAAAGGATAAAAGTGGTGGCATACGCAGATGATGTAGCTCTGGCAGTCAGGGGAAAATTCCCATCCACAATCAGAGATATTATTCAGAGGGCCCTCCGGATGACTGAACAATGGGCGAAAGACAATGGTCTTGGGGTAAATCCTGCAAAGACAGAATTAGTCATGTACTGCAAAGATCGCAAAACTCCCACGGTTAGGCCTATTTCCTTAGGGGGTATTGAAATTCCCTTTGGTGATTGTGCAAAATACCTTGGCGTTATTTTGGACAGGAAGCTGAACTTTAAGCTTAATATTGAAGAAAGGGCGAGGAAGGCAACTGTATCTTTGTACTCGTGCAAAAAGGCAATAGGAAAAAAGTGGGGACTAAAACCAAAAATTGTGCATTGGCTATACACGGCAGTGGTTAGACCTATAATGCTATATGGTGTTGTAGTCTGGTGGCCGGCACTTCAGAAACCGACTGGTTTAGATAAAGTTCAGCGTATGGCGTGTTTGTGTATTTCAGGCGCATTCAGCAAGACAGGAACAAATTCCCTTAATGCTTCATTTCAGCAAGACAGGAACAAATTCCCTCATGCTGCATCTATTGCCTTTAGACATTTTGGCCAAACAGTCAGCTGCAACAACGGCTGTGCGGTTGGGCGAACTATCGCTGTGGTCGGAAAATGGTTACGGTCACAGTTCTGTCCTCAAAATAATGTCAGATGTGCCTAACGTAGTGGATTACGCTTTGGCGAGTCCACTTTTCGACAAAAAGTTTGAGACTCTAATCCCCAACAGTGAGGCGTGGTGCACACAGACCCCGGGGAATAAAGAATATATAGATTTCTACACTGATGGCTCCAAATTGGATGGACAAGTGGGTTTCGGAGTATATTCTAATGATCTGGAACTTCAAATATCGAAAAGATTACCTAATCACTGTAGTGTTTTTCAGGCTGAAATATTAGCAATAAGAGAGGTGGCGAATTGGCTGAGAAGTAATGTTCCAAAAAATGTGGGCATTAATATATACTCAGACAGCCAACCTGCAATAAAATCCTTGGACTCTGTATTCCTCAACTCGAAAACGGCCATCGATTGCCGCAAATCTCTCAATGAGATGGCTGAGCAGTACAATATTCACCTAATATGGGTGCCTGGCCATAGGAACATACCGGGGAACTGCGAAGCGGATGAGTTGGCAAGGCTAGGGACTACCTTACATATTCCAGGGGAACTAGAATTTGTTGGTATGCCCCTAGCTACCTGCAAGCTCATGCTGCGTGAGAAGGCTGTTATGATGGCAAATGTTCGATGGGAGAATTGCAAGGGTTGTAACGACACCAAGCAAATATGGCCCCATTTCAACTTAAACCGCACACTAGATATGCTAATGTTCTCGAGACGTCAGATATCACTCCTGATATCTGCTATAACGGGTCGCTGCCTGATAGGAGATTTTGCAAAAACTATTGGCGCGAAGTATAATGACTATTGTATGAGCTGTCATGATGCGGAGGAAAAAGAATCAATTAAACACCTCTTGTGTGAGTGTCCTGCATTTTGTGTAAAGCGCAAGCAACTTTTAGGAGCATATAGCTTCAGATTACTGGCGGATCTGGAAAACGTTAACTTAAGCAGTCTGCTAATATTTTTGGAACAATCTGGTTGATTCAACAAAGAAAAATAATCAAGAAGGTTCAGCGGTTAAAACTAGAAGTGCCCATATGTAATAGGTACTTTTAGTTAATGTGGTATCACAATGGACTGAATAGTCTAAGTGAGCCTGAATCTTAATCGGGCTGCCACTCTAACCTAACCTAACCTAGCTTACCAATGAAAGAGAATAGTTAGTTTTTTGAAAAATATTTTTATTTTTCAATATAATCTCCTGAAACTTCAATACACTTAGTCAAACACTTTTCTAGCAATTCTATCCCTTGATTAAAATAGTTTTCCTCAAGGTCTTCAAAATAGTGGTTTACAACTGTAATTGCATCTTCATTTGAGGTAAAACGCTTGCCAGCAAGGTTTTTTTTAGATTTGGTAACAAGTAAAAGTCACTGGAAGCTAAATCAGGAGAATAAGGTGCGTGGTCAAGCAACTCGTACTTTAATTCGTTGATTTTAGCCATTGTTAAAACACTCTTGTGCGCTGGTGTGTTGTCTTGATGAAAAAATTTTTTTTTGTGTTGTAAGCCAGCACGATTTACTCGAATTTGTACACTTAATCGATCCAAAAGGTTGCATTAGCACTCTGAATTTATTGTTTTACCCTTTTGCAGATAGTCAATCAATAAAATACCTTTGAAGTCCCAAAAAACCGTTGCCATAACCTTACCAGCCGATTGAATAGTTGTTGGCCAATTGTCAATTGTTTGGATTGTTCTTTTGTCTCTGAAGTATAGTGGTGGATCCATATCTCATCAACATTTATGAAACGACGCTTAAAATCCATTTTATTTCGCTTAAAACGATCCAAACAAGCTTGAGAAATGTTCGTTCTTATGTGTTTTTGATCGACTATTAACAAATGCGGCACCCATCTTCCAGAAAGCTTTTTCATCTGTAGTTCTTCATGCAAAATTAAATGGACTCGATCATTTGAGATGCCCGTGATATTAGCAATTTCACGAACTTTTATTCGTCGATCAATTAATACCATATCATGCACTTTGGCTACAATTTCTGTTGTTGTTGCTGTTTTTGGACGTCCACTACGTGGTTCATCTTCAATGCTTGTATGACCACGTTTAAATTCAACAAACCAATTTTTTACTGTTGCATATGAAAGAGCACTTTCACCTTATCATTATGAATTTCTTATCCCGATAAACCTTTTTTATGTAAATGTTTAATGACAGCATGCATTTCTAATTTTTCCATTGTAAAAAAATTGCGGATGCGTCTTTTTTGAACACCTGTTTCCATATGAAGGAGTTGCCAGATCGAAACAAAATTTAACGTGTGTTCATAACAGAGATGGAAGTTTCCAAAACACTTATCTTTTTTCTGTTTATACCGCGCTTTTTGTACTAGGCTAAGAAGTTTCCGAACTGCCTTCGTAAGGCTATAAGTTCAGTCAGGACAAATCTTAAATACTCACCACATCCCCAGAAAAAAACAACAGCAATAGCCAATTTAACATTATTTTAGTGAACTAATGAAAATTGGTTGAGTTGCTGGTTTTGCTGCAAGTAGAGAACGTTTATGAGGAATGTGGTAATTCCGAAAGGCCGTCCATCCAACCAACTAGAGGCATTCGCCCAAAAAAATTTGACAAACATACTTTTCCTCTGTTGGTGAGAATTTCATGTAAATTTGATTAGATATACTACCTCTAGCATATCGGTTTAAATGCTACGGTTCTCAAAGTTAAATTTAAGGTTCATACGCAGAAAAAAGTCTGTAGTTAAACTAATGCTATTTTTATACCCTACGCCACACTGTGGAACAGGGTATTATAAGTTAGTGCATATGTTTGCAACACCCAGAAGGAGACGAGACAGACATATGGTGTCTTTGGCAATAATGTTCAGGGTGGGATCCTGAGTCGATCTAGCCATGTCCGTCTGTCTGTGAACACATTTTTGTGATCAAAGTCTAGGTGGCAATTTAAGTACAATCGCCTTCAAATTTGGCACATGTTCCTAATTTGGGTCAGAATAGAACCCTATTGATTTTGGAAGAAATCGGTTCAGATTTAGATATAGCTCCCATATATATCTTTCGCCCGATATACACTTATATGGACCCAGAAGCCAGAGTTTTACCCTGATTTGCTTGAAATTTTGCACAAACATAACACTTGGTCATATAGTCAAGTGTGCAAAATTTGATTGAAATAGGTTCAGATGTAGATATAGCTCCCATATATCTTTCGTCCGATATGGACATATATGGCCCCAGAAGCCAGATTTTTGGCCGAATTTGGTTGAAATTTTGCACTAGCAGTACAATTAGTAGTATAGTCAACTGTGCAAAATTTGATTAAAATCGGTTCAGATTTAGATATAGCTCCCATATATATTTTTCGCCCGATATGGACTAGAATGGTCCTAAAAGCCAGAGTTTTGGCCCAATTTGGTTGAAATTTTGCACAGGGAGTAGATTTAGCATTATAACTATGCGTGTCAAATTTGGTTGAAATCGATTCAGATTTAGATATAGCTCCCATATATATTGTTCGCCCGATATGCACTTATATGGACCCAGAAGCCAGAGTTTTAACCCGATTATCTTGAAATTTTGGAACAGGAGAACAATAAGTACTATAATCAGGTGTGCCAAATTTTATTGAAATCGGTTCAGATTGAGATATAGCTTTCATATATATCTTTCGCCCGATATAGACTTACATGGCCCCACAAGCCAGAGTTTTAGCCCAATTTGGTTGAAATTTTGCACTAGTAGTACAATTAGTAGTGTAGTTAAGTGTGCTAAATTTTATTGAAATCGGTTCAGATTTAGATATAGCTCCCATATATATCTTTCGCCCGCTTTTCCGTCATATGACCACAGAGTTCAAAGTTGTTGCCCGATTTACGTGAAATTTTGCACAGGGAATAGAATTAAAATACTAAATATGCATGTCAAATTTGGTTGAAATCGGTTCAGATTTCTATATAGCTTCCATATATATGCTTTTCCGATTTGGGCAAAAATTACAAAAATACCCACATTTTCCTTATAAAATTCCCACTGCTAAGTCGAAAACTTGTAAACGTGACTCAAATTTTCCTTTATTTCTAATAAATATCTATCGACCGATAAATCATACTCATATATACACTATTGCGAAGTTGCCTCAAAATTGGTTCAGATTAAAATGTTTCCCATATTTATACCCTGCGCCACACTGTGGAACAGGGTATTATAAGTTAATGCATATGTTTGCAACACCCAGAAGGAGACGAGACAGACACATGGTGTCTTTGGCAATAATGCTCAGGGTGGGTCCCTGAGTCGATATAACCATGTCCGTCTGTCCGTTCGTCCGTCCGTCTGTCTGTGAACACATTTTTGTGATCAAAGTCTAGGTCGCAATTTAAGTCCAATCGCCTACAAATTTGGCACATGTTCCTAATTTGGGTCAGAATAGAACCCTATTGATTTTGGAAGAAATCAGATTTAGATATAGCTCCCATATATATCTTTCGCCCGATATGCACTAATATGGACCCAGAAGTCAGATTTTTGGCCGAATTTGGTTAAAATTTTGCGCTAGGAGTACAATTAGTAGTATAGTCAAGTGTACCAAATTTGATTGAAATCGGTTCAGATTTAGATATAGCTCCCATATATATCTTTCGCCCGATGTGGACTAATATGGTCCTAAAAGCCAGAGTTTTGCCCCAATTTGGTTGAAATTTTTCACAGGGAGTAGATTTAGCATTGGAGCTATGCGTGCCAAATTTGGTTGAAATCGATTCAGATTTAGATATAGCTCCCATATATATCTTTCGCCCGATATGGACTAATATGGTCCTAGATGCCAGAGTTTTGGCTCAATTTGTTTCAAATTTTGCACTAGGAGTACAATTAGTAGTGCAGTTAAGTGTGCAAAATTTGATTGAAATCCGTTCAGATTTAGATATAGCTTCCATTTATATTTTTCGCCCGATATGAACTTATATGGCCCCAGAAGCCAGAGTTTTATCCCGATTATCATGTGTGCCAAATTTGATTGAAATCGGTTCAGATTTAGATATAGCTTCCATATATATTTTTCGCCCGATATGAACTTATATGGCCCCAGAAGCCAGAGTTTTGGCCCAATTTGGACTAGGAGTACAATTAGTGATACAGTCATGTGTGCCAAATTTGATTGAAATCGGTTCAGATTTAGATATAGCTCCCATATATATGTTTTTCTGATTTCGACAAGAATGGTCAAAATACCAACATTTTCCTTGTTAAATCGCCACTGCTTAGTCGAAAAGTTGTAAAAATGGCTCTAATTTTCCTAAACTTCTAATACATATATATCGAGCGATAAATCATAAATAAACGTTTGCGATGTTTCCTTAAAATTGCTTCAGATTTAAATGTTTCCCATATTTATTTTTTACTAAAATTGTATTCCACCCTAGTGCATTAGCCAACTTAAATTTTGAGTCTATAGATTTTGTAAATGTCTATCAAATTCTGTCCACATTGAGTGATATTTAAATGTATGTATTTGGGACAAACCTTTATATATAGCCCCCAACACATTTGACGGATGTGATATGGTATCGAAAATTTAGATCTACAAAGTGATGCAAGGTATAATATAGTCGGCCCCGCCCGACTTTAGACGTTACTTACTTGTTTTTTACTAACATAGTGTACCATCCCAGGGCATTAGCCGACTTAAATTTTAAGTCTATAGATTATAAATTTTGTTCAGATGGAGTCAGATTTAAATGTATGTATTTGGGACAAAAACCTTTATATATATCACCCAACACATTTGACGGATTTGATATAGTAACGAAAATGTGAATTTACAAAGTGGTGCAGGGTATAATATAGTAGGCGCCGCCCGACTTTAGACTTTCCTTACTTGTTTTCTCTGATACTTTTTTTCCAAACAAACTTCCTTGCAGTGAAAAGCATATTAAAAACGAGGGTTGTTTACATAAAATTTCGTTTGAGAGGAATGAAATATTTTTTACGTGTATGTAACTATTACTTTCCAATTCCTGTAATGCTATTGGAAACTTGCATTCATTGAGTCCATGATTGTATATGAATCCGCAAGGATAAAAACCATATTGGTGTAAAGTAAAATCTAGCCGCCAAGAAATAAGCAAATTTTTTTCTGAGTTGTAAATTTATTTTCATATATTGAAATATATATTCAACTGTATTACAATTAATATCGCTTAATAAGGAAAATACTAAATTTATATACATTTTAACTATTAATAGTCTACTCATACATTTTCATATTGTACACATAATAATAAAACGTCTATAAAAATATTTACCCAACATTTATTTTTTGTTCTTCACGACCCTGAAATTACACAAGGGCGAAACTAATGAAGGTGAAGGTTATTTTACTTGGTAACACAGAGTAAAAAAACAAACTTACAACTTCCATTCAAAGCATTCCTCCCCCATACGAGTATCTACAATGAAACGAAAAAGAGGCAAACAACAAACTTCGATTACTATTTTTTGTGTTTGCTTCTTTGATAGTTGAATCGTAATAGAGGGCACATAATCACTTCTCATCGATGTGGTGAAAAACTTTTACATAAATTGGTCACATTTATCCTATCTTTTTACAGTTGTAAGGATTTAGGTGATTAATTAAGGATGTCAATTAATTAGCAACATATTCATGAGTTCAATGTGAATTATAGCAAAATAGCTTTACGCACACAAATTATAACAATTTTCCTTTCCGGTGCACTTAAAGATTTTGACCTTCTCTTAAGGATTTTGGTATTGATTCCGAGCAAGGATGCGACTGCTTTAAAGTAAAGAAATATTTATTCCCTGCGCCCCACTATGGAACAGGGTATTATAAGTTAGTGCATATGTTTGCAACAACCAGAAGGAGACGAGATAGACACATGGTGTCTTTGGCAAAAATGCTCAGGGTGGGATCCTGAGTCGATATAGCCACGTCCGTCTGTCTGTGAACACATTTTTGTGATCACAGTCTAAGTCGCAGTTTTAGTCTAATCGCCTTCAAATTTGGCACAAGTATGTGTTTTGGGTCAGAACAATATCCTATTGATTTCAGATTTAGAAATCGGTTCAGATTTAGATATAGCTCCCATATATATCTTTCGCCCGATATGCACTTATATGGGCCGAGAAGCCAGAGTTTTTCCTTGATTTGCTTGAAATTTTGCACAAGGAGAACAATTAGTACTATAGTCTAGTGTGTCAAATTTGATTGAAATCGGTTCAGATTTAGATATAGCTCCCATATATATCGTTCGCCCGATTTACACTCATATGACCACAGTGTCCAATCTTTTACTCCGATTTAATTGAAATTTTGCACAGGGACTATAATTAGCATTGTAGCTATGCGTGCCAAATTATGTTGAAATCGGTTCAGATTTAGATATATCTCCCATATATAGCTTTCGCCCGACCACAGAGGCAAATTTTTAACTCCGATTTAGTAGAAATTTTGCACAGGGAGTAGAATTAGCATTGGAGCTATGCGTGCCTAATTTGGTTGAAATCGGTTCAGATTTAGATATAGCTCCCATATATATGTTTTTCTGATTTCGACAAAAATGGTCAATTTTCCTTATAAAAACGACACTGCTTAATCGAAAAGTTGTAAAAATGACTCTAATTTTCCTAAACTTCTAATACATAAAGGGTGATACGGTCAAAATTTGGTCAAGGGAAAACGCGTATAAATCGGTGAAATCGTTTATTTAAAAAATCAAATTAAATTTCTTTTTCAAGTTCAATTAGTATAAAATTCAGGAAAAATATTCAGTTAGGCTTTCGCTTTTCCAAATCCAAATTGCCGGGACTCACGCTTGACACCTGCCATCAGATTTTGTACAGCCACCTTGTCCATCTTCTTCGCCGCAGAAAGCCAGTTTGCCTTGAACTGCTGCTCGTCCTTAGCAGTTTTTTGGTCTTCTTCAGGTTCCGCTTGACAATAGCCCAGTATTTCTCAATTGGGCGGAGCTCTGGCGTGTTGGGAGGGTTCTTGTCCTTGGGAACCACCTGCACGTTGTTGGCGGCGTACCACTCCATGGCCTTTTTACCGTAATGGCAAGATGCCAAATCCGGCCAAAACAGTACGGAACAACCGTGTTTCTTCAGAAAATGCAGCAGACGTTTATTCAAACACTCTTTCACGTAAATTTCTTGGTTGACAGTCCCGGAAGCTATGAAAATGGTGCTTTTCAAGCCACAAGTACAGATGGCTTGCCAAAACCAGATATTTTTTTTGCGAACTTTGACAGTTTTATGTGCTTGAAAATATCTGCTACCTTTTCCCTTTCTTTTGCCGTATAAAACTCCTGTCCAGGAAGCTGCTTGTAGTCGGCTTTGACGTAGGTTAGGTTAAAGTTAGGTTAGGTTAAAGTGGCAGCCCGATTAAGATTCAGGCTCACTTAGACTATTCAGTCCATTGTGATACCACATTAACTAAAAGTACCTATTACATATGGGCACTTCTAGTTTTAACCGCTGAACCTTCTTGATTATTTTTCTTTGTTGAACCAACCAGATTGTTCCAAAAACAGTAGCAGACTGCTTAATTTAACGTTTTCCAGATCCGCCAGTAATCTGAAGCTATATGCTCCTAAAAGTTGCTTGCGCTTTACACAAAATGCAGGACACTCACACAAGAGGTGTTTAATTGATTCTTTTTCCTCCGCATCATGACAGCTCATACAATAGTCATTATACTTCGCGCCAATAGTTTTTGCAAAATCGCCTATCAGGCAGCGACCCGTTATAGCAGATATCAGGAGTGATATCTGACGTCTCGAGAACATTAGCATATCTAGTGTGCGGTTTAAGTTGAAATGGGGCCATATTTGCTTGGTGTCGTTACAACCCTTGCAATTCTCCCATCGAACATTTGCCATCATAACAGCCTTCTCACGCAGCATGAGCTTGCAGGTAGCTAGGGGCATACCAACAAATTCTAGTTTTGCTTTGACGTAGGTTTCGTTGTCGATTACCACGCAGTCAAACTTCGTCAGCATCGTCGTGTACAGCCTCCGGGATCGCGCTTTGGCCTTCGTATTTTGTTTATCATCGCGATTTGGAGTCACTACCTTCTTGTAAGTCGATAGTCCGGCTCGTTTTTTGGCTCGATGCACGGTTGTAGACGATACACCCAGCTTATTTGCGGCATCTCGGAGAGAGATGTTAGAGTTTCGCTTGAAACTACCGGCAACTCTCTTTGTCGTCGCAGCGGCTTCCGGTTTTCGATTACCTCCCGATCCAAACTTCCTGGCTGTCGACAAACGTTCCCCAAACACTTTAATTACATTTGTAATGGTTGATTTGGCAACTTTTAGCGATTTTGCCAGCTTTGCGTGCGAGTAGCTCGGATTTTCGCGATGCGCGAGCAAAATTTTGATACGCTGCTCTTCTTGCTTGGACGGCATTTTGACAACTGAAGAGTGAATTCCAAAATCAAAATAGGAGCAACATTCTACACACACACACCTTCAAAATGAGGGGTGTTCAGGTTTTTTAAATGCAAAATTGAAAGAAATACGTCAACTTTATATTGACCAAATGTTGACCGTATCACCCTTTAGTCCCCAAGACATTTGACGGATGTGATATGGTATCGAAAATTTAGATCTACAAAGTGGTGCAGGGTATAATATAGTCGGCCCCGCCCGACTTTAGACTTTCCTTACTTGTTTTATTTAACAAAGACTCCATTTGGACTAACATACAATTTGGAAGACAATGTTAAGGAGGTTTAATATACCTTGCCATAACTGTTACCACAACCCATGTTTAGATAAAGTTCAGCGTATGGCGAGCTTATGTATTTTAGGCGCATTTAGTAAGACAGGAACAGACTCCCTTAATGTCATTCTACATCTATTGCCTTTAGACATTTTGGCCAAACAGTCAGCTGCAACAACGGCTGTGCGGTTGCGCGAGCTATCGCTGTGGTCGGAAAAAATGTACCGTCATAGTTCGGTCCTCAAAGTAATGCCAGATGTGCCTAAAGTAGTGGATTACACCCTGGCAAAACCACTTTTCGACAAAAAGTTTGAAACTCTAATTCCCAACAGTGAGGCGTGGTGTACACAGTCCCCGGGGAATAAAAGATATATAGATTTCTATACTGATGGCTCCAAATTGAATTGACAAGTGGGGTTCGGAGTATATTCTACAAATCTGCAAATTCGAATAGCGAAAATATTACCTAATCACTGCAGTGTTTTTCAGGCTGAAATATTAGCAATAAAAGAGGTGGTGAATTGGCTGAGAAGTAATGCTCCAACAAATATTGGCATTAATATATACTCAGACAGTCAACCTGCAATAAAATCCTTGGACTCTATGTTCCTTAACTCGAAAACGGCCATAGACTGCCGCAAATCTCTCAACGAGATGGCTGAGCAGTACAATATTCACCTAATATGGGTGCCTGACCATAGGAACATACCGGGGAACTGCGAAGCGGATGAGTTGGCAAGGCTAGGGACTACCTTACATATTCCAGGGGAACTAGTATTTGTTGGTATGCCCCTACACCCTCACAAAAAATCGCTTCTGTAACATATACTCCCAAACATATTTTGCTTCAAGCATATACATTTTTGGGTATTGCCCAAACATTTATATGTTTGATCTCTACCAATATAGAATATGTTTGAAAGCATATTGGTCTAAACAATATATGTTTGGGTAGTCTAAGTTCCAAACACTTTGTATTTTTGCATCCAAATTCAATAATGTTGTCTTCCAAAAAACAATATGTTATTATGTATACATATAATATGTTTGGAAGCATTTTGCACCCAAAAATATTATATGCTTAAAAAAATTCTCCCAAACAATATTGTGCTCAAAATTTTATTTATTTATTTATATATATACAATCATAATGAATTATGAAAATAAACAGGTAATATAGGTGCTAACAACATAGGTTTTCGACCTGAATGCTCAAAATTTTGTTTCTGCCCAATTGTATATTCCCCCACATCTTTCTCACTTCCACGAGATTTTTTAGTTCTTAGCACTTTTTTCTGTAATACAAACATTGTAGAAGAAATTGTTCAATTGTATGATTTTTTTTATTTTAATTTTACCTTTTGCCGGACGGGGATTCGAACAGCGGACCACACAGTTTGTAAGGATCAAAGAAGTAGCTGATCAATTGCCCAAGGAAAAATAAAATGTTAATTTTGTAATAACAAGCAACAACCACCAACTTAATTCAATATCGCTCCCTGTTAAATAGCGCTCCAAGCTACTAAACACATATATGTTTATAGGCTATTTCTAAATTAATATATGTTTGCATCCAAGCATATTATATTTACAAACATTTTATGTCCCAAACATAATATGTTCTAACATATTAACATATATGTCCCAAACATGGTATGCTAGTTTATGAACATTATATGCTTGCACTCAAAAATATTGTGTTTAAAAATTTGTGTTCCAAACATATAATGTTTATAGCCAAACATATGAAAAACAGTCTTTTTCATCCGTGTAGCTACCTGCAATCTCATACTGCGTGAGAAGGCTGTTATGATGGCAAATGTTCGATGGGAGAATTGCAAGGGTTGTAACGACACCAAGCAAATATGGCCCCATTTAAACTTAAACCTCACACTAGATATTCTAGTGTTCTCAAGGCGTCAGTTAGCACTCCTGATATCTGCTATAACGGGTCGCTGCCTGATAGGCGAACTTGCAAAAACTATAGGTGCGAAGTATAATGACATATATAAGCTGTCATGATGTGGAGGAAAAGGAATCAATTAAACACCTCTTGTGTGAGTGTCCTGCTTTTTGCGTAAGGCGTAAGCGGATTTTAGGAGCATATAGCTTTAGATTACTGGCGGACCTGGAAAACGTTAACTTAAGCAGTTTGTTAATGTTTTTGGAGCAATCTGGTTGGTTCCACAAAAGTAAATAATGGAGAAGGTTCAGTGGTTAAGACTAGAAGTGCCCATATGTAATAGGTACTTTTAGTTAAATGTGGTATCACAATGGACTGAATAGTCTTATTTTAATTTTATTGATTTAATTTAATATAATTTAATATAATTTTATTTAATTTATTATTTTAATTTGTGGACCTACGAAAACGAAATAGTTTTTGTGTTTTAATGCATATAATTTTTTCTGTGCATAGATACCATTCTACTTTAGACTTCCGTTATTAAATACTCTCATATATTAAATTTGAATTGTACATTAATTAAATGAATGCTGTACAAAATTATAATAACACAACCAATATGAATATGATTAAATAGCACTTTAATATATTAATCGTGATGTCTGTACACCTACAAGCATTTTGTTATACAATATCAATCAAAGAACTTACAGTCACAACCACTATTATTTATAGTTAAGCTATTATTAATTGATACGTGTCAGCAATGAACGAGAGAATAAGGACACTATGCCAGCAAGTTACCCAGCAAACAGAGTGTATTCAAAAGGCAATGAAAAGGTGTTTTTATTCAGAAGTGATACAAAATCGCATCAAAAGCAACGGATTTTATATGGTCGTCATTTTAAGTATCCGCTGCATTCATTGATTCCTCAGATGTGGAGGTACATCAGTATTTAAATTTTCATTTGAAAAAGTAAGAAAACACAACAAATATTTTTGTTATTTTGTATTAATTCTTCAGTTTTTATCCTCTAACTAAAAATGTTTGTGATATGATCGTAACAGGACACCAAGTCAAAACATTCTAACTAGTTCCCGATATGTTCTTTATTAGATGAATGCAAACGTAAAGAACGCAGATTCAATTTTTTATCAAATATTTTTTTAAAATTATTGTTTTTTACGTTGAACATCTTTTTTTTTTTTGTTATTTTTGGTGTATATTTTTGTAGAAATATATATAGTGTATAAAAAAGCAATTTGCAAAACCTACTTAAATGAACTTCCATGGAAGTGAAAAAGTAACAGAAACAGCTTCAACTCCCCGCAGGTGTGAAATTAAAAGCATGAAATTTTTAGTTTTATTTTCATTATTCTTTTATTTTTTGTTGGCTTTCTATTTTTATACGACATTTAATTGTGCAAAATTGAAATTTTGGCTTTAAGGCGGGTCCAAACGAACTTCATGGAAAGTGGAAAAAATCCCAGGATACCCTTAAAAATTTTTTTTGGAATAACTTCCAATTTTTTGTTGGGTATGTAAAGATATTTCGAACAAAGTTTTATCACAAATTCCACTTTTGTAGGGAAATTGGTCAGACAATTTTAAAATGTATGTTTTTTCCATTTGCAGTTTTTTAAGTGTTTTTTTATACCCAGTGAAATTCAGACAAATTTAATATATTTCGAAAACTATTTAAACAAATGATTTTTTTATAAATTTCCTCAAAAGTGAAGTGAAAACTAAGTCTATTTCTAGAAGAGCACTTTTGGAGATTCATTAAAAGTAATGACTTCGGAAAATTTTTAAAAATATTTTGATGGGTATATCTTCTACAGCAATTAAACAACTCTCATATGATTATTTAATAAAATCAAAGATTTTCAAAAAAAAAAAAGAAAAAAACTTTCCTTGTACAAAATTCAGTATTTGTGGTTTGCTTATTCAATATGTTCTTTTTTCCATGTTACATTCATTGGTTAGAAGCCTTCGGGACATTTGTTGACATATGCTATCCCATCTATTCATTGCTATCATAAAACACACCAGCAAACTTGTATATGAGTACTAAAATTGCTGCTATGGTCTCCTTCAGGCTCCAAGCAAATTTGGAACATATTTTTCTGAGATACTGTGTAGGTTTCTATACTCGTAATGCTTCATGCAGTTTATATGAGAAACATTGCAATTATGTTTTTTGTTATTTACCAAAAACAACATTCAAATAAGCAAATCTTATGCCGCGATCCAAACGCAAATAAATCATAGTCTATAGTTGAAGATTTTTTTGTATTAATTTAAGTTAAGTTAATTTAAAGATTATTTCTTTAAAGCAAACATTACGTTCTTTATTTTAAGGAAAGTTTGCCAGTTTTGGGCGCCCACAAGCCGATGTACACAAACTTTATGTAATGCGCTTTACAGACTATCAGTTATTCTGGACGGAATGTCGGTGTTTGTAATCGGTAAATATGTTATCGATCCCATAAACATGCAGCAGTATCGATTATGCCTTCGGACTTATCTTATAATGTGCACAATATATGGGATATGTTCGACACGAGCACTGTCGTCCGGAAAAACTGATAGTCTGTAAAGCGCATAACAGAACCATACATTTAGTTAAAAACAAGTATATACGGCCGTAAGTTCGGCCAGGCCGAATCTTATGTACCCTCCACCATGGATTGCGTAGAAACTTATACTAAAGACTGTCATCCACAATCGAATTACTTGGGGTGCGGTAACACTTGCCAATGGCAAGGTATCTTAAAAAATCCTTAACATCGTCTTCTAAATTGTAAGTTAGTCCATGCAGGGTATATATTAAAAAAAGGCCGATTAAATATCTATATAATTCAGTTTGACAAAATTTTCTATAAAAATAAAATGTTAAAAAAAATTTCTATAGAAATAAAATATTGTCAAAATTTTCTACAGAAATAAAATTTTGATAAAATTTTCTATAGAAATAACATTTTGACAAAATTTTCTATAGAAATAAAATTTTGACAAAATTTTCTATAGAAATAAAATTTTGACAAAATTTTCTATAGAAATAAAATTTTGACAAAATTTTCTATAGAAATAAAATTTTGACGACATTTTCTATAGAAATAAAATATTGTCAAAATTTTCTATAAAAATAAAATGTTGGCAAAATTTTCTATAAAAATAAAATTTTGACAAAATTTTCTATAGAAATAAAATTTTGACAAAATTTTCTATAGAAATAAAATTTTGACAAAATTTTCTATAGAAATAAAATTTTGACCACATTTTCTATAGAAATAAGATTTTGACAAAAGTTTCTATAGGAATAAAATAATGTCAAAATTTTCTATAGAAATAAAATTTTAACCAAATTTTCTATAGAAATAAAATATTGTCAAAATTTTCTATTGAAATAAAATTTTGACAAAATTTTCTATAGAAATAAAATTTTGATAAAATTTTCTATAGAAATAAAATTTTGACAAAATTTTCTACAGAAATCAAATTTTGACCAAGTTTTCTATAGAAATAAAATTTTGATACCACTTTCTACAGTAATAAAATTTTGACAAAATTTTATAAAGAAATAAAATTGTGGTAGATTATTTTTGGCGATTTGGACCAATTTTTGTATGATTGGCCATCGGCTATATATAACTATAGACCGATATGGACCAATTTTTGCATGGCCGTTAGCGGCCCTATACTAGCGCAATGTACCAAATTTCAACCGAATCGGATGAATTTTGCTCCACGAAGTGGTTCCGAAGTTCAAATCTGGGTATCGATTTATATGGGGGCTGTATATAATTATGGACCGATATGGACCAATTTTTGCATGGCTGCTAGCGGCCCTATACTAATACCACGGACCAAATTTCAACCGGATCGGATGAATTTGGCTCCTTCAAGAAGCTCCGGAGTTCAAATCTGGGGATTGGTTTATATGGGGGCTATATATAATTATGGACCGACAGGGACCAATTTTGCATGGTTGTTAGAAACCATATACTAACACCACGTACACGCAAAGAAAAAAAAACGTTTGGAAAACGTGTACCGAAAACGTTTTTCTTTTGTTAGAGTTTTTTGAATTGCTTCGAAAATTTTAATCTTTTATCACCAAAAAAATTCGTTTGTTACAAAATTTTTATTTTTTCAATAAAAAAAGTTATTTTTGAAACAACAACACAGTCCATTTCGTTTATATCAAACACTGTTCTTTTCTGACTTTAGGTCTTTAATAAGACACATTTTACAGTTCAAAATTTAATATACTACAATGTAATGTTGAACATTTTTTCGGAATCTTCCGAACATATCTGGAATATATGTAAAAAAAAAAAAAAACAAAAACAAAAAAAATTTGGTCGAAGCGGGGATCGAACCCACGACCCTTGGCATGGAAGTCGGACGTAGCAACCACTGCTCCACGGTGCCAAACTAAATGTTTGTTTCTGTTAAATAAACTTTGTTTATTCGGTTCGTGGGCGCCGCAAGCTATGCTATATAAACATAACTTATATGGATATTTATCTATTGATGACCATAACAGGTACATAGCTCAGTGGTTAGTGTGTTGGCTTACAAAGTGCATGGTCCGCGGTTCGATTCTCCGTCCAGCCGAAAGGTAAAAAAAAATTTAAAATTTATAAAATTGTATAATTTCTTCTACATTGTTGGTATTACAGGAAAAGGTGTAAAGAACTAAAAAATCTCGTGGATGTGAGGGAAAATGCAATTAGCAAGAAAACAATGTTTTTTTTTTTTTTTTTTGAGTTTGTCTTTATGAAATTGTTTTTACATCCTGGAAAAGAATAAACGTTTATCACAAAAAGTATATACTTTTCTTCCAAATACACTTCCTTACAGCGAAAAGCAAATGAGAAACGAACTTTGTTTGTCTAAAATTTCGTTTGGGAGGAAATAATTATTTTTTTGCGTGTACCAAATTTCAACCGGATCGGATGAATTTTGCTCCTCCAAGAGGCTCCGCAAGCCAAATCTGGGGGTCGGTTTATATGAAGGCTATACGTAAAAGTGGTCCGATATGGCTCATGTGCAATACCATCGATACATCGATAAAAACTACTTGTGCCAAGTTTCAAGTCGAGAGCTTGTTTCGTTCGGAAGTTAGCGTGATTTGAACAGACGGACGGACATGCTTAGATCGACTCAGAATTTCACCACGAACCAAAATATATATACTTTATGGGATCTTAGAGCAGTATTTCGATGTGTTACAAACGGAATGACAGAGTTAATATACCCCCATCCTATGGTGGAGGGTATAAAAAAAACAGGTTTGATTTAAAAAAATCTTCCATAAGTTAACTGAAATTTTGAGTCAAATTAAGATAAAACGCTTCAAATAGGCTAAGGCGGATTTTGAGGGTTTTATATCTTTGGTCTAAAGTTTTTTTTTTTTTTTGGAATTAAGAAAAAAAATTTACTTTGAAATATCTGTTATAATTTGGATTTTTAAAATAGCATTTGTTGACCCAAAGAAGTGAATCCACCATGAAACAAATTTTACTAAAATAGTTTTCCCATTGTAACGTCTTACAAATAAATTAAAACTTTTTATACAAATTGAAGAAAATTTATTAAAAACAACATATTTTGTTTGTTATTAAAAAAAAAATCATATGTTGAAGGAAAAAAATTGGATTTAAAAATTGTTAACATGTCTAGCGCTGTACGAAGTTCAATAATGAAATTTACTCATTTGAGAGACTTATGGACTCAATTTAAGCTAACTTCTGCCATTATAGAAAAAAATAAAGTATTGTATTCTTTAGTAAAATTGTGCACTATAGTTGTATAAAATTTTTTTTCTTATTTTTTGTTCACGTCATTAAAATTAGCAAAAAATTTTATTCAAATCAGGAACATTTGCTCACATTGGGCACAATTTAACTAAAATCAACTAAATTTCAAGGAGAATGAAAATTCCATAAACGAAATGTGTGTCCTTATTTTAATTTTATTGCAAATTTTTTTGTCAAAATTAGTTTTTATTATTCAACATAGTTCCCTTCAAGAGCGATACAGCGATTATAACGACCTTCCAGTTTTTTGATACCATTTTGGTAGCACTCCTTTGGTTTTGCCTCAAAGTAGGCCTCAGTTTCGGCGATCACCTCTTCATTGCAGCCAAATTTTTTCCCTGCGAGCATCCTTTTGAGGTCTGAGAACAAGAAAAAGTCGCTGGGGGCCAGATCTGGAGAATACGGTGGGTGGGGAAGCAATTCAAAGCCCAATCCATGAATTTTTGCCATCGTTCTCAATGACTTGTGGCACGGTGCGTTGTCTTGGTGGAACAACACTTTTTATACCCTCCTTCATAGGATGGGGGTATATTAACTTTGTCATTCCGTTTGTAACACATCGAAATATTGCTCTAAGACCCCATAAAGTATATATCGTAGTGAAATTCTGAGTCGATCTAAGCATGTCCGTCCGTCCGTCCGTCCGTCCGTCCGTCCGTCTGTTGAAATCACGCTAACTTCCGAACGAAACAAGCTATCGACTTGAAACTTGGCACAAGTAGGTGTTATCGATGTAGGTCAGATGGTATTGAAAATGGGCCATATCGGTCCACTTTTACGTATAGCCCCCATATAAAGGGACCCTCAGATTTGGCTTGTGGAGCCTCTAACGGAAGCATATTTCATCCGATCCGGCTGAAATTTGGTATATGGTGTTTGTCCATGGTCTCTAACAACCATGCAAAAATTGGTCCACATCGGCCCATAATTATATATAGCCCCCATGTAAACCGATCCCCAGATTTGGCTTGCGGAGCCTAAAAGTGAAGCAAATTTCATCCGATCCGCCTGAAATTTGGTACATGGTGTTGGTATATGGTCTCTAACAACCATGCAAAAATTGGTCCACATCGGTCCATAATTATATATAGCCCCCATATAAACCGATCCCCAGATTTGGCTTGTGGAGCCACAAAGAGAAGAAAATTTCATCCGATCCGGCTGAAATTTGGGACATGATGTTGGTATATGGTCTCTAACAACCAGGCAAAAATTGGTCCATATCGGTCCTTAATTATATATAGCCCCCATATAAACCGATCCCCAGATTTGGCTTGTGGAGCCTCTAAGAGAAGCATATTTCATCCGATCCGGCTGATATTTGGTACATGGTGTTGGTATATGGTCTCTAACAACCACGCAAAAATTGGTCCACATCGGTCCATAATTATATATAGCCCCCATATAAACCGATCCCCAGATTTGACTTGCGGAGCCTCAAAGAGAAGCAAATTTCATCCGATCCATCTGAAATTTGGTACATGATGTTGGTATATGGTCTCTAACAACCGTACAAAAATTTGTCCACATCGGTCCATAATTATATATAGCGCCCATATAAACCGATCCCCAGATTGGGGTTGCAGAGCCTCAAAGAGAAACAAATTTCATCGGATCCGCCTGAAATTTGGTACATGATGTTGGTATATTGTCTCTAACAACCATGCAAAAATTGGTCCACATCGGTTCATAATTATATATAGCCCCCATATAAACAAATCCCCAGATTTGGCGTGCGAAGTCTCCAAGAGAAGCAAATTTCATCCAATCCGGTTGTAATTTGGAACATGGTGTTAGTATATGATTTTTAACAACCGTGCCAGAATTGGTCCATATCGGTCCATAATTATATATAGCCCCCATGCAAAACGTTATCCAGATTTGACCTCCGGAGCCTCTTGGAAGAGCAAAATTCATCCGATCCGGTTGAAATTAGGAACGTGGTGTTAGTATATGGTCGCTAACAACCATACCAAAATTGGTCCAATCACACAAAAATTGGTCCAAATCGATTCATAATCATGGTTGCCACTAGAGCCAAAAATAATCTACCAAATTTTATATCTATAGAAAATTTTGTCAAAATTTTATTTCTATAGAAAATTTTGTCAAAATTTTATTTCTTGAGAAAATTTTGTTAAAATTTTATTCGGTTCATAATAAAATTTTCATCATAGTCAAAATTTTATTTCTATAGAAAATTTTGTCAAAATTTTATTTCTATAGAAAATTTTGTTCAAATTTTATTCGGTTCATAATCATGGTTGCCACTCGAACAAAAAATAATCTACCAAGATTTTATTTCTATAGAAAATTTTGCTAAAATTTTATTTCTGTAGAAATGTTTGTCAAAATTTTCTTTCTATAGAAAATTTTGTCAAAATTTTAGTTCTATAGAAAATTTTGTCAAAATTTTTATTTGTTAGACAATTTTGTGAAAATTTTATTTCTATAGAAAATTTTGTTAAAATTTTATTTCTGTAGAAAATTTTGTCAAAATTTTATGTCTACTTTGTCAAACGGAATTATATACGTATTGGATCGATCTTTTTTGATTTAATATATACCACGTATGGACTTACATACAATTTAGAAGATGGTGTTAGGAGGTTTTAAGATACCTTGCCATCGGCAAGCGTTACCGCAACTTAAGTTATTCGATTGTGGATGGCAGTGTTTAGATGAAGTTTCTACGCAATCCATGATGGAGGGTACATAAGCTTCGGCCTGGCCGAACTTACTGCCGTATATACTTGTTTATTCTTCAAATGGGGCCGTTTTGCGCGATTTCGACCTTCAAACGCTCCAATAACGCCATATAATAGTCACTGTTGATGGTTTTTCCCTTCTCAAGATAATCGATAAAAATTATTCCATGCACATCCCAAAAAACAGAGGCCGTTACTTTGCCAGCGGACTTTTGAGTCTTTCCACGCTTCGGAGACGGTTCACCGGTCGCTGTCCACTCAGCCTCACTGTCGATTGGACTCAGGAGGGTCACATATCGACGGAAAAACTCGGGTGTATTACGAGTTAATAGCTGCAAACACCTCTCAGAATCATCAACACGTTGCTGTTTTTGGTCAAATGTGAGCTCGCGCGACACCCATTTTGCACAGAGCTTCCGCATATCCAAATATTGATGAATGATATGACCGACACGTTCCCTTGATATCTTTAAGGCCTCTGGTATTTCGATCAACTTCATTTTACGGTCATTCAAATCGTTTTGCTCATTTCACCCCGCTTGAATTTTGTGTACCAATCAATTATTGTTGATTTCCCTGGGGCAGAGTCCGGAAACTCATTATCAAGCCAAGTTTTTGCTTCCACCGTATTTTTTCCCTTCAGAAAACAGTATTTTATCAAAACACGAAATTCCTTTTTTCCATTTTTTAACAATAACAAAAGTTGTTTCACAAAAATCGCTCTGTCTCACAAACTAATTGACTTACAGACGTCAAATTTTGACACGAATCATTTGAAGGTTGGTACTATATAAAAATAATATGCATTTAACACTAGCGACGCCATCTATGTGTTACACCGGGGACTTATCAGCCAACCTGTTATTCAACAGCTGTTAAAATTTTTTATAAAAACGATACCGCTTCCATAACAATTAAATATCCACTTATCATTAAAGGTGGGTATTAAGTTCGAGTTTAGCCGCTAAATTCGTCATTTTTTCACGGTCACTTTTCTTTAATAATCCATTTTAAGGAATACAAACTTTGTGAAAATTTGCTTTGGGCTATTGCCCATCAAGTTATAATAACATTTGCAACAAATATATGTATAATTTTATGCCCTTTTTTACTGATTTAGTTTTCACTTGAGCTGCTAAACTCGAACTCAATACTCACCTTAATGGGTTAATAAGTATATTAACATTAGAAAACAATGATATTCAATTATATAGAAACTCAATTCCCACACAAAGTCACACTTCATTAATTGAGCTTGATTGACAAGCTCAGTAAGTAAAATGTGATTATAACAAACGCCAATAAAACCATGTTTTCTACATCAGTCAAATAAAATCCAATTAGAAATTCATAGTATTTCACACACAAAAAGCATGTGTGCTACTTACTACTACAACCCTTAATATTCATTGAAACCTATGATGCGTATAAGCAATTCATTCATTTGTACCGCATTAATCATCCTCATTCAGCAGCTCTAATCCACATCACAAACTATTTGGGTCAAATTCATAAACTAAGCTTATTATTTAGTTGTTACACGGTAAATATTCACACACTCTCTCACACACACTCGTGCGTTTTCACTTTGGCAGTGTTGGTTGGTAAGAGTTAATGGCTTAAGAGAAATGTGCAGACAACCCATACATGAGGGGGAAAGAAAATGAGGTCAAATCAACGCCGACAAAACTTCCTGTTTATAATGCTTTAAACCAAATCAAGCGTGTTATGGTGTCGTTATTCGTCTACCCTGATGTCGAGTCATACAGGATGTACGCAACACAACTAATGTTCGTTCTTCATTTTGCGCGAATATTTTGTCCCACTGGTTATCTCCGTCTCTTTTTCACCTACTAATCCTTTTGGTTGGGCTCCCAACAACAATGCAATGATGTAAATGCAAATATTTGTCTGTGGATTTTTTCTCGCAGACATATTGCAAGTGTGGTTATGGCAATACAGTGGTGTCCAAAAATTATTCTTATACACCGCGTTGACAGAATTATTAAAAAAAAAAAAAACAAGTATATACGGCCGTAAGTTCGGCCGGCCGAATCTTATGTACCCTCCACCATGGATTGCGTAGAAACTTCTACGAATTACTTGGGTTGTGGTATCTTAAAACTTCTTAACATCGTTTTCTAAATTGTGTATATATATACCATACGTGGTATATATACCCAAAAAAGCGTCGCCAAAAAAGTAGTGAAAATGTTCTTTTTGGATCCGGAAGTGGTGCCAAATTGACACAGAAGCGATGAATTTAACATGGCCTTGTCATAGGACGGATGTCCACCATTTCAACAGCCGCTGCACTGAATTTGCATCACTTCTTAAGGTGCGAGGCGAATTCAGTGTTTGGATGTGAATAAAGAAATTTTGTGATATTTTGACAAATAAATAATTTTTAAAATAGTTTATGATTTTTAATGCATTATAATACTTTCTAAAATTCAAAAATTCGAAATTTTTCTACAAAGGATTTAGCATTTTTTTCGGCTAAATTAAAATATCATTTTATTAATTCTTAATCTGTTTTTAACTTATGTGAAACAAAAAACAAAAATATTTTCCCATTAAAAATATGAAAAAGCGAGCATTAAAGAAATTGACTCAAATGAACTTCCTGTGCAGTTAAAATAAAGAACATCTTTGGGAGAGCATTTTTGGAAGTTCTTTTAAAGTTATGCCTTGAGAAGAACTTCCAAATTTTTTTGCTGGGTAGTTACGTCTACAAATAATTACGAATCGATATGGACTTTTGCGCGGTACGTAGAGAGCCAGAATTGAAATATGGGGGCTATATACAATTATGAACTTGATATGGACCAATTTTTGTGAGATTGGGGATCGATTTATCTGAGGGCTATATATAACTATAGACCGATATGGACCTAGTTAGACATGGTTGTTAATGGTCATATACTAGCACAATGTACCAAATTTCAACTGACTCGGATTAAATGTGCTCCTCCAAGAGGCTCCAAAACCAAACCTCGGGATCGGTTTATATGGGGGCTATATATGATTATGGACTGGTATGAACCACTTTTGGCATGGTTGTTAAATATCATATACTACCACCACGTACCAAATTTCAAGCAGATCGAATGAATTTTGCTTCTCCAAAAGGCACCGGAGGTCAAATCTGGGGATCGGTTTATATGGGGGCTATATACAATTATGGATGGATACGAACGAATTCTTGCATGGTTGTTGGATACCATATACTAACATCACGTACCAAATTTCAACCGAATCGGACGAATTTTGCTCTTCCAAGGGGCTCCGGAGGTCAAATCTGGGGATCGGTTTATATGGGGGCTATATATAATTATGGACAGATGGGGTCCAATTTTTCCATGGAAATTAAAGACCATATAATAACACCGTGTACCAAATTGCAGCCGGATCTAATGAAATTTGCTTCTTTTAGAGGCCCCGCAAGCCAAATCTGGGGATCGGTTTATATGGGGGCTATATATAATAATGGACCGATATGGACCAATTCTTGTATGGTTGTTAGAAACCATATACTAACACCACGTACCAAATTTCAACCGGATCGGATGAATTTTGCTCCTCTAAGAGACTCCGGAGGTCAAATCTGGGGATCGGATTATATGGGGGCTATATATAGTTATGGGTCGATGTGGACCAATTTTTGCATGGTCATTAAAGACCATATACTAACACCATGTACCAAATTTCAGCGGGATCGGACGAAATTTGCTTCTCTTAGAGGCTCCGCAATCCAAATCGGGGGATCGGTTTATATGGGGGCTATATATAATTATGGACCGATGGGGACCAATTTTTGCATAGTTGTTAGAGACGATATACTTACACCATGTACCAAATTTCAACCGGATCGGATGAAATTTGCTTCTCTTAGAGGCTCTGCAAGCCAAATCGGGGGATCGGTTTATATGGGGGCTATATATAATTATGGAACGATGTGGACCAATTTTTGCATGGTTGTTAGAGACCATATACTTACACCATGTACCAAATTTCAACCGGATCGGATGAAAGTTGCTTCTCTTAGAGGCTCCGCAAGCCAAATCGGGGGATCGGTTTATATGGGGGCTATATATAAATATGGACCGATGTGGACCAATTTTTGCATGGTTGTTAGAGACCATATACTTACACCATGTACCAAATTTCAACCGGATCGGATGAAATTTGCTTCTCTTAAAGGCTCCGCAAGCCAAATCGGGGGATCGGTTTATATGGGGGCTATATATAATTATAGACCGATGTGGACCAATTTTTGCGTGGTTGTTAGAAACCATATACTAACATCATTTACCAAATTTCAGCCGGATCGGATGAAATTTGCTTCTCTTAGAGGATCCGCAAGCTAAATTTGGGGTTCCGTTTATATGGGGGCTATACGTAAAAGTGGACCGATATGACCCATTTGCAGTACCATCCGACCTACATTAATAACAACTACTTGTGCCAAGTTTCAAGTCGATAGCTTGTTTTGTTCCGAAGTTAGCGTGATTTCAACAGACGGACGGACGGACATGCTCAGATCGACTCAGAATTTCACCACGACCCAGAATGTATACTCGTATACTTTATGGGGTCTTAGAGCAATATTTCGATGTGTTACAAACGGAATGACAAAGTTAATATACCCCCATCCTATGGTGGAGGGAATAAAAATGCCGGATTTCTCCAAAAAAACAAAAACAAGTATATACAGCAGTAAATTCGGCCGGGCCGAATTTTAAATACCCACCACCATGAATCAAATATGATAGTTTTCTTTGAAAACTCTTCGTCGTAGTGGGTACCATTTGCTACTCACGTATTTGTTATCTTAAAATACCTCCAGAATTTTAAACAAATCGGCTAGAAAACATAGTCTCTAGACGCCCAAGAAGTAAAAATCGAGAGATCAGTTTATGTGAGGGTTATACCAAAAAATGGACCGATATACCTAAATTTCGGCACACTTATTTGTGGTCTAAAAATACCTCTAGATTTCGAATTTCAGGCAAATCGGGTAATAAATACAGTTTATAGAAGCTCAAGAAATTCAGGCAAAGCGGATGGTAAATATAGCCCAAGAAGCAAAATCGGGAGATCGGTCTATATGGGGGCTATACCAAAAAATTGACCAATGGGCACCATTTTCGGCACACCTTTTTATGGTCCCAAAAGAACTGTAGATTTTCAATTTCAGGAAAATCGGATAGAAAATATAGTTTCTAGAAGCCCAAGAAGCAAAATCGGGAGATCAGTCTCTATGGAGGCTATATCAAAACATGGACCGATGAGCACCATTTTCGGCACACCTTTTTATGGTCCTCAAATACCTCTAGATTTCCAATTTAAGGCAAATTGGATAAAAACTACGGTTTTTATAGGCCCAAGACTCCAAATCGGAAGGTTGGTTTATATGGGGGCTATATCAAAACATGGACCGATACGGACCATTTTCGACTCACCTCTTTATGGTCCCAAAATACCTTTAGATTTTCAATTTCATACAAATCGGATAGAAAATACTGTTTCTAGACGCGCAAGAAGCAAAATCGGGAGATCGGTCTATATGGGGGCTATACCAAAAAATTGACCAATGGGCACCATTTTCGGCACACCTTTTTATGGTCCCAAAAGAACTGTAGATTTTCAATTTCAGGAAAATCGGATAGAAAATATAGTTTCTAGAAGCCCTAGAAGCAAAATCGGGATATCGGTCTATATGGGGGCTATACCACAACATGGACCGATGGGCACCATTTTCGGCACACCTTTTTATGGTCCTCAAATACCTCTATATTTCCAATTTCAGGCAAATTGGATAAAAACTGCGATTTTTATAGGCCCAAGACTCCAAATCGGAAGGTAGGTTTATATGGGGGCTATATCAAAACATGGACCGATACGGACCATTATCGACTCACCTCTTTATGGTCCCAAAATACCTCTAGATTTTCAATTTCATACAAATCGGATAGAAAATACTGTTTCTAGACGCGCAAGAAGCAAAATCGGGAGATCGGTCTATATGGGGGCTATACCAAACCATGGACCGATACGGACCATCTTCGACACACCTCCTTATGGTCCTAAAATTCCTCTAGATTTTCAATTTCAGACAAATCGGTTAGAAAATACTGTTTCTAGACGCCTAAGAAGCAAAATCGGGAGATCGGTCTATATTGGGGCTATACCAAAACATGGACCGATACGGACCATTTTCGACACACCTCTTTATGGTCCCAAAATACCTGTAGATTTCCAATTTGAGGTAAATGGGATGGTAAATATAGTTTCTAAACGCTCAAGAAGCAAAATCGGGAGATCGGTCTATATGGGGGCTATATCAAAACATGGACCGATACGGACCATTTTCGACACACCTTCTTATGGTCCTAAAATACCTCTAGATTTTCAATTTCAGACAAATCGGATAGAAAATACTGTTTCTAGACGCCTAAGAAGCAAAATCGGGAGATCGGTCTATATGGGGGCTATACCAAAACATGGACCGATACGGACCATTTTCGACACACCTCTTTATGGTCCAAAAATACCTCTGGATTTCCAATTTCAGGCAAATCTGATAAAAACTACGGTTTTTATAGGCCCAAGACCCCAAATCGGGAGGTCGGTTTATATGGGGAGTATATCAAAACTTGGACCGATATAGCCCATCTTCGAACTTGACCTGCCTGCAAACAAAAAACTAATCTGTGCCAAATTTGGGGACGATAGCGCCATTATTGAAGGCGGTAGAGTGATTACAACAGACAGACAGACAGACAGACAGACAGACGGACAGACGGACATGCTTATATCGTCTTAGAATTTCTCCCTGATCAAGTATATATATACTTTATATAGTCGGAAATCGATATTTCGATGCGTTACAAACGGAATGACAAACTTATTATACCCCCGTCACCATTTTATGGTGGTGGGTATAAAAATAGTTAAAATTATAGAAATACAGGAAAACGCTAAATATTTTTTGTGTAAAAAGTCACATTCCTATTGAAATATACGACAATATTTAAGTCATATTAGCTCCGTTCACGTACGTTATAGTTTTTGATAATTATCATAAATTATACTGGAAATCTTTCGTTTACTCAAAGAAGCCAGCAACAAATTTTTGAGAAATAGAGAAGTTATCTGTTTTTGCTGGAAATTTTTCTTAAAAAAAAAAAAAATAAATAAAAAAACATTAAATACCCAGCAAAAAAGGCGTCACCAAAAAAGTAATGAAAATGTTCTTTTTATATCCGGAAGTGGTGTGAAATTGACGCAGAAGCGATGAATTTAGCATGGGCTTGTCATAGGATGGAAGTTCTCCATTTCAACAGCCGTTGTACTGAATTTGCATCACTTCTTTGGGTGTGATCCGAATTCAATGTTTTGTATGTAAATTAAAAAATTCTGTGATATTTTGTCAAATAAATAATTTTTATAATTTTTTATAATTTGTAATAGATTCTAACGCTTGTGGGAAACGTTTGACCTCGAATATTTTCAAAAATTCACAATTTTTTCAGATTGGATTTAGCATTTTTGTCTTCAAAATTTAAATGATTTGTACCATTTTATGAATTCTTACTCTGTTTTTAACCTAATTGAAACAAAAAAAGTTAAAACTATCCATTAAAAGTATGAAAAAACAAAGTTATAAAAAACTGAATTAAAAGAACTTCCTGGGTAGTTAAAATAAAGAACATCATTGGGAGTGCATCTTCTGGAAGTGCTTTTAAAGTTGTGCCATTGGAAGAACTTCCAAATTTTTTTGCTGGGTATTTATTTTCCCAATTTTCTACTTCTCATTTTTATGTCCTGCGCACATTGTGGATCAGGGTATTATAACCCAGCAAAAAAAAAATAGTTAAAATTATAAAAATACAGGAAAACGCTAAATATTTTTTGTATAAAAAGTCACATTCCTATTGAAATATACGACAATATTTAAGTCATATTAGCTCCGTTCACGTACGTTATAGTTTTTGATAATTATCATAAATTATACTGGAAATCTTCCGTTTACTCAAAGAAGCCAGCAACAAATTTTTGAGAAATAGAGAAGTTATCTGTTTTTGCTGGAAACTTTTTCTTAAAAAAAAAAAGTAAAAAAAAACATTAAATACCCAGCAAAAAAAAGCGTCACCAAAAAAGTAATGAAAATGTTCTTTTTATATCCGGAAGTGGTGTGAAATTGACCCAAAAGCGATGAATTTAACATGGGCTTGTCATAGGATGGAAGTTCTCCATTTCAACAGCCGCTGCACTGAATTTGCATCACTTCTTTGGGTGTGATCCGAATTCAATGTTTTGTATGCAAATTAAAAAATTCTGTGATATTTTGTCAAATAAATAATTTTTATAATTTTTTATAATTTGTAATAGATTCTAACGCTTGTCGGAAACGTTTGACCTCAAATATTTTCAAAAATTCACAATTTTTTCAGATTGGATTTAGCATTTTTGTCGACAAAATTTAAATGATTTGTACCATTTTATGAATTCTTACTCTTTTTTTAGCCTATTTGAAACAAAAAAAGTTAAAACTATCCATTAAAAGTATAAAAAAACAAAAAACTGAATTAAAAGAACTTCCTGAACTTAAAATAAAGAACATCATTGGGAGTGCATCTTCTGGAAGTGCTTTTAAAGTTGTGCCATTGGAAGAACTTCCAAATTTTTTTGCTGGGTATTTATTTTCCCAATTTTCTACTTCTCATTTTTATGCCCTGCGCACATTGTGGGTCAGGGTATTATAACCCAGCAAAAAAATGCAAATTGTTCTAAAAGGACAACTTAAAAGAACTTCCAAAAATCCCCTCTGAAATATGTTCTTTATTTTATCTACACAGGAAGTTCTTTTAACTAAATTTTTTATAACTTTGTTTTTTTTTTTTATACTTTTTTGGAAAATATTTTAAGTCAAACATTTCAGAAAAGAGTTAGAATGAGTTAAAAATCATAAAAAGTATAAAAAGATTTTTTTTACTAAAATATAGCAAAATTTTTAAATTCCCATCCAAGACACTGAATTCGGATCACACCTTAGGTTAGGTTAAAGTGGCAGCCCGATTAAGATTCAGGCTCACTTAGACTATTCAGCCCATTGTGATACCACATTAACTAAAAGTACCTATTACATATGGGCACTTCTAGTATTAACCGCTGAACTTTCTTGATTATTTTTCTTTGTTGAACCAACCAGATTGTTCCAAAAACATTAGCAGACTGCTGAAGTTAATGTTTTCCAGATCCGCCAGTAATCTGAAGCTATATGCTCCTAAAAGTTGCTTGCGCTTTACACAAAATGCAGGACACTCACACAAATGGTGTTTAATTGATTCCGTTTCCTTCGCATCATGACGGCTCATACAATAGTCATTATACTTCGCGCCTATAGTTTTTTGCAAAATCGCCTATCAGGCAGCGACTCATTATAGCAGATATCAGGAGTGATATCTGACGTCTCGAGAACACTAGCATATCTAGTGTGCGGTTTAAGTTTAAATGGGGCCATATTTGCTTGGTGTCGTTACAGCCCTTGCAATTCTCCCATCGAACATTTGCCATCATAACAGCCTTCTCACGCAGCATGAGCTTGCAGCATCTTAAGATGTGAGGCAAATTCAGTGCAACGAATAGTGGACATCCGTACTGTGACAAGCCCATATTAAATTAATCGGTTCTGCGACAATTTTGCACCACTTCCGGTCACAGTTTTAGTTCCGCCTTGCTTACAAGGTCATGGGTTCAATTCCGATTTCGAGATAACGCCAACGAGTTTTTCATTGGTGGATTATCCCTTCTCAGTTATACTGGTGACATATCTGAGTGTTTCACGTAAAATGGAACGCCGTTCCCATTGCACGCAAAAAAAATAATTCTTTCCTCCCAAACGAAATTGTAGACAAACAAAGATCGTTTTTTATTTCCTCTTCGCTGTAAGAAAGTTTATTTGGAAGAAAATTATATACTTTTTGTGGTAAACGTTTATTCTTTTCCAGGATGTGAAAACAATTTCATAAAGACTAACTCAAAAAAAAAAAACAATATTTTCTGGCTTATTGCATGTTTTCTCACATCTTTCTCATTTGCACGAGGTTTTTTAGTTCTTAGGCACTTTTTCTGTAATACAAACAATGTAGAAGAACTTATTCGATTTTATTATTATATTATAATTTTTAAAATTTTACCTTTCGCTGGGATGGAGAATCGAACCGCGAACCATACAGTTTGTAAGCCTACATAGCTGTTATCGTTATAGCCATCAACGCACAAGCATCGCTTACAATCCAGCAGTTATATATTTATAGTACATAGTTTCGGGCGCCCACGAGCCGATGTAAAGAAACTTTATTTAACAGAAACATACCTTTAGTTGACCACATTCTTAAAAATACAACATTTCGAAACAGAAATAATGTAGAAATACATATTAGATGTATCCTGAATTGATCAGCAATCATGCTGGCAGTTTTTCCGCAGTCTTTAGTCGCTTTTAAGTTGACAAAAACTGTTTTTTGAGTTGCTCTACCGTTGATCCTGAAAATGCATTTGACTTTTTAGCTAACAATTTGTATGAGTATATGGCACAACAACTGGCCATTAAAAGCACCCTTGCATTATTTGCTACAAAAAATACCACAAACAATGACAAGTTCTGTGGAAAAAGTCATTAAAATGAAAATTAAATTGACTACCATTTTAAGAACCACTCACTTGATAAGGAATTACAATGAGTTCCAGAACAAAATTAGATATGGTTGGTTAATGTGTGTGTGTGTAGGTTTTTTGATGTCCATCTGACATGATAGATGGATGTGATTAAGGTTGAATGGCGTCTAAGTACAATAGTCCGACTTTTTTGTCTTACAATGCAGCAGAGTATGAAATATTGGACATAAAAGACTATAAAATGAAATGAGTAATTTTACAATTTACACACAATTTGTCACTTTGCTTGATTGACATTATTGGGTCATGTTTTCAAAATAGAAGGCTTCGAATTAAAAGGAAAACCAATTAGATTTCCCTTTTAATTATCACCTATGGCTGAAATTGGGAAATCTAATTATTCATTTAATTAACAAAATTATAAGTTATAAGAATAGTGTAAACTAAATTTTAGGACATGTAATTTACACAATCTTAACCCTTAAATTCGCACGGTATCTTTTAAGATTTTGATCGAATTTTGATCGAATTTTACGAAATTATGTTTTTTTGCATTTAAAACATAACGCAGTTCCAAACAAGTAAGGAAAGTCTAAAGTCGGGCGGGGCCGACTAAATTATACTCTGCACCACTTTGTAAATCCACATTTTCGATACTATATCAAATCCGTCAAAATATGTTGGGTGCTATATATAAAGGTTTTAGTCCCAAATACATACACTTAAATCTGACTCCATCTGAACAAAATTTATAATCTGGGAAACAATTTAATCTGAACCAATTTTGAGACAACTTCTCAAAAGTGTATATATATGATTTATCGGTCGATAGATATGTATTAGAAATAAAGGAAAATTTGAGTCACTTTTACAAGTTTTCGACATAGCAGTGGTGATTTTTTAAGGAAAATGTGGGTATTTTGTCATTTTTGCCCAACTCAGAAAAGCATATATATGGAAGCAATATGGAATTTTGAACCGATTTCAACCAAATTCGACATGCACACTTAGTATTTTAATTCTACTCCCTGTGCAAAATTTCACGTAAATCGGACTTCCAGCAACAAAATTTGGAAGTTCTTCCAAAGGCACAACTTTAAAAGCACTTCCAGAGGATGGACTCCCAATGATGTTCTTTATTTTAACTACCCAGGAAGTTCTTTCTGTCAATTTTTTATATGCTTTTTCATACTTTTAATGGGTTATTTAAAATTTTTTTGTTTCAAATAGGTTAAAAACAGAGTAAGAATTCATAAAATGGTACAAATCAATTAAATTTTGTTGAAAAAAATTCTAAATCCAATCTGAAAAAATTGTGAATTTTTGAAAATATTTGAGGTCAAAGGTTTCAGACAAGCGTTAGAATCCATTAAAAATTATAAAAAATATTTATTTAACAAAATGTCACAGAATTTTTTAATTTACATCAAAAACATTGAATTCGGATCACACCCAAAGAAGTTATGCAAATTCACTGCAACGGCTTTTGATATGGAGAACTTCCGTCCTATGACAAGCCCATGTTAAATTCATCGCTTCTGCTTCAATTTTGCACCACTTCCGGAACCAAAAAGAACATTTTCATTACATTTTTGGCGACACTTTTTTGCTGGGACTACAACTTTGAACTCTGTGGTCATATGACGGAAAATCGGGTGAAAGATATATGTAAGCTATATCTCAATCTGAACCGATATCAATAAAATTTAGCACACTTGACTACACTACTAATTGTACTCCTAGTGCAAAATTTCAACCAAATTGGGCTAAAACTCTGGCTTCTGGGGCCATATAAGTCTATAGCAAATATGGCCTCATTTAAACTTAAACCGCACACTAGATATGCTTGTGTCCTCGAGACGACAGATATCACTCCTGATATCTGCTATAACGGGTCGCTGCCTGATAGGCGATTTTGCAAAAACTATAGGCGCGAAGTATAATGACTATTGTGTGAGCTGTCATGATGCGGAGGAAAAGGAATCAATTAAACACCTCTTGTGTGAGTGTCATGCATTTTATGTAAAGCGCAAGCAACTTTTAGGAGTATATAGCTTCAGACTACTGGCGGATCTGGAAAACATTAACTTCAGCCGTTTGCTAAAGTTTTTGGAACAATCTGGTTGGTTCAACAAAGAAAAATAATCAAGAAGGTTCAGCGGTTAAAACTAGAAGTGTCCATATGTAATAGGTACTTTTAGTTAATGTGGTATCACAATGGACTGGATAGTCTAAGTGAGCCTGAATCTTAATCGGGCTGCCACTTTAACCTAACCTATATCGGGCGAAAGATGATTATTTTGCACACTTGACTATACGATCAAGTGTTAGTTTGTGCAAAATTTCAAGCAAATTAGGGTAAAACTCTGGCTTCTGGGTCCATATAAGTGCATATCGAGCGAAAGATATATATGGGAGCTATATATAAATCTAAACCGATTTCTTCCAAAATCAATAGGGTTCAATTCTGACCTAGATTTTGATCACAAAAATGTGTTCACAGACAGACGGACGGACAGACGGACATGGCTATATCGACTCAGGGACCCACCCTGAGTATTATTGCCAAAGACACCATGTGTCTATCTCGTCTCCTGCTGGGTGTTGCGAACATCTGCACTAATTTATAATACCCTGTTCCACAGTGTGGCGCAGGGTATAAAAATATGTTCTTCCGGAAAATCTATAGTAGTTTTGTATAAACTGAAACCAAAATTGAAAGAAAATTGAAATAAAAATGTTGCCTTTTTGCATCTTGACTGCACACAAAAAAATATTTTTCTGATTCAATCACGAAATTAATTGATCCAATTAATTTTTTAATTGAAATGTCTTCAATCACGAAAATGATAGTATCAATCACAGTTTTAATTGGGCATAGAAAAAATCTTTGATTAAAAAATTAATTGATGTCATTAGCAATTTTCAATTAATTTTTTAATTGATTCAATTAAAAATTTAATTGATGTTGAATGCAAACCCCAATTAATTTTTTATTTAAAAAGTTAACTATTTTCAACTACTTTCTGAATTGGCTTAGAGTTTTTATTTTGATTAAGAAATGTTCATCACTTTTTTTAACTGACTAGTCTTCTGAATTTGATTAAAAAGTTAATTCTATCAATTAATTTTTTAATTAAAAATTTTAAAATTTTCAATCATTGACTTAATTAACCTAATGTTTCTATCTTGATTAAAAAGTTAATTGTATCAATTAATTTATTAATTGAAAAAGCATTCAACTTCAATTAACTTTTTAATTGGAAATATTCTGGTGATATTTTTTTCTGTGTGCAAAGCAAAAAATCGTTCAAACATATAGGACATGTTTTTCAACACTTTATTTTAAAGACGCTTTTTACTTGAAACATAGCATAAGTTCTACTGGACGTCGAGTCTTAATTTGGAAAATAAAGTTGTTGTTAACTCGTTTTTAAAGGACTTTGATAGCGTATGAAGAAAAAACAAGCTGAAAAAGCGAAAAATTAAAATTTGCTTCCTAGAAGCAAGTACACAAAACCCAAATTTAAAAGAAAATTGTGTCTTAAAAGTATCCTTACTTGTATTCTCCGCTACTTTGGCTCGGAATCAATACCAAAATTTTTAAAGTAAATACAAAATTTTTGGAACCGGGCATGCGTTTTTTTCAGTGTAGAAAATTTGTGTAGTGTAAAAATATCTATACGGTCTACACACAAAACAAATCTAATTCAATCACGAAATTAATTTTTTAATTGAAATGTCTTTAATCACCAAAATGATAGTATCAATTAAAAAATTAATTGAATGTGCTTGGTTTTTGTTTCAATTAAAACGTTTGTTGAACCAATTAAATTTTTAATTGAATATTTTTATACCCTCCACCATAGGATAGGGGTATATTAACTTTGTCATTCCATTTGTAACACATCGAAATATTGCTCTAAGACCCCATAAAGTATATATATTAAGGGTCGTGGTGAAATTCTGAGTCGATCTGAGCATGTCCGTCCCTCCGTCCGTCCGTTTGTTGAAATCACGCTAACTTCCGAACGAAACAAGCTATCGACTTGAAACTCGGCACAAGTAGTTGTTATTGATGTAGGTCGGATGATATTGCAAATGGGCCATATCGGTCCACTTTTACGTATAGCCCCCATATAAACGGTCCCCCAAACTTTGCTTGCAGGGACTCTAAGAGAAGCCAATTTCATCCGATCCAGCTGAAATTTGGTACATGGTGTCAGCATATGATCTCTAATAACCATGCAAAAATTGGTCCACATCGGTCAATAATTATATATAGCCCCCATATAAACCGATCCCCCGATTTGGATTGCGGAGCCTCTAAGAGAAGCAAATTTCATCCGATCCGGCTGAAATTTGGTACATAGTGTTAGTAAATAGCCTCTAACCACCATGCAAAAATTGGCATATGATCTCTAATAACCATGCAAAAATTGGTCCACATCGGTCAATAATTATATATAGCCCCCATATAAACCGATCCCGCGATTTGGCTTGCGGAGCCTCTTGCAGGAGCAAATTTCATCCGATCCCGCTGAAATTTGGTATATAGTGTTAGTATATAGCCTCTAACCACCATGCAAAAATTGGTCCACACCGGTCCACAATAATAATATAGCCCCCATATAAACCCATCCCCCGATTTGACATCCGGAGCCCCTTGGAGGAGCAAAATTCATCCGATTCGGTTGAAATTTGGTACGTGATGTTAGTATATGGTATCCAACAACCATGCAGGAATTGGTTCATATCAGTCCATATTTATATATAGCCCCCATATAAACCGATTCCCAGATTTGACCTCCGGTGCCTTTTGGAGAAGTAAAATTCATCCGATCTAGTTGAAATTTGGTACGTTGTGGTAGTATATGATATTTAACAGTCATGTCAAAAGTTTTCCATATCAGCCCATAATCATATAAAGCTCCCATATAAACCGATCCCGAGAGTTGGTTTTGGAGTCTCTTGGAAGAGCAAATTTCATCCGAGTAAGTTGAAATTTGGTACATTGTGCTAGTATATGGCCGTTAACAACCATGCCTAACTAGGTCCATATCGGTCTATAGTTATATATAGCCCTCAGATAAATCGGTCCCCAATCACACAAAAATTAGACCATATCAATTTCATAATTGTATATAGCCCCCATGTTTCAATTCTGGCTCTCTACCACGTATAGACTAACTCACAATTAAGAAAACGATGTTAAGAAGTTTTAAAGTACCACAACCCAAGTAATTCTATTGTGGATGGTGGAGGGTACATAAGATTTGGCCTGGCCGAACTTACGGCCGTATATACTTGTTAAAACTAAATTAAGACTTTAGTTGGAAACTTTTCTATGAATTTTTTTCTGTGTACAACAATTACATTGTTTATTTGTAAAGAAAAAGTTAGTGTAATGCGCACTGTATCTTTTAAGACAGATTGCATTACTTCAACGATGTACCAGAGGGACGTAGAGGGATGAAAATTTCAAAGATTCATGTCTAAAATTTAATGAAAAAAATTTAAGTAATGGTTTTTTTTTAATTTAAATTTATTTTGTGTTTTTTTTTTTTTGTTCTTTACCCTTGAATTCAAAAAATATATATAAGATGCTAAATGGTAAAAAGATCATCTGCATATATCTTTTTACCATTTAGCATACTATATATACATTTTGTATTTAAGGGTTAAGAACAAATAAAAAAACACAGAATAAATTTAAATTAAAAGAAAACCATTACTTAAATTTTTTGCATTAAATTTTAGACATGAATCTTTGAAATTTTCATCCCTCTACATCCCTCTGGTGCATCGTTGAAGTAAGGCAATCTGAAGAAAATATTTTTAACTTAAAAAATTATTTAAATTATCTGAGATACTGAGTTTTCGAAAAATATATAAAAAAGCTTCAAACATAAGATGAAATTTGGAGGAGTTTGCGTGTTTGATTAAAGCTTTTTTTAAATAAAAAAAACATGTTTAACTGTTTTAGTTAAATTTTTTTTTATAATTTGGATTAACAATCTGACATTTGTGCGACAATGCTCTCGAACAAATAGAACGAGAATCGATAAATAGCTTCCAATAATATGTCTTTATATTAAAGATGCCGTATATTTGGCTAGGGAATCAATACCAAAACCCTTAACGGAACATCCAAATACAAGCACAAATATTTGTATGCTATGTATCACTCTCATCGGGCTGCTACCTAACCTAACCTAACCATGTATCACTCTATCAAAAGTATGTTATGAAATTTGTTCTTGGCATTTGAAAGTTTTATGGAGACCTTTTTTATAGCAAGACCTAATTTTATTGTAAACTATTTATTTTTATATATTTTTTTTTATACTTCATTCATAGTCATAAACATTAAATATTATTTTTTCTGGTTTCGGGCAATATATACACTAAAAAAATTAAACGCTGAATTTAAGAAATTAAACAAAATTTTACTCAACTTGTCAAAATACACCGAAAAAATTGCGTTGGTAAATTAACGCAAAAAATTATTTATTTTTGTGGCAGAAAAATTATTTGTTTGTAGATCAATTTTATTACTTTTTCGAAATTTCCTAGACCTCAATGAAATTTTCCCGTTTTTATACCCTGCGCCACACTGTGGACCAGGGTATTATAAGTTAGTACATATGTTTGCAACACCGCTCAGAGCCGGCCTCTGAGTCCATTTAACCATGCCCGTCTATCTTTGAACACATTTTTCTGATCAATGTCGTTGTCGCTATTTTAGTGCAATTAATTATCAAATTTCGCACAACTATGTGTTTTGGGTCAGAATAGAATCCTATTGATTTTGGAAGAAATCGGGTTAGATATAGATATAGCTCCCATATATATCCTTCGCCCTATATGCACTTACATGGCCATAGAATCAAGAGTTTTACCCTAACATGGAATCGGGCAGCACTCAGTGATAAGAGAGAAGTTCACCACTGTGGTATCACAATGAACTGAATAGTCTAAGTGAGCCTGATACATCGGGCTCCCATATAACCTAACCTTACCTAACCTACCCTAATTTGCTTTATAGTTTGCACAAGGAATACAATTCATATTATCGTAAAGTGTGTCAAATTTTGTTAAAATCGGTTCAAATTTAGATATAGCCCACATATATATCTTTCGCCCGATTTACAAACATTTGACCACAGATGCCATAGTTTTACTATACTTTACAAAACATTTTGCAGAGGGAGTAAATTTAACATTCTTACTACACAGAAAAAAAGTAAACTGTTTTATAGCAAGACCGAACTACGTCATACGAAAATTGAACTAAATTATACTACACATTTTGAGATTTGCACAAAGCGTTGGTAAAACCAGGAAAATTGTAATTTTTAACTACAACTCACGAAATTGCACTCTCTCATAGAAGAAATAATGAACTAAAAGTAAAGAACCAAATCATTGGCGCCAAATCAAAACCATATAAACCATACTGTAGTTCATTTTTTCTACTTTTGATATCGTACAAAAATTTTCTTTTGCTTTAGTTCATATTGAACTTATGTGTACGGTCATTGAACTTTATACCCACGGTTAGTTCATAAAATGTTTGAGACATACTTAAACAAGTATATACGGCCGTAAGTTCGGCCAGGCCGAATCTACCATGGATTGCGTAGAAACTTCTACGAAAGACTGTCACCCACAATCGAATTACTTGGTTGTTAAGAAGTTTTAAGATAACTTCTTAACATCAATTTCTAAATTGTGAGTTAGTCCATACGTGGTAGAGAGCCAGAATTGAAATATGTGGGTCGCTTATATGTGGGCTATATACAATTATGAACTTGATATGGACCAATTTTTGTGTGATTGGGGATCGATTTATCTGAGGGCTATATATAACCCTTTCCGACCGTGTACGCACAATTGTGCGGGTAAGTTTTTGTCTCTATAATTTCTTTAATATATGACATACCGCGATAAGAGCGGCAAAAAAATAATTGTGTATGCTCTGTCTTTGTCTAAGAATGTGAAGAACCGTTATAAATATTTGTTTTTCATATTAATTTTGTAGTTTTAGCAGTGTACTTTGCGCATTTGTAAAAATGAGTGGAAGATGTAAGTTTGCAAATAAATTAAAATTATTTAAATTGTGGAATACTTCATCAAACAAGTGTTTTCAAAAAGAAAACATATTAAATATTGTATGCAAACAGTACCTTCGTGATTATTTTGTCTTTTTGGATATTTTTACGTCCGGACTTTTACCGGAATTTACCGGACTGCAACCATTGTGCGTATCCTGAAAAAACAGGATACAGCATCAAACTGAACAAACTTAATAATTTAAAATGTTTTATGTACACATAAATAACAGAATTCAAAAATGTAGGAAAATCTATCACGTGGATCGGCTATAGGTCGGAAAGGGATAACTATAGACCGATATGGACCTAGTTAAGCACGGTTGTTAACGGCCATATACTAGCACAATGTACCAAATTTCAACTGACTCGGATGAAATCTGCTCCACCAAGAGGATCCAGAGCTCAAATCTGGGAATCGGTTTATATGGAGGCTATATATGAATATGGACTGATAAGGACCACTTTTGGCATGGCTGTTAAATATCATACACTACCACCACATACCAAATTTCAACAAGATCGGATAAATTTTGCTTCTCCAAACGGCACCGACGGTCAAATCTGGGGATCGGTTTATATGGGGGCTATATATAATTATGGACTGATATGAACCAATTCCTGCATGGTTGTTGGATACCATATAGTAATATCACGTACCAAACTTCAACCGAATCGGATGAATTTTGCTCTTCCAAGGGACTCCCGAGGTCACATCTGGGTATCGGTTTATATAGGGGCTATATATAATTATGGACCGATTTCGACCAATTTTAGCATGGGTGTTTGAGGCCATATATTAACACCACGTACAAACTTTCAACTGTATCAGATGAATTTTGGTCCTACAAGAGGCTCTGGAGTTCAAATCTGGTGATGGGTTTATATGGGGGCTATATATAATTATGGACCGATGTGGACAATTTTTTGCATGATCATTAGAGACCATATAGTTACACCATGTACCAAATTTCAGCCGGATCGGATGAAATTTGCTTCTCTTAGAGGCTCCGCAAGCCAAATCTGGGGATCGGTTTATATGGGGGCTATATATAATTATTGACCGATGTGGACCAATTTTTGCATGGTTGTTAGAGACCATATGCTGACACCATGTAAAAAATTTCAGACGGATCGGATGAAATTTGCTTCTCTTAGTGTCCCCGCAAGCCAAATTTGGGGGTCCGTTTATATGAGAGCTATACATTTGCAATACCATCCGACCTACATCAATAACAACTACTTTTGCCAAGTTTCAAGTCGGTAGCTTGTTTCGTGCGGAAGTTAGTGTGATTTCAACAGACGAACGGATGGACGGACTTGCTCTGATCGACTCAGAATTTCACCACGACCCTGAATATATATACTTTATGGGATCTTAGAGCAATATTTCGATGTGTTACAAAGGGAATGACAAAGTTAATATACCCCCATCGTATGGTGGAGGGTATAAAAACGGAACACTTCATTTCACAGTGGAAAATTTCGAAAAAAAGTAATAAAATTTAACTATAAACAAATATTTTGTTGCAAAACAAAATAAGATAAATTTAGCGTTAGTTCAACTACGGATTTTTTTTTTTCGGTGTATGCATGCCGACTTTACTTGAGATCAGTTAAGATTTAGATATAGCTTCCACATATATCTCTCGTAGACTTTGCTTACTTCTTTTAATTGAACGAAGCCAAGATTTCAAGCTAAATGGCTTCTTAAAAAAATATTTTTAAGGAAAACGCATTTTTGGCTTGGAATCAATAGCAAACCCCTTTGGATCCAAGTATTTTTTTTTTTGTTTTTGAGTGTATCCACCCAATTTCATAAAACGAACCCAAACACTCAAGTGATGTGGAAAGTCGCACAATCAAAATCCTAATTCAATACAACACTGTGCGAGCCTATTGCTCTCGTCTGTTTAACAGCGTCCTTAATAAACATCTCTGGTATTGTATCAAAATGGGTATCTCTGAGTCTTTGTTTACACTACGCCTTTTATGGTAGGGCACATGTGTACCAATTTACTAACATACTTACGGCCATTTTCATGTAGCTCCGTTAGGCTTTAACTGCCAGTTAACAGAAAGTAAATTGCAATTATCTTCTCTCCGGTTAACTTTAACTGAAAAATGTTCGTCAGTTAAGTTCCTAACTGGCCTATGGAATATAAAGGCAAGATGACAGCTTCGTCTTTAATACGGTTTAAAAGTTGGTTAGTTAACGGAACACTAACGGAGCTTTATGAAAATAGGGGTTAGCCACACATACACAAACATACCATATACGACAATGCCAATAAATATCACAAATATTGATTGGTCCCCAAGTTCTAAAATGGCAATTGAAATAAAGTTGTTTGTGCTTTTGCAGTCAAGTGCTAGCCTGCGAGTGGGTTTTGTGTTAGCGATAGTGTGGATTTATGCCGGAAGTTGAAGAAGAGTAAGAGTGTGAATGAGATGCTGTTGCTCTCTCTCTATCTCTTAGAAACAAATCGGGAACGTATGTGTATGTGTGTTGGAGGAACGCTTTGTTCATGTGTTGAAACGATGCTGGGAGCAAAACGCCTCGTCGGTGTTAACACCACAATACATTTGATAAATATATCACTGTGAAGTGAATTGGAAAATTGAATAAATTTTTGCGGCCTTTGAAAATGGAAACGGAAGATTTTAACAAATAATCTTTACCTTCAAGGCAAACAGACATTTTGTATTCCATTCCCATATTCCACTGCCACTGTCAGAGTGTCGATGAATATGTATTTACTCCCCTAGGACAGTTATGAGAGTTTCAAATGAAAAGTGGATCAACATTATTTGGGTCTTCAAGCCATTTCATGCGTAAGGTTTTTCAATTTAAAAAAAAAAAAAATATTAAGCTTCCATGGAAAAGTATTGTGTGGCAACAACAAATAAATAAGTCAAATCACTTTCTATTGACAATATTCAATCAAATAAAATGTATTTCAACCTTTTCCAATTTTGGGCTTTTTGTTATAATACTCGTATGTTGTTATTATTAATAATATGTTATTACAGATTGAAATGTAAAATTCAATTTCGGTATATTTTTTATACAGTATGAGAATTTGTTACAGCGAAATATTTATTTCTATTTATGTATACAAGAAAGGCGGAAAAAATCTTCAATCGTTTCTCATAGATAATGGATGCATTAAAAAATAGTGTCATGACGCCAAGAGATTTCATGTCCGTAAAATACGAATGTGAATTTTGTTTAGCTTGGAAGAAGCATTTGTCTGCTACAAAGTTTTTTCCTTGTCCAAAAGTCGATAAATTTTTCAATAAAATAATTCGACTTAAAATGGAAGAAAATGCTGTTCGATTATGGTTAACTTGGCTTTAATAAATAAAGGGTGTTTAAGAATAATTAAATCGTGTTTAAATTTTTTGACTTTTTGTATCTTCACTACAAAGCAAAAAATGGTTCAAAACAAGCAGATGTTTTTATACCCTCCACCATAGGATGGGGGTATATTAACATTGTCCTTCCATTGGTAACACATCGAAATATTGCTCTAAGATCCCATAAAGTATATATATTCTGGGTCGTGGTGAAATTCTAAGTCGATCTGAGCATGTCCATCCGTCCGTCCGTCTGTTGAAATCACACTAACTTCCGAACGAAACAAGCTATCGACTTGAAACTAGCCACAAGTAGTTGTTATTGATCTAGGTCGGACGGTATTGCAAATGGGCCATATCGGTCCACTTTTATGTATAGCCCCCATATAAACGGACCCCCAAATTTGGCTTGCAGACCCTCTAAGAGAAGAAAATGTCATCCGATCCGGTTAAAATTTGGTACATGGTGTTAGTATATGGTCTCTAATAACTATGCAAAAATTGGTCTACATCTGTCCATAATTATATATAGCCCCCAATATAAACCGATCACCCGATTTGGCTTGCGGAACCTCTAAGAGAAGCAAATTTCATCCGATCCGGCTGAAATTGCGTACGTGGTGTTAGTATATGGTCTCTAATGACCATGCAAAAATTGGTCCACATAAGTTCATAATTATATATAGCCCCCATATAAACCGATCACCAGATTTTACCTCCGGAGCCTCTTGGAAGACCAAAATTCATCTGATTCACTTGAAATTTGGAACGTATACACCGATCCCCACATTTGACCTCCGGAGCCCCTTGGAGGAGCAAAAAAAAAAAGCTAGCAGATGTTTTTATACCGTCCACCATAGGATGGGGGTATATTAACTTTGTCATTCCGTTTGTAACACATCGAAATATTGCTCTAAGACCCCATAAAGTATATATATTCTTGGTTGTGGTGAAATTCTGAGTCGATTTGACCATGTCCATCCGTCCGTCCGTCTGTTGAAATCACGCTAACTTCCGAACGAAACAAGCTATCGACTTGAAACATGGAACAAGTAGTTGTTATTGATGTAGGTCGGACAGTATTGCAAATGGACTATATCGGTCCACTTTTACGTATAGCCCACATATAAACGGACCCCCAAATTTGGCTTGCAGACCCTCTAAGAGAAGAAAATTTCATCCGATCCGGTTGAAATTTGGTACATGGTGTTAGTATATGGTCCTTAACAACTATGCAAAAATTGGTCGACATCGGTTCATAATTATACAGAGCCCCCATATAAACCGATCCCCAGATTTGGCTTGCGGAGCCTCTAAGAGAAGAAAATTTCATCCGATCCGACTGAAATTTGGTACATGGTGTTAGCATATGGTATTTAATAACTATGCAAAAATTGGTCCACATCGGTCAATAATTATATATAGCCCGCATATAAACCGATTACCCGATTTGGCTTGCGGAACCTCTAAGAGATCCGATCCGGCTGAAATTTGGTATATGGTGTTAGTATATGGTCTCCAATGACCATGCAAAAATTTGTCTACATCGGTCCATAATTCAGTTGATATTTGGTACGTGGTACGTGCAAAAATTTGTCGAAATTTGTCCATAATTATATATAGCCTCCATATAAACCGATCTCCAGATTTGACCTCCGGACCCCTTGGAAGATTCATGCGATTGGGTTGAAATTTGGTACGTGATGTTTGTATATGGTATCCAACAACCATGCAGGAATTGGTTCATATCAGTCCATAATTATATATATATAGCCCCCATATAAACCGATCCCCAGATTTGACCTCCAGTGCCTTTTGGAGAAGCAAAATTCATCCGATTCGGTTGAAATTTGGTACGTGGTGGTAGTATATGATATTTAACAACCATGCCAAAAGTGGTCCATATCAGTCCATAATCGTATATAGCCCCCATATAAACCGATCCCGAGATTTGGTTTTGGAGCCTCTTGGAGGAGCAAATTTCATCCAAGTCAGTTGAAATTTGGTACATTGTGCTAGTATATGGCCGTTAACAACCATGCCTAACTAGGTCCATATCGGTCTATACCCAGCAAAAAAAAAAAAAGCGTCGCCAAAAAAGTAATGAAAATGTACTTTTTGGATCCGGAAGTAGGGCAAAATTGACGCAGAAGCGATGAATTTAACATGGGTTTGGCATAGGACGGAAGTCCTCCATTTCAACAGCCGATGCACTGAATTTGCATCACTTCTTTAGGTGTGATCCGAATTCAATGTTTTGGATTTAAATTTTGTCAAATAACTAATTTGTATAATTTTTCATAATTTTTAATGGATTCTTACGCTTGTCGGAAACGTTTGACCTACAATATTTTCAAAAATTCACAATTTTTTTTGATTGGATTTAGCATTTTTGTCGACAAAATTTAAATGATTTGTTCCATTTTATGAATTCTTACTCTGTTTTTAACCTATTTGAAACAAAAAAGTTAAAATTATACATGAAAAGTATGAAAAAACCAAGTTATAAAAAATTGAATTAAAATAAATTCCTGTGTAGTTAAAATAAAGAACATCCTTGGGAGTCCATCTTCTGAAAGATGTGCCTTTGGAAGAACTTCCAATTTTTTTTGCTGGGTAGTTATATATAGCCCTCAGATAAATCGATCCCCAATCACACAAAAATTGGTCCATATCAAGTTCATAATTGCATTTAGCCCCTATATAAGCGACCCCCATATTTCAATTCTGGCTCCCTACGTACCGTGCAAAAGTCCATATCGATTCGTAATTATTTGTAGACTTACCTACACATACCTTTTTTGTCTAATATATACCACGTATGGACTAACTCACAATTTAGAAAACGATTTAAGATACCACAACCCAAGTAATTCGATTGATTAGAACTCAAATACTTTAACAGATTATTTTTAAGTGCAAGCATATTATGTTCATAATCTAGCATAACATGTTTGCGACATATATGTTAATATGTTAGAACATATTATGTTTGGGACATAACATACTTTTAAAAAATATAATATGCTTGGATGCAAATATATATTAATTTAGAAATAGCCTATAAACATATATGTGTTTAGAAAGAGAGGTCTAGAGATTAAGCTGCAAGTAAAAGAATGGAAGTAACCAATTGGCGCCTTAAAAAATATATACACAAAGGAATTTCATAAAATTTTTTTTACCAGTGTATGCCAAAGATGAAACATAATATGTTTGAACAATACAAACAATATTTTGTTTGGAACAATAAATCGATAGTGTAAAAACAAAATCTTTGGAACCTGGCATGCTTTTTTCAGTGTGGAAAATCGACATTTGTATAAAAATAATTATTTTTGGTGTAACATCCAAATAAATTATTCTATACCTGAATTATTAAATGCAAGTCAGAGTCTTTAGATCCAATTAAACAGTTAGTTTTCAGAGTGCGTGGAATATCTCATACAATAGGATATTCACATTATCCTTTCATTTAATTAAAATTTTATAATGACAATTGTGGTTATTTATTGCGTTTTGTTTAATTGGTTCTTGTGGTCAAAAACCGAGATATAAATGGAAAACTACCATTTACATGGAAAGTTTCCATTTTGTGTTGGCTTATGAGGTTTGTCGGGACAACAGTAAAAGATTACAAATGAAACCGAAGCTACATATGGTAGGATCTAGTATATATTTACAATTGAATCGAAACATTAGTTTGTATAGTCTGAAAAAAAAAAAACTAAAGAATGAAAATAAGTTAATTTTATGGGCTGTTTTCTGCTTTTGCTTTGTTACGAAACGATGAAAAACCTCGGACTATGGCTATAAAACTTGACTTGAAATTGTCTCCAATTTGTTGCCCTACCTGGACAAACAAAACAACCATGATGAGAAATGTGCAAAATAGTCCCTAACGCAAAAAAAAACAAGGCCGTAAGTTCGGCCAGGCCGAATCTTATGTACCCTCCACCATAGATGGCGTAGAAACTTCTACGAAAGACTGTCATCCACAATCGAATTACTTGGGTTGTGGTATCCTAAAACCTCTTAACATCGTTTTCTAAATTGTGAGTTAGTCCATACGTGGTATATATTAGACAAAAAAGTTATGTATAGTTAAGTCTACAAATAATTACGAATCGATATGGTCTTTTGCACGGTACGTAGAGAGGCAGAATTGAGATATGGGGGTCGCTTATATGGGGACTATATACAATTATGAACTTGATATGGACCAAATTTTGTCTGATTGACGATCGAATGTTGGATACCATATACTAACATCACGTACCAAATTTCAACCGAATCATGTTAACGACAACTTAAATTTCTCGACTCGACTTCAAGTAATACACGTCTTTAAAATAGAGTATTAAGAAACATCACCTATTTTTAAACGCTTGTTTATATTTAAAGAATTTTCCAGAAATATTAAAGCCATATGAATATTTAATCTGTCTTTTTATCTAACATGCATTCCATATGGACTAATTTACAATTTAAAAGACAATGTTAAGGAATAAAACTATACCATGATTTTATTTTATATCAGAGAAATGCATTTTATATCAGAGAAATTCATCTTCTATGCTAAGAAAAATTCGCATTCGTATTTTAAGAGCATGAAATCGTTGGCCTGTGGAGCCGGAGTCGGAGTCTGAAGATTTTGCTGGAGTCGGAGTCGTAAAAATTGTTCTCTACTCCTACTCCGGCTAAACCAAATTTTTTAAAACACTTCACATTTTTGTAACTAAGCAAGTTTTTACGCAAATTAGTTTCCATTGCGTTATTCATTCGATCAATGTACAGCATGATTGTAAATGAAAATCAACTTCCAATTACGGCTATCTTTTGATGTTTCCTAGAATATTAGACTAGCAGATGGCCTGGATCGATCCATTTTAATACCCGAAATAATTTTTTTTAATTTTATTTTAAGGCCATATACATATGTGGAATATTGACAGACAATTTTTTCAAAGTTGTTTTTTTATAGAAAATTTTGTCAAAATGTTATTTCTATAAAAAGTTTTGTCAAAATTTTATTTCTATAGCAAATTTTGTCAAAATTTTATTTCTATAAAAAATTTATTCAAAATTTTATCTCAATAGAAAATTTTGCCAACATTTGATTTCTATAGAAAATTTTGTCAAAATTTTATTTCTATAGAACATTTTGTCAAAATGTTATTTCTATAGAAAATTTTGTCAAAATTTTATCTCAATCGAAAATTTTGTCAAAATTTTATCTCAATAGAAAATTTTGCCAACATTTGATTTCTATAGAAAATTTGGTCAAAATTTTATTTCTATAAAAAAATTTTGTCAAAATTTTGTTTCTATAGAATATTTTGCAAAATTTTATTTCTATCGAAAATTTTGCAAAAGTTTGTTTGTTACACAATTTTTTTTTTTAATTTTATTTCTATTGATATTTTATTTCTATAAAAATATAAGTCAAAATTTTATTTCTATAGAAAATTTAGCCAAAATTTTATAGTAATAGATTTTTTATTAGGAAATTTGGTCAAAATTTTATTTCTATAGAAAATGTTGCCAAAATTTTATAGTAATAAATTTTTTTATTAGAAAATTTTGTCAAAATTTAATTTCTATAGAAAATTTAGTCAAACTTTTGTTTCTGTAGAATATTTTGCAGAATTTTATTTACTACACAAAAATTTTTCTAAACTTGTATTTTTATTGATAATTTTTTCAAAATTTTATTTCTATAAGAAAAAATTGTCAACTTTTATTTCTATAGCAAATTTTCTCAAAATTTTTTTTTCTTACTTCGAAATTTTCTTATGTATTCGTAATTTTATTACTATAGAAATATTTTTTTCGATATAAAATTTGGTCAAAAATTTTTTTTTTATAGAAAATTTAGTCAAAATTTTGTTTCTATAGAATATGTTATTTTGAAAAATTTTATTACTATAGAAAATTTTGCAAAATGTTGTTTGCTACACATTTTTTTTAAATTGTATTTCTATTGATAACTTTTTCAAACGTTTATTTCTATAAAAATTTTTGCCAAATTTTATTTCTATAAAAATTTTATTCAAAATTTTATTTCTATATATTTGGTCAAAATTTGATTTCTATAAAAAATTTCGCCAAAATTTTATTTCTATAGAAAATTTAGTCAAAGTTTTGTTTCTGTAGAAAATTTTGCAAAATTTTATTTACTAGACAAAAATTTTTCCAAAATTTAATGCTCACTGCTAAGTCGAAAACTTGTAGAAATGACTCAAATTTATCATAAATGCATTTTTGCGAAATTGTCTAAACAATTATAAATATTTCTGAGATTTTGTAGAAGTCAGATTTGAGATTTTATCAAAATGTAGATCTAAATACAAAGTTGTGCAGAGTATATTATAATCGGCCCGCCCGACTTTAGACTTTCCTTGCATTTTTATTTTTTGTTAAAATTGTGTTACGTCCCATAACGTTAGATTTAAATTTAAAGTACATAGATTTTGTAGAAGTATATACAATTTTGTCTAAATCGATTCAGATTCAAATTCATGCATATGGGAATATAAACCTTCGCAACAAATTTAAAGGATTTGAGATAGTACCAATAATTTTGGTCCACAAATACATATACTGTTGGTATCTTCTCATATTACGATGGGTATTTATAGCATTATTTTATTTATTAAACATTGCCCTAAATTTGAAATATAGAGTTTAATTGGCATCTAATGTGAAACTAAGACCTTTTTTTGCACACATAAATAAATACGATACTTTATATCGATCCACTTACGGTACCCCCACAATAGAACTACAAATTAGTGGTATTAAAATGAGATTTAGTTATATTACCCGGAGTCGACTCCGGAGTCGGAGTCGAGCTGATGAAAAATCCTGGAGTCGGAGTCGGTGTCGAGCAAAATTGGCTCGACTCCACAGCCGTGCTCACGACAATAATTTTTTCAGTGTACAAAATATTAGAATGTGTCATATTTGCGACATACTGTCATTCATTCTTGAAAGAAGAGATCGGCGCTTGATACAAACGAAATCGGCTGTAGATTTAGAATAAAAAAAATTTTTGTTGATAAAAGTTTGAAGTTTTTGGAGAGTTTGAATCTGGACTTTGAATTTAGTAAAACAATTATGTTTGCTATACACGTTTTTCAAATGTTTTATTTATGTACATACATTTATTTGTAGTCTAAACCAAAATATTGTGAAATTTCTTTAGTCCTATTGTCCTATTGGAGGAAAAACTACATGACACACGTTTAACAAACAATTGTTGCCCGATAGAGTGCATAGTCGTCTAACCCTCCTTTATAAATATTGTGCGTTAAATTGTTACTAAAACCATTCGAACCTTTCATTTACCCATAAAATAGGTTAAATAATTTTTTTTTGTTCATTTTTTATTCTCATTACAGGTGAACCCAAAAAACTTACTTCTGCCACCTATTTGACCAACAAGTGACCAATTTATTACAAAACGAATAGCTAACCATAAAACAAAAGTGAAAAAGTCATCATCGGCACGAACGAATATTTTGTGTCGAAAAACAAAAACAAAAGGACAACCATGAAAGGACCTTTCTCAATCAATATCATCGAATAACAATGGTACTCCATCAATAGCAGCAAACAAAGAGAATTCAAATAGTTGACTTTGCGTATGTGTGTATGTGTGTGTGGTTTTTTTTTTAACGCGAACATGTTGCACAAGCAACATGTTGATTATTTCAGGTGTGGTTGTTTGTTGATCCTGGTGTCTCCACGATAAGAAAACATTGTTTTCCATTCAGCTACAGTCAAAGTTTGCATGTGGTTGAAGAATTACATGTTTTATACTTTTTTTAGGGAGAGGGAGGGTCACACGTATACAAGGACTAAATTGTGTGATGTAAATTAAAATGATTATGACCACTAGAAACGCACACATTTCCTACCTCCATTTTACATGCAAAATATAAACACTCAGATATATCGTAAAACCAAACGTCTATACAAAACATCCCCCCAAGTAATGGGTAGAGGGTGTTAACTAAAAGGGGACATTTTATGCATAAACACATACTACGAATACAGAAATTAAGCTTGGCGTAACGTAAAGAGCCGAAACCACCCACTTCATAAGAGCATACTAAAACCAAATCGCGTGATTAAACTCTAGCCACAAAATAATGCACAGTGATTTAAAAGGTTTCTACATAAAATTTTTAGAAAAAATGAACTTACTGAAAAGCATATTGTCGTGAAATAAAAGGTATCATGTCCTTAAAACACGAATGCGAATTTTGCTTATCACAGACAACGCATTGCTCTGAAATAAGGGGTTTTTTTGTCGATAAACTTTCTAATGAAGTCGTTTTGTCCTTATAGTTAAGTGATTCGACTTAAAACTGAGTGTCTTTGTATGAAAAACTGTTTTGTGTGACTAAGGTCAACTTGAAGTAATAATTCTAAAAAATTCTTCAAAATAATGAAAACGTATTTAAATTTTTTGAAAATTTTCTTTGTATAGAAAATTCTTACCCAATTTTTTATAGAAATCAAATTTTGACAAAATTTTCTTTGTATAGAAAATTTTGCCAAAAGAAATATAATTTTGTTAAATTTTTCTTTCTATAGAAAATGTTGACAAAATTTTTTTATTGAAATAAAATTTTGACAAAATTGACAATAGAAACAAGATTTTGATAAAAATTTCTATGGAGTTTTGACACAATTACCAATAGAAATAACTTTTGAAAAAAAATTCCTACAGAAATAAAAGTTTGACAAATATTTCTACAGAAATAAAATAAAAATTTTTCTATAGAAATTAAATTTTGACAAAATTTTATGTAGAAATAAAATTTTGACTATACTTTTTATAGAAATCAAATGTTGGCAAAATTTTCTATTGAAATAAAATTTTGACAAAATTATCTAAAAAAAAAATTTGACAAAATATTCTATAGAAATAAAATTTTGACAAAATTTTCTATTGAGATAAAATTTTGAGAAAATTTTAAATAGAAATAAATTTTTGACAAAATTTTCTATAGAAATAAAATTTTGACAAAATTTTCTATAGAAATAAAATTTTGACAAAATTACCAATAGAATTAAATTTTGACAAAATTTTCTATAGAAATAAAATTTTGACAAAATTTTCTATAGAAATCAAATATTGGCAAAATTTTCTATTGAGATAAAATTTTGACAAAATTTTCTATAGAAATGAAATGTTGACAAAATTTTCTATGGAAATAAAATTTTGACAAAACTTTCTACAGAAATAAAATTTTGAAAAAATTTTCTTTATTAATCAAACGTTGACAAAGTTTTCTATTGAGATAAAATTTTGACAAAATTTTCTATTGAGATAAAATTTTGGCAAAATTTTCTATTGAGATAAAATTTTGACAAAATTTTGACAAAATTTTCTATAGAAATAAAATTTTGACAACATTTTCTATAGAAATAAAATTTTGACAAAATTTTCCATTGAAATAAAATTTTGACAAAATTACCAAGAGATATAAATTTTGACAAAATTTTCTATAGAAATAAAATTTTGACAAAATTTTCTATAGAAGTAAAATTTTGACAAAATTTTCGATAGAAATAAAATTTTGACAAAATTTTGACAAAATTTTCTATAGAAATAAAATTTTGACAAAACTTCCTATTGAAATAAAATTTTGACAAAACTTTCTATCGAAATAAAATTTTGAAAAAAATTTCTTTAGTAATCAAATGTTGACAAAATTTTCTATTGATATAAAATTTTGACAAAATTTTCTATTGAGATAAAATTTTGACAAAATTTTCTATTGAGATAAAATTTTGACAAAATTTTCTATTGAGATAAAATTTTGACAAAATTTTCTATAGAAATAAAATTTTGACAAAATTTTCTATAGAAATAAAATTTTGACAAAATTTTCCATAGAAATAAAATTTTGACAAAATTTTCTATAGAAATAAAATTGTGACAAAATTTTCTATAGAAATCAAATATTGGCAAAAATTTTCTATTGAGATAAAATTTTGACAAAATTTTCTATAGAAATAAAATGTTGACAAAATTTTCTATGGAAATAAAATTTTGACAAAACTTTCAATAGAAATAAAATTTTGAAAAAATTTTCTTTAGAAATCAAATGTTGACAAAGTTTTCTATTGAGATAAAATTTTGACAAAATTTTCTATTGAGATAAAATTTTGACAAAATTTTCTATAGAAATAAAATGTTGACAAAATTTTCTATAGAAATAAAATTTTTACAAAACTTCCTATTGAAATAAAATTTTGACAAAACTTTCTATAGAAATAAATTTTTGAAAACAAATTCTTTAGAAATCAAATGTTGGCATAATTTTTTATTGAGATAAAATTTTGAAAACAAATTCTTTAGAAATAAAATTTTGACAAAATTTTCTATAGAAATAAAATTTTGATAAAACTTTCTATAGAAATAAAATGTTGACAAAATTTTCTATAGAAATAAAATTTTGACAAAATTACTAATAAAATTAAATTTTGACAAAATTTTCTATAGAAATAAAATTTTGACAAAACTTTCTATAGAAATAAAATTTTGAAAAAAATTTCTTTAGAAATCAAATGTTGGCAAAATTTTCTATTGAGATAAAATGTTGACAAAATTTTCAATTGAGATAAAATTTTGACAAAATTTTCTATAGAAATAAAATTTTGGTAAAATTTTCTATTGAGATAAATATTTGACAAAATTTTCTATAGAAATAAAATTTTGACAACATTTTCTATAGAAATAAAATTTTGACAAAATTTTCCATAGAAATAAAATTTTGACAAAATTACCAATAGATATAAATTTTGACAAAATTTTCTATAGAAATAAAATTTTGACAAAATTTTCTATAGAAGTAAAATTTTGACAAAATTTTCGATAGAAATTAAATATTGGCAATATTTTCTATTGAGATAAAACTTTGACAAAATTTTCTATAGAAATAAAATTTTGACAAAATTTTCTATAGAAATAAAATTTTGACGAAATTTTCTATAGAAATAAAATTTTGACAAAATTTTCTATAGAAATAAAATGTTGACAAAACTTTATGTACAAATAAATTTTTGACAACGCGGTGTCTACTTTATCGTGGCCTTATTTCGCATTCTCTTAGGGGTTATTCCATTGAGGTGTTTTTTTATGGAGCTTTGTCTATAAAATTAAAACTTAATTTTATTTATTCTATAGAAATAAAATTTTGACAAAATTTTCTATAGCAATAACATTTTGACAAAACTTTCTATAGAAATAAAATTTTGAAAAAATGTTCTTTAGAAATCAAATGTTGACAAAATTTTCTATTGAGATAAAATTTTGACAAAATTTTCTATTGAGATAAAATATTGACAAAATTTTCTATAGAAATAAAATTTTGACAAAAATTTTCTATAGAAATAAAATTTTGACAAAATTTTCCATAGAAATAAAATTTTGGCAAAATTACCAATAGAAATAAAGTTTGACAAAATTTTCTATAGAAATAAAATTTTGACAAAATTTTCTATAGAAATAAAATTTTGACAAAATTTTCTATGGAAATAAAATTTTGACAATATTTTCTGTTGAGATAAAATTTTGACAAAATGTTCTATTGAAATAAAATTTTGACAAAATTTTCTATAGAAATCAAATGTTGGCAAAATTTTCTATTGAGATAAAATTTTGACAAAATTTTTTATAGAAATAAAATTTTGACAAACTTTTCTATAGAAATCAAATGTTGGCAAAATTTTCTATTGAGATAAAATTTTGACAAAATTTTCTATAGAAATAAAATTTTGACAAATTTTCTATAGAAATAGAATTTTGACAAAACTTTCTATAGAAATAAAATTTTGAAAAAACTTTCTTTAGAAATCAAATGTTGACAAAATTTTCTATAGAAATAAAATTTTGACAAAATTTTCTATTGAGATAAAATTTTGACAAAACTTTATGTACAAATAAATTTTTGACAACGCGGTGTCTACTTTATCGTGGCCTTATTTCGCATTCTCTTAGGGGTTATTCCATTGGGGTGTTTTTTTATGGAGCTTTGTCTATAAAATTAAAACTTAATTTTATTTTCTATATAAATAAGATTTTGACAAAATTTTCTATAGCAATAAAATTTTGACAAAATTTTCTATAGCAATAAAATTTTGACTAAATTTTCTATAGAATTAAAATTTTGAAAATATTTGCTATTGAGATAAAATTTTGACAAAATTTTCTATTGAAATAAAATTTTGACAAAATTACCAAGAGAAATAAATTTTGACAAAATTTTCTATAGAAATAAAATTTTGACAAAATTTTCTATAGAAATAAAATTTTGACAAAATTTTCCATAAAAAAAAATTGACAAAAATTTCTATAGAAATAAAATTTTGACAAAATTTCCCATATAAATAAAATTTTGACAAAATTTTCTATAGAAATACAATTTTGACAAAATTTTCTATAAAAATAAAATTTTGACAAAATTTTCTATTGAAATAACATTTTGACAAAATTTTCTATAGAAATAAAATTTTTACGAAATTTTCTATAAAAATAAAATTTTGAAAAAATTTTCTATAGAAATAACATTTTGACAAAATGTTCTATAGAAATAAAATTTTGACAAAATTTTCTATAGAAATCAAATGTTGGCAAAATTTTCTATTGAGATAAAATTTTGACAAAATTTTCTATAGAAATCAAATGTTGGCAAAATTTTGTATTGAGATAAAATTTTGACAAAATTTTCTATTGAGATAAAATTTTGACAAAATTTTCTATAGAAATAAAATTTTGACAAAATTTTCTATAGAAATAAAATTTTGACAAAACATTCTATAGAAATAAAATTTTGACAACGCGAAGTCTACTTTATCGTGGCCTTATTTCGCATTCTCTTATGGGTTATTCCATTGGGGTGTTGTTTTTATGGAGCTTTGTCTATAAAATTAAAATATAATTTTATTTGATCCAAAAATTCTGAAATAAAATTCCAAAGACATAAAATCATAATGTTTTATTACTCAAAATTTAATAATTAAATTTTTTTTGAAATACTGTGCATTGTTTGTCACCGCTTTATCACAGTACTATAACAATAGCTTTGAAGATTAAAACACCATCATTTTACAATAGAATAACGAGAGTAAAAAAGGACTATGAAAATTTACATATTCACATACCGCAACACAAACACACACACTCATGCAATAAAAAATAAATAAAAGAGAAAAATTTTACAATATAGCTCTGCCATTTAGTATAGAGAGTGATGTATAATAGCAGCAACAAAAAAATCCACAAAAGAAATGCTCAATTTACAATAAACAAAAGGACTACAAAAAGGATAAAATAGGATAACAACTAAGAAGCAAAAAGAAAAACTGGGAAAATCTAAACGAATCATAAAATTCAAAAATTGTGGATGTATATGAAACAATGACGTCACTTTCAACCACAACCGAAAAGCAGTACTGTAAGGATACGGCAACTAGTACAGCTCATAAAACTACAAACTTAATTAGCAATTTGTCAACGAAAGAAAAAGGATTTTAGTCTCTAAAACAAGCCTAAAGGATATGAGCTAGCGTGAAACATGTAACAGACATCCACCACCTACTGATTTTTGCTCAAAGTCTAAAATTAAATGACTTAGGCAGACACCAAATGCTATGACTTCATAAAGAAACATTCAAACTATATCCTAGTTAGCTATTCAAGACTGTTGTTGGCACTAACGAAATTTTATTGCTGCAAAAAAAAACAACGACCAGCATATTCGAATACTAGACAACAGCATAATAACATCACCAGGAGGATTTCTAGTCTCTTTGTATTCGCTTACATCCTTTATGGTTATTCTGCTTATGCAAGGAGCATAGTTTTTTTTTTTGCTCTAGATTACTAGCGAATGACGATTACGTCTTACCTCATGCTGATGTCTCACCATCGTTATCGTCATCATCATCATCATCGCTGTAACCAGCACTCAGAATATCAGGCAAAAGTAATTCTGTCTGTCTGATAGAATTTGTGAATGAATGTGACGACGACAACTTCCCACCAAGGCACCAAGTGGCAAACAATTGTTATTTATTCCGGAAGTCGTTTTCCGGTCTCAGTGTCTGCCACCTTTAGCTGGCAATCTGGAGCAGGGGTCTTTTTAACATTTTGTCGTCGTCGCCGTTGTCATTGGAGAAGAAATAAATAGCAAAACAATACACGATGTCGGAACACTTGCCATCAACGTCAACAGGTAAGTGAGCTTATGAGTTATTATGTGAAAAGCTTTTATTCATCCAATATATCAGTGTAACAGAAAAAGGATGAGCTAACACATGGACTGTAATTTGATAAATGACATTCCATGACTTACAAATAAATTAAAATTCTAAATAATGACATTTGAAGAGATTGTATTACTCATTGTCTCCAAGAGAGTGGGAGATTCCAAAAATCATAAGATAAATGTCAAGTAATAAGATTCCACGAATATTTAGTTGCTTTTCTTATCCCTTATCTTACAGCCGAGTTAAAACAGAGTCTGACACAGTGTTAGTAAAATAAAGTGTCATGCAGAGCTTATTAATAATTACAAAGTCTTAACCAACGGTTGGTGTAAATATAAAACCAACATTGTACCAAATTTAATCAAAAGCGGTAAATAATAGTGACCGGAATACTGCAAACAACAAGTACATGGACAGACGGACAAACACCAAGGGGCCTAAAATCAAAACTTCAGGTAGGCACATTTTGTGCAAATACTATGTGGTTTACACTAATAGAAAAAGTTTCGTTATATTAACGAAATGTGTCGTTAAAAGTCAGCCAATGAAACATATTCGTTAATACAACAAAATTGTTCGTTATTACAACGAATTTTCTGTTTATCAACGTAACGTTTCGTTCTAATAACGAATATTTCATTGTATTAATGAAAATGTTTCGTTATATCAATGAAAATTTTTCGGTGGTTGACTTTTAATGAAATTTTCTTTGTGTGTACGGTATAATGAAGTGCTGTGCCTATATTTATGTGTGGCACTGCATATATGTTGGTGTGAGATGCACGGTTGCCAAACGTGCCAATATAATCCATCAAAAAAATATATCAAAAATCAACCAAATTTAAAAAAACCTTATCTTGAAAGATTTGATCAAAATTTTGTGGTTATCATGAATATAATGTTTTCTCTTCGAAAAAAATTAATTCAATATTATTTATGATGATTCTTTAGCGCCAATTTTTTGGATGTATAAATATCCCTTGAATTGTGTCGAAATGTTTTTTTAAAGGTTTTAGATTGCACCAGCAAGGGATGGCATTATCGCGCTAAATTTTTATTTCTATAGAAAATTTTGTCAAAATTTTATTTCCAAAGAAAATTTTGTCAAAATTTTATTTCTATAGAAAATTTTGTCAAATTTTATTCCTATAGAAAATGTTGTCAAAATTTTATTTGTATAGAAAATTTTCTCAAAATTCTATTTCTATAGAAAATTTGTCAAAATTTTATTTCTATAGAAAATTTTGTCAACATTTTATTTCTATAGATAATTTCGTCAAAATTTTATTTCTATAGAAACTTTTGTCAAAATTTTATTTCTATAGAAAATTTTGTAAAAATTTTATGTCTATAGAAAATTTTGTCAAAATTTTATTTCTATGGAAAATTTTGTCAAAATTCTATTTCTATAGAAACTTTTGTCAAAATTTTAATTCTATTAGAATTAAATTTGTCAAATTTTTATTTCTATAGAAAATTTTTAAAATTTTTTTTTCTATAGAAAATTTTGTCAAAATTTTATTTCTATACAAAATTTTGTCAAAATTTTATTTCTATAGAAAATTTTGTCAAAATTCTATTTCTATAGACCATTTTCAAAAATTTTATTTCGATAGAAAAACTTAATTTCTATAGAAAATTTTGTCAAAATTCTATTTCTATAGAAAAGTTGTCAAAATTTTATTTCTATAGAAAAACTCTATTTCTATAGAAAAACTCTATTCCTATAGAACATTTTTCAAAATTTTATGTCTATAGAAAATTTTGTCAAAATATTATTTCTAAAGATAATTTTGTCAAAATTTTAATTCTATAGAAAATTTTGTCAAAACTCTATTTCTATAGAACATTTTTCAAAATTTTATGTCTATAGAAAATTTTGTAAAAATTTTATTTCTATATAAAATTTTTACAAAATTTTATGTCTATAAAAAACTTTGTCAACATTTTATTTTATAGAAGAATTTGTCAAAATTTTATTTCTATAGAAAATGTTGTCAACATTTTATTTCTATAGATAATTTTGTCAACAATTTATTTCTATATAAACTGTGGTCAAAATTTTATTTCTATAGAAAATTTTCTCAAAATTATATTTCTATAGAAAATTTTCTCAAAATTCTATTTCTATACGAAATTTGTCAAATTTTTATTTCTATAGAAAATTTTTCAAAATTTTATTTCTATAGAAAATTTTGTCAAAATATTATTTCTATACAAAATTTTGTCAAAATTTTATTTCTATAGAAAATTTTGTCAAAATTCTATTTCTATAGACCATTTTTCAAAATTTTATTTCGATAGAAAAACTTAATTTCTATAGAAAATTTTGTCAAAATTCTATTTCTATAGAAAAGTTGTCAAAATTTTATTTCTATAGAAAATTTTGTCAAAATTTTATTTCTTTAGACAAATTTGTCAAAATTTTATTTCTATAGAAAATTTTGTCAATATTTTATTTCGGTAGAAAATTTTGTCAACATTTTATTTCGAAAGAAAAATTTAATTTCTATAGAGAATTTTGTCAAAATTCTATTTCTATAGAAATTTTTTTAAAATTTTATTTTCTATAGAAAATTTTGTAAAAATTTTATTTCTATAAAAAATTTTGACAAAATTTTATTTCTATAGAAAACTTTGTCAACATTTGTTTTTATAGAAAAATTTATCAAAATTTTATTTCGATAGAAATTTTTTCAACATTTCATTTTGATAGAAAAATTTTATTTCTATAGAAAATTTTGTCAAAATTCTATTTCTATAAAAAAATTGTCAAAATTTTATTTCTATAGAAAATTTTGTCAGCATTTTATTTCTATAGATAATTTTGTCGAAATTTTATTTCTATAGAAAATTTTGTCAAAATTGTCTCAACATTTTATTTCTATAGAAAATTGTCTCAACATTTTATTTCTATTGAAAATTTTGTCAACATTTTATTTTTTAGAAAAATTTGTCAAAAAGGAAAACAGTTATGTTTGTACGAATTTATTTCGGCATAAGCCAGCTATCATGTAAAACCTTTTTGCAAGTGTGGTTCATTATTGGGTTTAATGAATTGCCTGAATTTATTCTGATAATTGGTTGATAGTTTTGCTGCAAGTAGAGTATACTGCTGAGGAATGTGGTAATTCCGAAACGTGCGTCCATCCAACCATCTTGCAGTCTATAGGGCTTTGCCCAAATAAATTTGACAAACATTCTTTTCCTCTGTTGGTTAAGCTACACTTGTAGTTTAGTCAATACATGGTTTTAAGCTGAAATCAAAAAACAACAACAATGATCAAAAGAAAAAAAACCAACAATAACAAAACAAAACGAATGAAAAAAAATATTTCTATAGATAATTTTGTCAAAATTTTATTTCTAAAGAAAATTTTGTAAACATTTAATTTCTATAGAAAATTTAATCAACATTTTATTTCTATAGAAAATTTAGTCAACATTTTATTTTTATAGAAAATTTTGTCAAAATTTTATTTCTATAGAACATTTTGTCAAAATTTAATTTTTGTAGAAAATTTTGTCAAAATTTTATTTCTAAAGAAAATTTTGTCAAAATTTTATTTCTATAGAAAATTTGTCAAAATTTTATTCCTATAGAAAATTTTGTAAAAATTTTATTTCTATAGAAAATTTTGTCAAATTTTATTCCTATAGAAAATTTTGTCAAAATTTTATTTCTATAGAAAATTTTGTCAACATTTTATTTTTATAGAAAATTTTGTCACAATTTTATTTCTTTAGAAAATTTTGTCAAAATTTTATTTCTATCAAAAATTTTGTCAAAATTTCATTTTTTTCTATAGATAATTTTGTCAACATTTTATTTCTATAGGAAATTTGTCAAAATTTTATTTCTATAGAAAATTTTGTTTCTATAGAAAATTTCGTCAAAATTTTATTTCTATAGAAAATTTTGTAAAAATTTTATTTCTATACAAAATTTTGACAAAATTTTATTTTTATTGAAAATTTTGTCAAAATTTTATTTCTATAGAAAATTTTGTCAACATTTTTTTATAGAAGAATTTGTCAAAATTTTATTTCTATAGAAAATTTTGTCAAAATTTTATTTCTATAGAAAATTGCGTCAAAATTTTATTTATATAGAAAATTTTGTAAAAATTTTATTTCTATACAACATTTTGACAAAATTTTATTTTTATAGAAAATTTTGTCAACATTTTATTTCTATAGATAATTTTGTCAACATTTTATTTCTATAGGAAATTTGTCAAAATTTTATTTCTATAGAAAATTTTGTCAACAGTTTATTTCAATAGAAATTTTTGAGAAAATTTTATTTCTATTGAAAATTTTATGAACTTTTTATTTTATAGAAAATTTTGTCAAAGTTCTATTTCTATAAAAAAATTTTATCAAAATTTTATTTCTATAGAAAATTTTGTCAACATTTTATTTTTATAGAAAATTTTGTCACAATTTTATTTCTTTAGAAAATTTTGTCAAAATTTTATTTCTATCGAAAATTTTGCCAAATTTTATTTCTATAGAAAATTTTGTCAAAATTTTATTTTTCTAGAAAATTTTGCCAAATTTTATTTCTATAGAAAATTTTGTTAAAATTTTATTTCTTTAGAAAATTTTGTCAAAATTTTATTTCTATAGAAAATTTTGTCAAATTTTATTCCTATAGAAAATTTGTCAAAATTATATTTCTATAGAAAATTTTATCAAAATTTTATTTCTATAGAAAATTTTGTCAAAATTTTATTTCTATAGAAAATTTTGTCAACATTTTATTTCTATATAAAATTTGTCAAAATTTTATTTCTATAGAAAATTTATTTCTTTAGAAAATTTTGTCAAAATTTTATTTCTTTAGAAAATTTTGTCAAAATTTTATTTCTGTAGAAAAATTTGTCAAAATTTTATTTCTAAAGAACATTTTGTCAAAATTTTATTTCTGTAGAGAATTTGTCAAAATTTTATTTCTATAGAAAAGTTTGTCCAAATTTTATTTCTATAGAAAATTTTGTCAACATTTTATTTCTATAGAAAATTTTGTCAAAATTTTATTTCTATAGAAAATTTTGTTAAAATTTTATTTCTAAAGAAAATTTTGTCAAAATTCTATTTCTATAGAAAATTTGTCAAAATTTTATTTCTATAGAAAATTTTGTCAACATTTTATTTCTATAGAAAATTTTGTCGACATTTTATTTCTATAGAAAATTTTGTCAAAATTTCATTTCTATAGAACATTTTGTGAAAATTTTATTTTTATAGAAAATTTTGTCAAAACTTTATTTCTAAAGAAAATTTTGTCAAAATTCTATTTCTGTTGAAAATTTTGTCAACATTTTATTTCTATAGAAAATTTTGTCAAAATTTCATTTCTATAGAACATTTTGTCAAAATTTTATTTCTATAAAAATTGATGTACTTCTTAGTTGCAATATCTATCAAAACATCTGTAATTCTACAAATGTACCAAACAGTAAGACATCTACCATTTAAGGTAGAATTGTACCAACTGCGGCAACCGTGATGAGATGGTTCTACCACCCCTTTTTGGAAAAGTGTAAGCCAATTGAATTCGTACTTAACCTAATTATTCAGAGATTTAAACGGCTGTCAACTCATATAAAACTTACTGTTAATTAAATTTTAATTAAACTATTATGATTTTATAAAAAAACTGTGAATAATAATTAAATTATTTGGGGTTGATTCGATTTCCTATCGGTTTGTTAACACTGCTCAATCGAAGCGGTTGACACAGCCTAATATTGCAATAGGTATTAATCAAATAAGATTACCAATTGATTTGGTTCTGCAACAATTCGATTGCCTTGATCGAATTATTCAGTTTACATAAAACCAATTTGATAGTGGCTACAACTGCAAAAGGGAGGTTGTCGATCGATTGATTGCCATATCCAATTCGTTTTCGCTATGTATATAAAAATCTTCCCTAGGTGAATTTTAGTAAAAACGCAATATTGTATAAACATGTTTGATGTCTCTTCATTTTGGAGATTTGAGGTTTTGACAAATAACATTACACAGAACTTGTACGACATCCTTTTAACATTTTAATCTCTGTGTTGAACATTTTCAATAAAAACCATAGTTTTGCTTGAGGGCAATGTCCTTTGTGTCTTTGTCTGAGAACAACTACAACCACTAAGGATATGGTTGATTGTAAACAACCTATATTCAAATGTATTTCATTTGCCTAAAGGATTTTACGGATCATTGTCTCAAGAATTCTTATGGTCCTTTCATGATTGGATTTCATCTTTCCTACCACAAAAAAAAAGGTTGTGGTTAACCTCAATACAAATGGGCCTTGTAAGGGTATTGTGAATAAAACGCTTTAAATAACTTAAATAACCATTCAACCGAAAAGTTTACAAAATCCGTATACAATAAGAAAACTTTAAGCCAAGAGTTTACTGTCCATAAATTAACGATTTTCGGGCAATTAAATATTATTCATAACAAAAACAAACAAAAAACCGATATCCAATAAATCTTACAGAAAGAACAAAAAAAAAACAGAAATTTTAAAATTGTTTGTTTTCTAAAGACCTTATGGAAGTGAATGCCACGTAACCATAAAACAAAGTTTTATATTTGAATGACGTTTCCCTTGTACCTATGGCATGAATATGTTATTTTTTATACCCTCCACCATAGGATGGGGAGTATATTAACTTTATCATTCCGTTTGTAACACATCGAAATATTGCTCTAAGACCCCATAAAGTATATATTCTGGGTCGTGGTGAAGTTCTGAGTCGATCTAAGCATGTTCGTCCATCCGTCTGTTGAAATCACGCTAACTTCCGAACGAAACAAGCTATCGACTTGAAACTTGGCACAAGTAGTTCTTATTGATGTAGGTCGGATGGTACTGCAAATGGGCCATATGGGTCCACTTTTACGTATAGCCCCAATATAAACGGACCCCCAAATTTAGCTTGCGGATCCTCTAAGAGAGACAAATTTCATCCGATCCTGCTCAAATTTGGTACATGGTGTCAGTATATGGTCTCTAACAACCATGCAAAAATTGGTCCACATCGGTCCATAATTATATATAGCCCCCATATAAACCGATCCCCAGACTTGCCTTGCGGAGCCTCTAAGAGAAGCAAATTTCATCCGGTCGGCCTGAAATTTAGCACATGGTGTCAGCATATGATCTCTAACAACCATGCAAAAATTGGTCCACATCGGTCAATAATTATATATAGCCCCATATAAACCGATCCGCCGATTTGAGTTGCGGAGCCTCTAAGGGAGGCAGATTTCATTAGATCCAGTTAAAATTTGGTTCATGGTGTTAGTATATGGTCTTTAATGAGCATGCAAAAATTGGTCCACATCGGTCCATAATTATATATAGCCCCATATAAACCGATCCCCCGATTTGGCTTGCGGAGCCTCTAAGTGAAGCAAATTTCATCCAATCCGGCTGCAATTTTGTACATGATGTTAATATAAGGCCTCTAACAACCATGCAAAAATTGGACAAAATCGGTCCATAATTATATATAGCCGCCATATAAACCGATCACCAGATTTGACCTCCGGAGCCTCTTGGAAGACCAAAATTCATCTGATTCAGTTCAAATTTGGTACGTGGTGTTAATATATGGCCTCAAACACCCATGCAAAAATCGGTCGAAATGGGCCCATAATTATATATAGGCCCCATATAAACCGATCCCCAAATTTGACCTCCGGAGCCCCTTGGAAGAGCAAAATTCATCCGATTCGCTTGAAATTTGGTACGTGATGTTAGTATATTGTATGCAACAACCGTGCAGGAATTTGTTCATATCAGTCCACAATTATATATAGCTCCCATATAAACCGATCCACAGATTTGACCTCCGGTGCCTTATGGAGAAGCAAAATTCATCCGATCTGGTTGAAATTGGGTGGGTGGTGGTAGTATATGATATTTAACCATGCTAAAAGTGGTCTATATTAGTCCAAAATCATATATATCCCCCAGATTTGGTTTTGAAGCCTCTTGGAGGAGCAAATTTCATCCGATTTCATTGTGCTAGTATATGGCCGTTAACAACCATGCCTAACTAGGTCCATATCGGTCTATAGTAATATATAACCCTCAGATCAATCGATCCCCAATCACACAAAAATTGGTCCATATCAAGTTCATAATTATATATAGCCCTAGACTTACCTATACATAGTTTTTTGTCTAATATATACCGCGTATGGACTAACTCACAATTTAGAAAATGATGTTAAGAAATTTTAAGATACCACAACCCAAGTAATTCGATTGTGGATGACATTCTTTCGTAGAAGTTCTAAGCAATCCATGGTGGAGGGTACATTAGATTCGGCCTGGCCGAACTTACGGCCGTACATACTTGTTTTTTCTTCAATTCACTTCTGTTGCTTTATCTTTAAGTTTTTTAGCGATGGTGTTCCTTTGTTTGAGTGTAAAGTGAGATTTAAGGAAATTTCCTGAGTTTTTGATTATGTGATTAAATATTAAGATAAATTATTAATTATGAATTATTAACTAATTCATGGAATACTCTGGGTAAGATGCACGTAGAGAAATAAAGGGTTTAGTCATTGTAAGGTCCTCAAGAAAATACATCAGGGGATCGGTCAATATGATGGCTACATTAAAAACAACTTTCAACCAAATAAAGTCGGGCCATAACTACGCTGAGAAATATTTTCACAGTAGTTATGGTTTATTTTTATTAATTATAAATTTTACATTAATTATAAATTTTAATTCAAATAAAGAAATCTAAGGAGTTAAGCTTTTTGACCACATTAACAAGTACGGAAAGTCTAAAGTCGGGCGGGGCCGACTATATTACACCCTGCACCAGTTTGTAAATCCACATTTTCGATACTATCTCAAATCCGTCAAATGTGTTGGGTGCTATATATAAAGGTTTTTGTCCCAAATACATACATTTAAATCTGACTCCATCTGAACAAAATTTATAATCTATAGACTTAAAATTTAAGTCGGCTAATGCCCTGGGGTGGTACACTGTGTTACTAAAAAAAATGTGGGAAACATTTTAATCTGAATCAATTTTGAGGCAACTTCGCAAAAGTGTATTTATGATTTATCGGTCGATTGAGTCACTTTTACAAGTTTTCGACTTAGCTGTAAGGGAAAATGTGGTAATTTTTGCCCAAATCGGAAAAGCATATACATGGAAGCTATATAGAAATCTGAACCGATTTCAACCAAATTTGACATGCATACTTAGTATTTTAAATCTAATTCCTGTGCAAAATTTCACGTAAATCGGACTACAACTTTGAACTCTGTGGTCATATGACGGAAAATCGGGTAAAAGATATATATGGGAGCTATATCTAAATCAGAACCGATTTCAATGAAATTTAGCACACTTAAATACACTACTAATTGTACTCCTAGTGCAAAATTTCAACCAAATTGGGTTAAAACTCTGGCTTCTGGGGCCATATAAGTCTATATCGGGCGAAAGATGTATATGAAAGCTATATCTCAATCTGAACCGATTTCAATCAAATTTGGCACACCTAACTATAGTACTTATTGTTCTCCTGGTGTAAAATTTCAAGCAAATTAGGGTAAAACTCTGGCTTCTGGGGCCATATAAGTCCATATCGGGCGAAAGATATATATGGGAGCTATATGTAAATCTGAACCGATTTCTTCCAAAATCAATAGGGTTCTATTCTGACCCAAAACAGGAAAGTGTGCCAACTTTGAAGGCGATTTGGCTTAAACTGCGACCTAGACTTTGATCACAAAGGCGCGCTTTGTAAACAGTCGGTTGGATTAAACTCCACATATTTTCGTCAACCAGTTTAGCATATAATCTTAATAATAATCTTTAGATTCAGTATCTTTTACAATATTGCTCAAACTCGGTCCTATAGTCGATATACACAAATTTCATGTCCTTAAAATACGAATCCGAATTTTGCTTAGCATAGAAGACATATTTTCCTTGTCCAAAAGACGATAAACTTTTCAACGAAGTAATTTTGTCTTTACAGTTAAGTGATTCGATCTAAAATTGCGTACACTAAACATAAAGAAAATTTTGTTTGACTAAGGTCAACTTGACTTTAATAATTGTGCAAAATTCTTCAAAATTAGTGAAATTGTCTTTAGATTTGTTGAATTTTCACATCTTGACTTCAAAGTAAAAAAGCACTTAAAATTCAGAGATTTTTAACATTTTATTTTAAAGACTTTTTCTACTAGAAACATACCGTAATTTCTACTTGTATACGATTCTGAGTTTGGAAATTTAAGTTGTCGTTAACATGATTTTAAAGGAATCTGGTAGACATGAAGAAAAAAGCTGAAGAAACGAATAAATTAAACTTTGTTTCTTAAAACTTGAAATTTAAATTTGTTCTTACTTCAATACTCCGCTTCTTTGACTCGGAATCAATACCAAAATCATTAGTGTAGAGACAAAATCTTTAGAACCGGGTATGATTTTTTCAGTGTAGTGGTTTCACAGCAATGTGAAACGCCGTTCGGACTCGGCTATAAAAAGGAGGTTCCTTGTCATTGACATTAGCATGGAATCGAGCAGCACTCAGTGATAAGATACATCGGGCTGCCACCTATCCTAACCTAATCTAACCCTAGGGGCCAAAGTTTTATTCCGATCTATGTGAATATGCGAAATTGCATAAATATGGCTTTAGATTTAAATATTTCCCATATTTATTTATTAACTATGTGCTCCGCCTCAGGGTATAACCCGATTTAAATTTTATGTCTAGAAATTTTATAAAAACTGAACTGATTTCAATCAAATTTGGAATGCATACACTGAAAAAAATATTGTCGTGAGGTCAAAGATTTCATGTCTTTAAAATACGAATACAAATTTTGCTTAGCATAGAAGACGCATTTCTCTAAAATAAAGTTATTTTCCTTGTCCAAAAGTCGATAAACTTTTCAATGAAGTCGTATTGTCCTTATAATTAAGTGATTTGACTTAAAAATTGGTATCTTAACATGAAAGAAAAAATTTATAGGCTAAGGTCAACTTGACTTTAATAATTCAGAAAAATTCTTTAAATTTAATGAAATTGTCTTTAAATTTGTTGTCTTTTTGCATCTTGACTACAAAGCAAAAAATCGTTCAAATATAGGACATGTTTTTCAAAACTTTATTTTAAAGAAGTTTTTTACTTCAAACATAGCATAATTTCTACTGGAAGTCGAGTCCTAATTTGGAAAATAAAGTTGCCGTTAACTCGTTTTTAAAGGACTTTCATAGCATATGAAGAAAACAAGCTGAGAAAGCGAAAAATTAAAATTTGCTTCCTAGAAGCAAGTACACATAACCTAAATTTAAAAGAGAATTGTGTCTTAAAAGTATCCTTACTTGTATTCTCCGTTTCTTTGGCTCGGAATCAATACCAAAATTTTTAAAGTAAAGACAAAATCTTTGAAACAGAGTATGTTTTTTTTTAGTGTAGCAAGAGTGTTATTTATATTCCCTGGGCAAATTTTCCCGTAAATCGGAGTAAACATTTGGTATGTGTGGTCATATGAGTGCGCATGTATATGGGAGCAATATCTAAATCTAAACCGATTTCAACCAAGTTTGGCACAATCTATAACACAATCAGGTGTACTTCTTGTGCAAAACTTAAAGCCAATCAGCGTAATTCTACTTTCTGTGCAAAATTTCACGTAAATCGGAGTAAAACCATGGCCTCTGTGGTCATATTTAGTGTTAATCGGGGAGAGATATATATGGGAGCTATATCTAAATCTGAACCGATTTCTTCCAAAAATTAATAGGGTTCTATTCTAACAGAAAATACACACTTGTGCCAAATTTGAAGTCGATTGGGCTAAACCTGAGACCTAGACTTTGATGACAAAAATGGGTACACAGAAAGACGGACATGGCTAGATCCACTTAGGAGCCCAACCTGAGCAATATTACCAAAGACGTCATGTGCCTGTCTCGTCACCTTGTGGGTGTTGCAAACATATACACAGTGTGGCGCAGAGTATAAAAACCTTAAGGGAATGTTAAAATGTTTTTTTTTTTTCAAGAACATTTTTTAGTGTGGACTATAACTGAGGATGCCTTCTTTGGTTAATCGTTGATTTTGCAAATACAAATAAACCGTTGTACCTTCAACAAGGGCTGTGGAGTCAGAGCCTGAAGATTTTTCTGGAGTCGGAGCCGGAGTCGTAGAAATTTTGCTCGACTCCGGCGAAACAAACTTTGAAAAACACTTCCTATCTTTGTAAGTAAAGAAATATTTCGACAAATTAGATTCCATTAGGGGTTTTAATCGAACAACGATAAACGAATTAATGGATTTCAGGCCATTCAAAGTGTATTCATATGGTGAAATTTCACGGTGATATAAAAAGTAGGTTTTACTAGAATATGGGCTGAATTAATCAATTGTATGGTCCTTTTTTAACATATTAAAATACCTATTTTTTACCCTATGTTATATGTACTCTTGATAAAGGTAAAATTTTAAGGTAATATAGCAGTAAAACCTACCGTTCTATTTTTTTTTTTTTTTGGCAGGCATGTTGAGTTCGAAGATGGGTCATAGCGGACAATTTTGTGATATAGCACCTACATATAAACCCATCTTCCGATTTGTTTAAGAAGTTTTTCCCAGTCTAAAATTTTCATAAGATTTGTCAAAATTTTGAATTTAGAGTTATGTGAGATCCATAACTAAATGCGGAAATTTCTCGTTGGCCCAGATTGTGTATATGGAGATAATTATTTGGGAAATCTCCACATACACCCGATGTCCTTGGAAGCTGTAATTTTAAATTAAACCTCTGCCAATCTGCCATCTGAGCCGGTCTTTTGGGAGAATGTTTGTTTCATCAAAGCCACTCGAAATTCTTTACATTAAATTAATGTCCTCTAATGTCCATAACTGATAGACCGTTTATAAATCGATAATTCACCATTTTATTTCTACAGAAACAATATTCGTAACTGCCCAGCTATTCCTGTCATCTGTTTTTATTTTTTATAGAATGCCTATATAGATTAATACCAGGATTTTACTTCTTAAACATCTGGAAGCCTAATTATTTTTTGTTTTTATAAATACATATTCTGGAGATTCTTGTTATCTAACATACACATATTTTGATGTGGTCTCTATATAGTCTTGTGTTGTATTTTAATTTATTGGACTGACATTAAAATGTAGAGTTCTTTACATATCTAAAATGCTGAGATTTGTCGTCGAATCGTATCAAAATTTAAAATTAGGGATCTTTAGGACATATAAACATATATGTCGAGATTTATGTACACCACCTGGAGTCGACTCCGGAGTCGGAGTCGAGGCTAATAAGAAATGCTGGAGTCGGAGTCGGAGCGGGAGTAGGAGTCGGAGCGGGAGTAGGAGTCGGAGCGGGAGTAGGAGTCGGAGCGGGAGTAGGCGTCGGAGCGGGAGTAGGAGTCGGAGCAAAATTGACTCGACTCCACAGCCCTGCCTGCAACCTCGACTAATTAAATAACCTAGTTGAAAAATTTTACCCAAACCTATTTATCTTTAAACTTCAACTAAATAAATTATGCACCTCTACTCTCCACTCTAATTTATCTTCAAATACCCTTAGGCCCTAATGTATAATAATGGGTGCGTGTGCGAATGTGTATGTTCATATTAAATTAACAGGGGATTTCTTTGTGTTGGTAAGTGTCGGCAAAACCTAAACATCTCTAGGATTTCATGTGTCAGTAGTGGTTGCTGTCTCTTTGTGTAGCCATCATTTATCCTTACCTATGATATGATTAAAACGGTTACATTGTTTACAAGTGTTGACTTGTAAGTGAATGCATGAAATACTGTAGAAATGTGTGTCCTTGTTCTTTTGTTTCTATGTACTATACCCTCCACCATAGGATGGGGGTATATTAACTTTGTCATTCCGTTTGTAACACATCGAAATATTGCTCTAAGACCCCATAAAGTATATATATTCTGGGTCGTGGTGACATTCTGAGTCGATCTAAGCATGTCCGTCCATCCGTCTGTTGAAATCACGCTAACTTCCGAACGAAACAAGCTATCGACTTGAAACTTGGCACAAGTAGTTGTTATTGATGTAGGTCGGATGGTATTGCAAATGGGCCATATGGGTCCACTTTTACGTATAGCCCCCATATAAACCGACGCTCAGATTTGGCTTGCGGAGCCTCTTGAAGGAGCAAATTTCATCCGATCCGGCTAAAATTTGCTACATGGTGTTAATATACGATCTCTAACAACTACGCAAAAATTGGTCCAGATCGGTCCATAATTATATATAGCCCCCATATAAACTGATCTCCAGATTTGACCTCCGGAGCCTCATGGATGAGCAAAATTCATGCGATTAGCTTGCAATTTGGTATGTGGTGTTAGTATATGGTCTCTAACAACCATGCAGGAATTGGTCCATATCGGTCCATAATTATATGTAGCCTCCATACACAGAAAAAAATTTCACGAAAATATTTCCAATTAAAATTTTAATTGAGTTTTAAAAAATATTCAATTAATAATTTAATTGATTCAACAAACTTTTTAATTGAAACAAAAATCAATCACAAAAATTAATAGTATCAATTAATTTTTTAATTGGATCAATTAATTGTTTAATTGACCTCCAATTAATTTTTTAATTGATACTATCATTTCTGTGATTAAAGAAATTTCAATTAAAAAATTAATTGGATCAATTAATTTCGTGATTGAATCAGAAAAAAATTTGTTTGTCTGTATGAACCGATCCCCAGATTTGACCTCCGTAGCCCCTTGGAAGTGAAAAATTCACCCGATCCGGTTGAAATTTGGTACGTGGTTTAGTATATGGTATCTAACAACCATGCAACAACTGGTCCATACCGGTCTTAATTATATAACCCCCTTTTTTGGGAGCCAACGTGGTGCAATGGTTAGCATGCCGCCTTGCATAGACAAGGTCGTGGGTTCGATTCCTGCTTCGACCGAACACCAAAAAGTTTTTCAGCGGTGGATTATCCCACCTCAGTAAAGCTGGTGACATTTCTGAGGGTTTCAAAACTTCTCTAAATGGTTTCACTGCAATATGGAACGCCGTTCGGACTCGAGTATAAAAAGGAGATCCCTTGTCATTGAGCTTAACATGGAATCGGGCAGCACTCAGTGATAAGAGATAAGTTCACCAATGTGGTATCACAATGGACTGAATAGCTAGTCTAAGTGAGCCTGATACATCGGGCTGCCACCTAACCTAACCTACCCTAACCCCCTTTTTGGTCCATATCGGTCCATAATTATATGTAGCCTCCATACGAACCGATCCCCAGATTTGACCTCCGTAGCCCCTTGGAAGAGCAAAATTCCCCCGATCCGGTTGAAATTTGGTACGTGGTGTTAGTATATGGTCTCTAACAACCATGAAAAAATTGGTCCATGCCGGTCTTAATTATATAACCCCCATTTAAACCGATCCTCAGATTTGACGTTCGGAGCTCTTGGAGGAGCAAAATTCATCCGATCCGGTTGAAATTTGGTACGTGGTGAAATTTGGTACCTTGCGCTAGTATATGGCCGCTAGCAACCATGCCAAAATTGGTCCACATCGGTCTATAGTTATATGTAGCCGATCCCCAAAAATAATATACCAAAATTTTATTCCTATACAAAATTGTGTCAACATTTTATTTCTATAGAAAATTTTGTCAAAATTTTATTACTATAGAAAATGTTGTCAAAATTTTCTTACTATACAAAATTTTGTCAAAATTTTATTACTATAGAAAATTTTGTCAACATTTTATTTCTATAGAAAATTTTGTCACAATTTTATTTCTATAGAAAATTTTGTCAAAATTTTATTACTATAAAAAATTTGGTCAATATTTTATTTCTATAGAAAATTTTGTCAAAATTTTATTGCTATAGGAAGTTTTTTTTCTTTATTTCTATATAAAATTTTGTCAAACTGAATTATATACGTATTTAATCGGCCTTTTCTTGTTTAATATATACCCCGTATGGACTAACTTACAATTGAGAAGACGGTGTTAAGAAGTTTTAAGAAACCTTGCCATCGGCAAGTGATACCGCAACTCAAGTAATTCGATTGTGGATGATAGTCTTTAGTACAAGTTTCTTTCTATGCAATCCATGGTGGATGGTACATAAGATTCGGTCTGGCCGAACGTACGGCCGTATATACTTGTTAAATTTAATTTGTACGCCCGTGTGAATGTGTTGGTGTACGTGTACAGGTCAACAATCATCCTTTTATAACTTCATCATTCTTTAGCGCAAAATACCTAAATTGCTATGGTCTAGTGTTGGTACTTAAAATTTGTAATTATAAAAAAAAATCCCCCAAAATGTGCCACAAGGAGCTTGGGTGATTTTCAAGGTGATTTAACGCACCTATTTTTTTTGTTCTTCATGTTCAACATGACTAAATTAAAATTCTTTGTAATTAATTAAAATTTATATAATGTGAGTGAGAGAAATTCGTGTTACCATTAGGTTTTGGGTAGACACAATGCGCAGTTTTGTTATAAATAAAAACACAGATATGGGTATGCGTTTTTATGGAACAAAACATCTGGAAGATTCATGTAAATAAATTATGAACAAAGCTCGTGAAAAGGCATTTGTAAGGAAAGTTCATAAAATAGTCTGTATAAATGTCTGGGAAACATAAAATTTAGTTGTAAAAATATAAAGAAATACCATCATCGAAACTTTGAAGACAAATAAATATTGAGGAGAATATATACATACAGGGTGGCTGATATGTATTGCAACCAATTTCTAGGTATTACCGTTTCCAAACCGCTCGTCTGATAACTGACAGATCTATTTCAGTGACAGTTCATTATTCGTGAGGAAATTCAATCGTGATTTTTTTTTTTTCGATAATATTTTCAGTGAAGTGTTTTGTCCCTATAGTTTGGTTATTCGACTTACAAATGGGTATCTTAACTTTAAAGAAAATTTTGTTTGATCTAGGTTAACTTGGCTTTAATGATCCTAAAAATTCTTCAACATTAATTAAATCATCTTAAAGAATTTTTGACCTTTTATGCCTTGATTACAAAGCAAAAAAGCGTTAGAGAACAGGACATGTTTTTCAATGTTTTTATACCGTTCACCACTACTGTGGTACAGGGTATAATACGTTTGTGCATTTGTATGTAACGCCAAGAAGGAGTAGGTTAGGTTAGGTTAGGTTAGGTGGCAGCCAGATGTATCAGGCTCACTTAGACTATTTAGTCCATTGTGATACCACATTGGTGAACTTCTCTCTTATCACTGAGTGCTGCCCGATTCCATGTTAAGCTCAATGACAAGGGACCTCCTTTTTATAGCCGAGTCCGAACGGCGTTTCACATTGCAGTGAAACCACTTAGAGAAGTTTTGAAACCCCTCAGAAATGTCACCAGCATTTCTGAGGTGGGATAATCCACCGCTGAAAAACTTTTTGGTGTTCGGTCGAAGCAGGAATCGAACCCACGACCTTGTGTATGCAAGGCGGGCATGCTAACCATTGCACCACGGTGGTTCCCAAGAAGGAGTAATCATAGACCAACCTTTTAGTATACGGATCGGCTTAGAATTAAATTCTGAGTCGATTTAGCGATGTCCGTCTGTCTGTCTGTCTGTCTGTTGATGTATTTTTGTGTGCAAAGTACAGCTCGCAGTTTTAGTCCGATCGGTTCAGATTTAGATATAGCTCCCATATATAGCTTTCGTCCGATTTACACTCATTTGCCCACAGAGGCCAATTTTTAACTCCGATTTAGTTGAAATTTTGTACAGGGAGTGGAATTAGCATTGTAACTATGCGTGCCAAATTTGGTTGAAATCGGTTCAGATTTGGATATAGCTCCCATATATAGCTTTCGCCCGATTTACACTCATATGACCACAGAGGCCAATTTTTAACTCCGATTTAGTTGAAATTTTGCACAGGGAGTAGAATTAGCATTTTAACTATGCGTGCCGAATTTTGGTGAAATCGGTTCAGATTTGGAGATAGCTCCCATTTATAGCTTTCGCACGATTTATACTCATATGACCACAGAGGCCAATTTTTAACTCCGATTTAGTTGAAATTTTGCACAGGGAGTAGAATTAGCATTGTTGCTATGCGTGCCAAATTTGGTTGAAATCGGTTCAGATTTAGATATAGCTCCCATATATATGTTTTTCTGATTTCGACAAAAATGGCCAAAATACCAACATTTTTTGAGTCTATAGATTTGTAGAAGTCTATCAAATTCTGTCCAGATCGAGTGATATTTAAATGTATGTATTTGGGACAAACCTTTATATATAGCCCCCAACACATTTGACGGATGTGATATGGTATCGAAAATTTAGATCTAAAAAGTGGTGCAGGGTATAATATAATCGGCCCCGCCCGACTTTAGACTTTCCTTACTTGTTTTATTTTATTTTAAATGCGTTGTTTACTTGAAACATAGCTTAATTTCTACTTGAAGTTGAGCCTGAATTTAGAAATCTGAGTTGTCGTTAACACATTTTTAAAGGATTTTAACAGCACATGAAGAAAAAAGCTGAAAAAACGAATACATTAAAATTTGTTTCTTATAATCAAGTTCGCAAAACTCAAATTTAAAAGAGAATTTTTTCTTATTTTTTGGCAACATTATTTTTAAGCTAATACAAGTTTCATGTTTTGTTTCACTGTAAAACATCTTCAGTTTGTCCCATAATTTTACCATGAATCATCTCACAAACACAACGCTTGCAAATTATTGAATTTTATTATCAAAATGTGTATTCTGTTAAGAAAGTTCATAGCGCCCGAAATGTTGTAAAGAGTATGCCAAAATTGGACTAAATGGATGGACTATTTAAGGAGCAGTCACGGTCAACATTTGCATGAAATAATCTTCAAACTTTAAATTATATGACCCATTAATTTTTTTATTCTTTTTAAATTTTTGAACAAAAACACATATAGTGTGCAAAATTTTCCTATAGCTATAGAAACTTTTGGTAAAGACCCCATATAAATGGATCTCCTTATTTGACTTCTTCGGCTTGTTATCCAATTTCCCTGAAATTGGAACTCTCGAAATATTTTATTTCCATAATGAGATATGTAAAATTTGTTTTATTTATTTTATCTTACTTTACTTTATTTATTTTTGTTTGGATTTATGTTTTTGAGGGGTCAGAAGCTGGGCTGCCAATAAAATTTCGAGAAAATCATCACTTTTTTCGAAAAAGTCGTCATAATCTGCACTTACGTTTTACAAATCGCAAAAAAATCGGTAATATGTATGAAATATTAAAATAAAAAATATTTTTTTTTGGGAAACACAAAACAAAAGTATTTATTTCATATACAAAACAGAAAATTAATATATATTATATAAAGAAATAACGTTAGCTATAGAAACTTTTGGTAAAGACCCCATATAAATGGATCTCCTTATTTGACTTCTTCAGCTTGTTATCCAATTTCCCTGAAATTGGAACTCTCGAAATATTTTATTTCCATAATGAGATATGTAAAATTTGTTTTATTTATTTTATCTTACTTTACTTTATTTTTTTTTTTTTTTTTGAATTTATGTTTTTGAGGGGTCAGAAGCTGGGCTGCCAATAAAATTTCGAGAAAATCATCACTTTTTTCGAAAAAGTCGTCATAATCTGCACTTACGTTTTACAAATCGCAAAAAAATCGGTAATATGTATGAAATATTAAAATAAAAAATATTTTTTTTTGGGAAACACAAAACAAAAGTATTTATTTCATATACAAAACAGAAAATTAATATATATTATATAAATAAATAACGTTTTGTATAAAAATTGCATTAAATTAAACCCTTTATGTGGTTAAACAAAAATATTTCGTATTTTTTTTATAAAAAAAATATGTTACTAAAATATTGTTAAATAAGTCCATTTTTGTTTTCCAAAACGGACGATTTTTTTGATGGTGTATCAGATAGATGTATCTATAAAATTTGTGGCCAAAACTTTTCAACTTTATTTCAATATTTTCAAAAATTTCTTCAAAATTTAAAAAGTTTAACTGCCTAAACTACGTGTCTGAAGAATGGAACTCAAATCGTCATTTTCGTCACAAAAATCGGAATTGTCCATTATTTGAGAAAAAGAAAAAACGTCAAAATGCCGACAAATTGGCAAAATTGGCAGCCCTGGCCATAGGCGCACTTTTTCTATAGAAATAACATTTTGCCAAATTTTCTATAGAAATAAAATTTTCACAAAATTTTTTATAGAAATAAAATTGTCACAAAATTTTCTATTTTCTATAAATTTGACAACATTTTCTATAGAAATAAATTTTTGACAAAATTTTTTATAGAAATATAAATTTTGACAAAATTTTCTGTAGAAATAAAATTTTGACAAAATTTTCTATAGAAAAAAAAAATTTGTCAAAATTTTATTTCTATAGAAAATTTTTACAAAATTGTCGAAAGATTTTACCTTTAAATGATATTAATTCCACTTGGAAAAATGGTCCGCTCATACGAATTTTGGTCCAAAATAAAAATTCATTGACAAAATTGTTTATAGAAATAAAATTTAAAAAAAAAAAAAAAAAAATCTATAGAAATGAAATTTTGACAAAATTGTCTATAGAAATAAAATTTTGACAAAATTTTCTATAGAAGTAAAATGTTGACAACATTTTCTATAGAAATAAATTTTTGAAAAAATTTTCTATTGAAATAGAAATTTTGGCAAAATTTTCTATAGAAATAAAATTTTGACAAAATTTTTTATGGAAATAAAATGTTGACAAAATTTTCTATAGAAATAAAATGTTGACAAAATTTTCTATAGAAATAAAATTTTGTTGTAGTTTTTTTGATTTCAGCTTAAAACCATGCATTGACTAAACTACAGGTGTAGTTTAACCAACAGAGGAAAAGAATGTTTGTCAAATTTATTTGGGCAAAGCCCTATAGATTGCAAGATGGATGGATGGAACTGCACTCAAATCGATGATTTGACGGTGGCAAAGGAAAAGAGATATGTTTGTACGAATTTATTTCGGCATAAGCCGGCTATCATGTAAGACCTTTTTTTGGAAGGTTCAAGTGTGGTTTACTTTTGGGTTTAGTGAACTGCCTGAATTTATTTTGATAATTGGTTGTTAGTTTTGCTGCAAGTAGAGGAAGCTGATGAGGAATGTGGTAATTCCGAAACGTGCGTCCATCCAATCATCTTGCAGTCTATAGGGCTTTGCCCAAATAAATTCGACAAATATTCTTTTCCTCTGTTGGTTAAGCTACACCTGTAGTTTAGTCAATGCACGATTTTAAGCTGATATCAAAAAAATAACAACAATGATTAAAGGAAAAAACCAACAATAACAAAACAAAACGAATGAAATAAAATTTTGACAACATTTTTTATGGAAATAAAATTTTGACAACATTTTCTATTGAAGTAGAAATTTTGACAAAATTTTCTATAGAACTAAAATTTTGGTAGATTATTTTTGGGAATCGGCTATATATAACTATAGACCGATATGGACCAATTCTGGCATGGTTGTTAGCGGCCATAAAGGGTGATACGGTCAAAATTTGGTCAATATAAACTTCACGTATTTCTTTCAATTTTGCATTTAAAAAACCTGAACACCCCTCATTTTGAAGGTGTGTGTTTGTAGAATGTTGCTCCTATTTTAATTTTGGAATTCACTCTTCAGTTGTCAAAATGCCGTCCAAGCAAGAAGAGCAGCGTATCAAAATTTTGCTCGCGCATCGCGAAAATCCGAGCTACTCGCACGCAAAGCTGGCAAAATCGCTAAAAGTTGCCAAATCAACCGTTACAAATGTAATTAAAGTGTTTGGGGAACGTTTGTCGACAGCCAGGAAGTCTGGATCGTGGGGAAATCGACAACCGGAAGCCGCTGAGACGACAAAGAGAGTTGCCGGTAGTTTCAAGCGAAACCCTAACCTCTCTCTCCGAGATGCCGCAAATAAGCTGGGTGTATCGTCTACACCGTGCATCGAGCCAAAAAACGAGCCGGACTATCGACTTACAAGAAGGTAGTGACTCCAAATCGCGATGATAAACAAAATACGACGGCCAAAGCGCGATCCCGGAGGCTGTACACGACGATGCTGACGAAGTTTGACTGCGTGGTAATGGACGACGAAACCTACGTCAAAGCCGACTACAAGCAGCTTCCGGGACAGGAGTTTTATACGGCAAAAGGAAGGGGAAAGGTAGCAGATATTTTCAAGCACATAAAACTGTCAAAGTTCGCAAAGAAATATCTGGTTTGGCAAACCATCTGTACCTGTGGCTTGAAAAGCAGCATTTTCATAGCTTCCGGGACTGTCAACCAAGAAATTTACGTGAAAGAGTGTTTGAATAAACGTCTGCTGCCTTTCCTGAAGAAACACGGTTGTTCCGTACTGTTTTGGCCGGATTTGGCATCTTGCCATTACGGTAAAAAGGCCATGGAGTGGTACGCCGCCAACAACGTGCAGGTGGTTCCCAAGGACAAGAACCCTCCCAACACACCAGAGCTCCGCCCAATTGAGAAATACTGGTCTATTGTCAAGCGGAACCTAAAGAAGATCAAAAAAACTGCTAAGGACGAGCAGCAGTTCAAGGCAAACTGGCTTTCTGCGGCGAAGAAGGTGGACAAGGTGGCTGTACAAAATTTGATGGCAGGTGTCAAGCGTGAGGCCTGGCAATTCAGATTTGGAAAAGCGAAAGCCTAACTGAATATTTTTCCTGAATTTTATACTAATTGAACTTGAAAAAGAAATTTAATTTGATTTTTTAAATAAACGATTTCACCGATTTACACGCGTTTTCCCTTGACCAAATTTTGACCGTATCACCCTTTATACTAGCGAAATATAATTATTGACCGATGTGGACCAATTTTTGCATAGATGTTAGAGACCATATACTAACACCATGTACCAAATTTTAGCCGGACCGGATAAAATTTGCTTCTCTTAGAGGCTCTGCAAGCCAAATCTGGGGATCGGTTTATATGGGGGCTATATATAATTATGGACCGATTTGGACCAATTTTTGCAAGGTTGTAAGAGACCATATAAAAACACCATGTACCAAATTTCTATCGGATCGAATGAATTTTACTCCTCCAAGAGGCTCCGCAAGCCAAATCTGGGGATCGGTTTATATGGGGGCTATACGTAATACCATCCGACCTACATAAATAACAACTACTTGTGCCAAGTTTCAAGTCGATAGCTTGTTTCGTTCGGAAGTTAGCGCGATTTCAACACACGGGCGGACGGACGGACATGCTTAGATCGACTCAGAATTTCACCACGACCCGGAATATATATACTTTATGGGGTCTTAAAGCAATATTTCGATGTGGTACGATGTACCCTCCACCATCCTATGGTGGAGGGTATAAAAACGTCACAATGCCAACAAATCGGCAAAATTGGCAGCCCTGGCCATAGGCTCACTTATCATACAAATTTCCCACACCTAGAAGTAAAATTTCCCAATTTCACTTTTCGCACTCATTTGTGTATAGGGGTACGAATCTACAGAATTTCTATTTTAAATAGTATGAAAGGCATTTTATCATCGGATTTTCTTGCACGCTTAGACGAGAGGTTTAATATTCCACTAAAACTCAAACAAAAGGGTTATCAGAGAATTCTTTCAGTTTCGGAGAATTCTTTCAGTTTCCGATCGGACCAAAATTGGTCCAAAAATTATTAATTTGTAAATGTGGTCCGATGGCCGGACCAAATGGAATATGATTGATTTTGGTCCATTTTCGTCAAATCGGTATTTTTTCAAAATTTTCTATAGAAATAAAATTTCTGTGGAAATAAAATTTTGACAAAATTTTCTATAGAAATAAAATTTTGACAAATTTTCTATAGAAATAAAATTTTGACAAAATTTTCTATAGAAATAAAATTTTGACAAAATTTTCTATAGAAATAAAATTTTGACAAAATTTTCTATAGAAATAAAATTTTGACAAAATTTTCTATAGAAATAAAATTTTGACAAAATTTTTTATAGAAATAAAATTTTGACAAAATTTTCTATAAAAATAAAATTTTGACAAAATTTTCTATAAAAATAAAATTTTGACAAAATTTTCTATAGAAATAAAATTTTGACAAAATTTTGTATACAAATAAAATTTTGACAAAATTTTCTATAGAAACAAAATTTTCTATCGAAATAAAATTTTGACAAAATTTTCTGTAGAAATAAAATTTAGACAAAATTTTCTATAGAAATAAAATTTTGACAAACATTTCTATAAAAATAAAATTTTGACAAAACTTTCAAAAGAAATACATTTTTGACATAATTTTCTATAGAAATAAAATTTTGACAAAATTTTCTATACAAACAACAAATTGACAAAATTTTCTATAGAAATAAAATTTCGACAAAATTTTCTATAGAAATAAAATTTTGACTAAATTTTCTATAGAAACAAAATTTTCTATAGAAATAAAATTTTGACAAAATTTTCTGTAGAAATAAAATTTAGACAAAATTGTCTATAGAAATAAAATTTTGACAAAATTTTCAAAATAAATTGTTGACAAAATTTTCCAACGAAATAAAATTTTGACAAAATTTTTTATACAAAAAAAAAATTGACAAAATTTTCTATAGAATTAAGAATTTGACAAAATTTTCTGTAGAAGTAAAATGTTGACAAAATTTTCTATAGAAATAAAATGTTGACAAAAATTTTCTATAGAAATAAAATTTTGACAAAATTTTCTATAGAAGTAAAATTTAGACAAAATTTTCTACAGAAATAAAATTGTGACAAAATTTTCTATAGAAATAAAATTTTGACAAAAATTTCTATAAAAATAATATTTTGACAAAACTTTCAAAAGAAATACATTTTTGACATAATTTTCTATAGAAATAAAATGTTGACAAAATTTTCTATACAAACAACAAATTGACAAAATTTTCTATAGAAATAAAAATTTGACACAATTTCCTATCGAAGTAAAATTTTGGAAAGATTTTATCTTTAAATGATATTAACTTCATTTGGAAAAATAGTCCACTGATACGAATTTTGATCCAATTTCCGAAAAATGTTGGTCCAAAATAAAAATTCAAGTAAAATGTTACAAAAACTCTCTTATCTTATAAATACGACATATAAATATCTTTTGTTAATTTTGGGCCCAGACTAGTTTCGAATTTTGCGAAACCATTTAAAAAATTTGCAACAAATATGTGTGCTATAAAAATGTCTTTACTAACGCAATTGGGAGCCACCGTGGTGCAATGGTTAGCATGCCCGCCTTGCATACACAAGGTCGTGGGTTCGATTCCTGCTACGACCGAACACCAACAAGTTTTTCAGCGGTGGATTATCCCACCTCAGTAAAGCTGGTGACATTTCTGAGGGTTTCAAAGCTTCTCTAAGTGGTTTCACTGGAATGTGGAACGCCGTTCGGACTCGGCTATAAAAAGGAGGTCCCTTGTCATTGAGCTTAACATGGAATCGGGCAGCACTCAGTGATAAGAGAGAAGTTCACCACTGTGGTATCACAATGGACTGAATAGTCTAAGTGAGCTTGATAAATCGGGCTGCCACATAACCTAACCTAACCTAACGCAATCCTTTATAAGGCTTAAGAAATAATTCAATTTACATTAAAAAGACATATACTTTTGAACTACATTCATAAAATAAATTCAAAGATCTTTCGAAATTCTATGATGCCAAAAAAATTTTTTTTAGAATGCTTTCATAAGGAGCCTTTTCATTAGACTTATTTGGGTGCAAAGAGCAGCACCAAGTGTAGCATTTTCAAGTGCACATCATAGCTGTAAGTTTCCTTTGCCTTTTGCCAAATGACAAGCCTTAGACAACGGAGGCGTTAAGATGACATAAGTGGAACAAATGATTGCAGTTTTCTCACGCACTTTTAGAAGTTCAAAATAACTTTGGAACACAAAAACAATCTCAAAGAGTTCAAGGTCTAAGGCACAACTAAATCTGATACCATTTGGGTACAGGCTACAAAATCTTACAGAAAAAAAAACATTAAAAAGAAAAAGAACAACTGTTATGAAATAAATAACGAAATAAAAACTGACAAAGTTTTAATATTAAGGATTATTTGTGCAAACATTATAGAGAGAAGATATTGAATCGAATCAAAGAAATTGAATATTTTATTAGTTATACAGAAGCTACTCGAAAAATCTCAACTAATATTTTTGAAATTTAAAATGCCAATTTTTCGTAATTTTCAAACTTGGGAAAAATTTGAGAACTATCTATACACAGGGTTGCTGATATGTTATGCAACAAATAAAAACGAAATAACTTAAAATTTTAGCATCAGTTTAGATTTTTTCGAATTGGCTACACTCAAAACACGTGATCCCTCTGGGTACTAAAACCAACTTAACTCTCCGTGGAATTATTATGTTCTGAGAAAGTTTCTTTGACTTTAATAATTTTTACGTACGTTAGTTAAATGAACTAACAAATGGGAAACAATTATACATAATTGAAGGATAAATAGTTCCGAATTAAAAAAAAAATTAAATTATACCGTAAAAACACCCATTTTCGTATAGCGCTAAAGACATTTTTGCAGGTTTAAACAAAAATTAAAACTACGACATTATCTTTAACAAGTGAAAAAAATTGGTACTTTTTTTTAAAATAATTTATATTTATAAACATAAATATTTATATTTATATCAGCGTTTGTATTGCAGTGCACTCAAAAAACAGTGAACCCACCAGGAAGGTTAATTTTAGAAAATGTTAACAAAACTGTATCCCAAACGTAGATGTCACGATTTCACAAAAATAAGTAAATTTTTTCGATAAATTCGAGAAAATTTATTAGACATACGGCCATTTTCATGTATCTCCGTTAGACTTTAACTCCCAGTTAACAGAAAGTAAAATCGAAATATCTTCTCTCCGGTTAACTTTAACTAAAAATATTTAGCAGTTTAGTTCCTAACTGGCATATGGAATATATAGACAAGATGACAGACATGTCCATAGTACGGTTTAAAAGTTCGTTAGCTTACGGAGCTTCCTGAAAATGGGGGATAGTTACATTTTTTCACTTGTTAAAGAAAATTTCGTAGTTTGAAGGAAAAAATTTGGAATTAAAAATTACAACAAGTACATACGGCCGTAAGTTCGGCCAGGCCGAATCTCATGTAGCCTCCACCATGGATTGCGTAGAAACTTCTACGAAAGACTGTCATCCACAATCGAAATACTTGGGTTGTGGATCTTAAAACTACTTAACATCGTTTTCTAAATTGTGAGTTAGTCCATAGGTGGTATATATTAGACAAAAAAGTTATGTGTAGTTAAGTCTACAAATAATTACGAATCGATATGGACTTTTTAGACGGTACGTAGGGAGCCAGAATTGAAATATGAGACAATTTTCCTAGGGGGGGCTATAGCCCCCCTAGCTAAAAATTTATGGACTGAACTTATAGGTTCAATTAATGTTTTATTTCATAAAATTGAATAAAAAATTAGACATCAAAATAACTTGACAATTAATTTATAATAAAGCAACTAAAAGTAGTTCCACACTTTACCCAGCAAAAAATTGTGTTCTAAAGGCACAACTTTAAAAGTACTTCCAAAAAGGTCCTCAATTATATTAACTACGCAGGAAGTTTTTTTACTTTCATATTTTAATGTGTAATTTTTTGTTTTCTTTTTTTTTTCAAATAGTTTAAAAAAAGAGTAAGAATAAATAAATTGGTACAAATTATTCAAATTTTGCCACAAAACTGATAAATCCATTATATCGAGGAAAAACGTTTCAAACAAGCTTCAGAATGCATTAAAAATCATAAAAACAATATAAAAATTATTTATTTGGAAAAATATCACAAAAATTTTTAATTCACATTCAAAACACTGAATTCGGATCTCACCTTAAGAAGTGATGCAAATGCATTGCAACGGCTGATGAAACGGTGGACATTTGTCCTATGACAAGCTCATATTACATTCATTGCTTTTCCGCCAATTTTGCACCACTTCTAGACCCAAAAAGAACATTTTCACTACTTTTTTCGAGACGCTTTTTCACAGCATTATTAAGATATTAATTTATGAAAGAATAGTTTTAATATCAATTACTATTTTTTTAATTAAATTGACTAAACTAAATCAATCATAAGTTCAACCACAGCTTTATTTCATAAATATCTGACTTCAAACATTGCCATCGGCAACTGCTACCACAACCCAAGTAATTCGATTGTTCATGAAAGTCTTTAGCGGAACTTTGTGCGATTCTATATACACGTTTAATTTTTATAAAAAATAAAAAAAAACTATTGACATTTATTGAAAAATGGAAAATCATAAATAGAGTTTCAAATTCTGGGGGGGGGCTAAAATTTTGCTGGGGGTTCTAAGCCCCCTCCCCAGAGGCCTTCCTACGCTTATGATCACGTACCAAATTTCAACCGAATGGGAAGAATTTTGCTCTTCCAAGGGGCTCTGGATGTCAAATCTGGGGATCAGTTTATATGGGGCCTATATATAATTATGGACCGATTTCGACCAATTTTTGCATGGGAGTTTGAGGCCATATATTAACAGCACGTACCAAATTTCAACTGAATCAGATGAATTTTGGTCTTCCAAGAGGCTCCGGAGGTCAAATCTGGTGATCGGTTTATATGGGGGCTATATATAATTATGGACCGATGTGGACCAACTTTTGCGTGGTTGTTAGAGATGTGGACCAATTTTTGCATGGTTGTTAGAGGCCATATACTAACACCATGTACCAAATTTCAGCCGGATCGGATGAAATTTGCTTCTCTTAGGGGCCTCTCAAGCCAAATTGGGGGATCGGTTTATATGGGTGCTATATATAATTATGGACCGATGTGGACCAATTTTTGCACGGTTGTTAGAGACCATATACTAACACTATGTACCAAATTTCAGCCGGATCGGTTGAAATTTGCTTCTCTTAGAGGCCTCGCAAGCCAAATTTGGGGGTCCGTTTATATGGGGGCTATACGTAAAAGTGGACTGATATGGCCCATTTGCAATACCATCCGACCTACATCAATAACAACTACTTGTGCCAAGTTTCAAGTCGATAGCTTGTTTCGTTTGGAAGTTAGCGTGATTTCAACAGACGGACGGACGGACATGCTCAGATCGACTCAGACTTTCACCACGACCCAGAATATATATACTTTATGGGGTCTTAGAGCAATATTTCGATGTGTTACAAACGGAATGACAAAGTTAAAATACCCCCCATCCTATGGTGGAGGGTATAAAAATGTCTTTAGTGCCATACGAAGTTCAAGATGAGTGTATTATTGAGAAAATCTATAAATTTTAAGAAATTCTGAACTATTTTGTGGGAGACACGAATTTAGTAAATCTGTTTTTTCCTCTTTCTTAGCTCATTTAACTAATAATTATTAAAGTCAAAAAATGACTAAAAACAAAATAATGGGATGAACTAAAATAAAATTAAATTGTCCTTAGACCTTAGACCTTAGTCACTTGTTTTGAGTGCGAGTTTTTTTTTTGTATACTTCTGGCATTAATTATGATCTTCAAATGGCCAACAAAGCCACCACGCGCTACATGGTTAGGTTAGGTTAGGTGGCAGCCCGATGTATCAGGCTCACTTAGACTATTCAGTCCATTGTGATACCACATTGGTGAACTTCTCTCTTATCACTGAGTGCTGCCCGATTCTATGTTAAGCTCAAAGACAAGGGACCTCCTTTTTATAGCTGAGTCCGAACGGCGTTCCACATTGCAGTGAAACCACTTAGAGAAGCTTTTGAAACCCTCAGAAATGTCACCAGCATTACTGAGGTGGGATAATCCACCGCTGAAAAACTTTTTGGTGTTCGGTCGAAGCAGGAATCGAACCCACGACCTTTTGTATGCAAGGCGGGCATGCTAACCATTGCACCACGGTGGCTACATGAAGGTGGCTCTGCGCTATATGAAGGTGGCTCTGCGGCTCATTTTTGACGAAGCGCCGCCAACCTTACTCTCCAAAATTCGCATTCGTATTTTAAGGCCATGAAATCTTTGACCTCACGACAATATTTTTTCGGTGCAGTAACAAGCAATGGTACAATAAACAAAAGATGTACTCACACGTATGGAGTAACATGATTTTTGCTGCTCACTGTATACAAAGAAACCAGTAAATTCTTTATGACTTCCATTCCATAAAAACAAATCTGTGTCAAGTCTTGTTGTTTGGCTAAATATGCACGGCCTTTCCTTAAAAACTTCGCATTGCTTTAGTATTAAATTTACAATTACTTTAGTTTTAAACTTCTCTCTCTCTACTAATTAAGTCGATTTCACTATTGGCCCAATTAAATAGTCAATTGTTGTTCGTGTGCGAATAAGAAAATTGCAGTGATTTTCTCATTTTGAATCTATGATGTAAAAAGTTCATGGTGTTCATTGAAATTCTCTTCTCTCTCTCTCACACACAGAGTTTTGGAATTCTTTTCCCAAGGGTATTGTTGCCTGTGATTGTTTGTTTGCGTAAAATACTCTTTGGGTAGTATCCTCGATTTAACATAAGGCCGTGTAGATGGTGTGAGTTAAGTATTTGTTGCCTCTTGTCCTTCGATGTGCAAATGAATTTGAGATTAAAAGTGAACAATGAACAAAAAAACAATGGCACACAAAAGAATGTTGAGATTTGTGCTAAATTGTTTATCAAAGCAAATTTAAATAAAATGATTTAAAATCCACCAGAATTTTTTTTTTTACCAACCACCATAAGATGGTGATAAGGTATGAAAAGATTGTCATTCCATTTGTCACATATCGAAGTATTGATTTGTGACTATATAAAATATATATTTTTAATCAGGGAGAAATTCTACGACGATATAACGATGTCCGTCTGTCTGCTGTAATCATGTTGCATCCTTCAATAATGAACCTATCGTATTGAAATTTAGCATACATTCGTATTTTGTCTGCAGACAGGTCAAGCTCAAAGATAGGCAATATCGGTCTATGATTCCATATAGCCCCCATATAAACTGATACGCCGATTCGACTTCTTGAGCATACACTTTTTTTCCGATTTTCATGAAATTGGAAATCTAAAAGTATTTTAGATCCACAAAGAGTTGTGCTAAATTTGGTATATTTCGGTCCACGTTTTAATATAGCCCCATATTGACCGAATTAACGATTTTAATTCTTGAGGGCATGGACGCCGTAATTGTTATAGACTTAAAACTAAAAAATTTAAAACTAGGTATTTTTACATGAAAGAAAGTTGTGGTAGACTAAAGCCAACTTGACTTTAATAATTCTGAAAAATTCTTCAACATTAATGAATTCTTTTTGAAATTTGTTGACTTTTTGTATCTTGACTGCAAAACAAAAAACAACATTCAAACAAGTATATACGGCCGTAAGTTCGGTCAGGCCGAATCTTATTTACCCTCCACCATGGATTGCGTAGAAACTTCTACGAAAGACTGTCATCCACAATCGAATTAATTGGGTTGTGGTATCTTAAAACTTCTTAACATCGTTTTCTAAATTGTGAGTTAGTCCATACGTGATATATATATGAGACAAAAAAGGTATGTATAGGTAAGTCTACAAATAATTACGAATAGATATGGACTTTTGCACGGTACGTAGAGAGCCAGAATTGAAATATGGGGGTCGCTTATATGTGGGCTATATACAATTATGAAATTGATATGGACCAATTTTTGTGTGATGGAGGATCGATTTATCTGAGGGCTATAACATATATAACTATAGACCGATATGGACCTAGTTAGGCATGGTTGTTAACGGCCATATACTAGCCCAATGTACCAAATTTCAACTGACTCGGATGAAATTTGCTCCTCCAAGTGGCTCCAAAACCAAATCTCAGGATCGGTTTATATGGGGGCTATATATGATTATGGACTGATATGGACCACTTTTGGCATGGTTGTTAAATATTATATACTACCACCAAGTACCAAATTTCAACCAGATCGGAGGTATTTTGCTACTCCAAAAGGCACCGGAGGTCAAATCTGAGGATCGGTTTATATAGGGGCTATATATAAATATATATAGACTGATATGAACCAATTCCTGCATGGTTGTTGGATACCATATACTAACATCACGTACCAAATTTCAATCGAATCGAATGAATTTTGTTCTTCCAAGGTGCTCCGTAAATCACATCTGGGGATCGGTTTATACAGGGGCTATATATAATTATGGACCTATTTCGACCAATTTTTTGCATTGCTGTTTGAGGCCATATATTAACACCACCTACCAAATTTCAACTGAATCAGATGAATTTTCGTCTTCCAAGAGGCTCCGGAGTTCAAATCTGGTGATCGGTTCATGTGGGGGCTATATATAATGATGGACCGATGTGGACCAATTTTGGATAGTTGTTAGAGACTATATACCAACACCATGTACCAAATTTCAGCCGGATCGGATGAAATTTGCTTCTCTTAGAGGCCCCGCAAGCCAAATCGGGGGATCGGTTTATATGGGGGCTATATATAATTATGAACCGATGTGGACCAATTTTTGCATGGTCATTAGAGACCATATACCAACACCATGTACCAAATTTCAACCGGATCGGATGAAACTTTCTTCTCTTAGAGGCTCCGCAAGCCAAACCGGGGGATCGGTTTATATGGGGGCTATATATAATTATGGACCGATGTGGACCAATTTTTGCATGGTTCTTAGAGACCATATACCAACACCATGTACCATATTTCAGCAGGATCGGATGAAATTTGCTTCACTTAGAGGCTCCGCAAGCCAAATCGGGGGATCGGTTTATATGGGGGCTGTATATAATTATGAACAGATGTGGACCAATTTTTGCATGGTTATTAGAGACCTATACTAAGACCATGTACAAAATTTCAGATCGGATGAAATTTGCTTCTCCTAGAGGATCGGCAAGCCAAATTTGGGGTTCGTTTATATGGGGGCTATACGTAAAAGTGGACCGATATGGCCCATTTGCAATACCAGCCGACCTACATCAATAACAACTACTTGTGCCAAGTGTCAAGTCGATAGCTTGATTCGTTCGGAAGGTAGCGTGATTTCAACAGAAGTACGGACGGACGAACATGCTCAGATCCACTCCGAATTCCACCACGACCCGGAATATATATACTTTATGGGGTCTTCGAGCAATATTTCGATGTGTTACAAACAGAATGACAAAGTTAATATACCCCCATCCTATGGTGGAGGGTATAAAAAGGCCATATTTTTCAACACTGTATTTTAAAGACGTTTCCGTTTATTAAAGAATACATTTCATTGGCGCAATTTTAATTATGTTTCTCCTGGTGCTGATCCCAAGTCATAACTTGGGATCAAGAAACCAATCGCTCGTTGCAATCAAGAAAACGTTGCTCGTTGTCATCTTGCTAGTTTGAATCTTTGGTAATTACAATTTTAAATCTTTAATCATGAAGCACATTGCAAACTGATGTTACCATATACGTAGTACTTCACGTGCTGTTTGCTACATACCAGTGGTAGATGTAATAAGAATTGATTTCAATTGTTGTCTTGACAATGGATTGCAATTTCATTCACATGTACGAGTACTACCATCGAAATGGATAATTGATTTTAACCAGCTCAAAAGTAAATTGGAATTGAATACGAGTACAGAATCACATTCATATTGAGCATGACAATTAATTTTCTTTTCAGTTCGGGATTATGCAGGAATTGTTCTATGAAATTAACACGAATGGGAATGTGAGCACCAAAGAAATAACTAAGAAATGGCTGATGATGGGTTATAAGATTTTATATGTTACACTGAAAAAAAAATGAGGTCAAAGATTTCATGTCTTTAAAATACGAATGAAAATTTTTCTTAGCATAGAAGACGCATTTCTCTAATATAAAGTTTTTTTCCTTGTTCAAAAGTCGATAAAATTTTCAATGAAGTCGTATTGTCCTTATAATTAAGCAATTTCACTTAAAAATGGGTATCATAACATGAAAGGAAATATGTTTGATCTAAGGTCAACTTGACTTTAATAATTCAGAAAAATTCTTTAAATTTAATGAAATTGTCTTTAAATTTGTTGTCTTTTTGCATCTTGACTACAAAGCAAAAAATCGTTCACTTTATTTTAAAGACGTTTTTTACTTGAAACATACCTTAATTTCTACTGGAAGTCGAGTCTTAATTTGCAAAAAAAAATTGTCGTTAACTTGTCTTTAAAGGGCTTTGATAGTATATGAAGAAAAAAAGCTGAATAGCGAAAAATTAAAATTTACTTCCTAGAAGCAAGTACACAAAACCCAAATTTAAAAGAGAATTGTGTCTTAAAGGTTTCCTTACTTGTATTTTCCGCTTCTTTGGCTCGGAATCAATACCAAAATTTGTAAAGTAAAGACAAAATCTTTCGAACCGAGCATGCTTTTTTTCAGTGTATACATGTATAATAAAATCGAAAATGAGTCTATGAAAATTCAAGAAGAAGGTAAAATTGTGGCTAAGCCACCAGGAGCCTCTAATCAATCCGATTATTTGTTAATATTTCAATAACTGTGGAGATATCCCCCATCTCCCCTATATTGCATATACTACTTTGGAAAAAATGTAAAGTGAGATTTCCATATAAACTTTTCGAGCTTTCGATTTTGAATTCGTCCAACGTGTGAAGCAATTCATATAAAAATTCGAGAATTATGGGCCAACAACTCTCCGTTTCTACATCCGTCCCACATTGCATCGGGTTTCTTGAGAACTTCGCCAAAAATCCTACCAATATTGTTCTGCAACCGCAATATTCTTATTATTTGACTCCATATGACTTGTAGTTGAAGCGACGAACCTCCTATATAAGCCATTCTTGGTTGACGTGTGCTGAATGCGATGATGTTGAGTCCAGTTAGAAGGTATCTGGTTTGCGATCGAAATATTTATCTGCCCAGGGCTCAAGTACTGTGTTTAGGAGATTTTCCCGATATTATTCGTCATTTATTTTGACGGTGTGAGACTGTCACTATTGTCATCTGCAAGTTGTGGTAACGAATAGAGGGTGTAAATTATATTGTTTGTTCTGAAACTGCTCACACTGGAATGGCTTCTCATTGGAGAAAGTCGGGAGCCACCGTGGTGCAATGGTTAGCATGCCCGCCTTGCATACACAAGGTCGTGGGTTCGATTCCTGCTACGACCGAACACCAAAAAGTTTTTCAGCGGTGGATTATCCCACCTCAGTAATGCTGGTGACATTTCTGAGGGTTACAAAGCTTCTCTAAGTGGTTTCACTGCAATGTGTAACGCCGTTCGGACTCGGCTATAAAAAGGAGGTCCCTTGTCATTGAGCTTAACATGGAATCGGGCAGCACTCAGTGATAAGAGAGAAGTTCACCACTGTGGTATCACAATGGACTGAATAGTCTAAGTGAGCCTGATACATCGGGCTGCCACATAACCTAACCTAACCTATTGGAGAAAGTCAAATTCGAAACCGACTATTTTCGTAGGTTAGGTTAGGTTAGGTTAGGGTATGTGGCAGCCCGATGTATCAGGCTCACTTCTCTCTTATCACTGAGTGCTGCCCGATTCCATGTTAAGCTCAATGAAAAGGGACCTCCTTTTTATAGCCGAGTCCGAACGGCGTTCCACATTCCAGTGAAACCACTTAGAGAAGCTTTGAAACCCTCAGAAATGTCACCAGCATTACTGAAGTGGGATCAGGAATCGAACCCACGACCTTGTGTATGCAAGGCGGGCATGCTAACCATTGCACCACGGTGGCTCCCACCGTAACTCATTGGCTTTTTCCATCTAACTTTTTTTGTGAATCGGTGAGCTCTAGAGCCTTTTGGAACTTCAGTGACTTTAGTCCAGGCTCATTTTTTAATATGTGTTGCACGACAAACTTTATTTCCAATTACTGAAATGAAAAAAGCTTTGGATCCGTTCCAAAGCAAAGCAATAGAGCAAAATATAAACAATAAATGAACTGTCACTCGAATAAATCTGTCAGCTGTCAGAGGAGTGGTTTAGAAATGATAGCAACCTGATGTTGATTGCATTATATGTTGCGTGTTTGGGTTTTTTGTGGATGGTACGAAATTTTTGAGTTGGATGGGAAATTTTTGTGGATGGGACGAAATTTTTCTAAAATTGTCAATAAAAATAAAATTTCTACGAAATTTCCTATAAAAGATTAATTAACAAAGTTTTTATAAAGATAAACTTTCTAAACAATTTTAGCAAAATTTTCTAATTTTTTTTTTTAATCTCCTCGAAGTTTTCTGTAAAAAATAAAATTTTCTCTGAATTTTTGGGGACAAGAGCCATAAAAACACTGGCAACTCTAACCCTGTATATAGGCTTGCCAGATGATCGGGATTCGCCTGGATTGTCCCGGAATTTCGTCTCCAGGAAGTGTCCGGAATCTTTCACAAAATTTGCCAAAAATCCCGGAATTTCTATTGCTCAAGGCATAAGTTTTAATTTTTCCCATTTCTTCTAAAAGAAAACGATTTGAAATAAAATCGCTTTCAAAAATAATTTTGATTTTTCATAATTTTTAAATGTACGTTTGTCTGTCAGATTTGTAGCCATTTTATTCAATCTCATCAGTAACAGAAACAAATCAAATGACTATCTTTCGAATCATCAGCTGCCACTAGTAAATGTAAAACAAGTATATACAGCACTAAGTTCGGCCGGGCCGAATCTTAAATACCCACCACCATGAACTAAATATTAGGGTTTCCTTTGAAATTTCAGGAGGGCTTGAGGACTTGAGGACACTTCCCGAAGATAAATTTAAAGATTTCACCTATGAGGACTACACCAGATTCTGGATTTATAAGAACCATTTTTGTTTGAGTTTTAGAGGAATCATTAACATCTCTTGTAAGTGTGCAAGAAAATTATAAAATAACGTCTTGATTTGAAATCTTAAATCTGTATAAGTAAAATCTGGAAATTTTACATTGAGTTTCAAGCAATTTTCATGATCAGTGCGCTTTCTACACCCTCAAGAAGTGAAGTCGGTCTATATGGAGGCATTACCAAATGGACCGATAAAAACTTAATCCGATACACGATTTTGTGAGCCTAAAATACCAGAATATTTACAATTTCAGGCAAATCAGATAAAAACTACGGTTTCTAGAAACCCAAGGAGTTAAATCGGGAGATCGTTCTTATGGGGGCTATACTAAAATACCGATACTCACCGTTTTCGGCACACCTCTTTATGACCCAAAAATACCTCTAGATTTCCAATTTCAGGCAAATGGGATAAAAACTTCGGATTCTAGAAGCCCAAGAAGTAAAATCGCGAAATCAGTCTATATGGGGGCTATACCAAAATATGGACCGATACTCACCATTTTCGGCACACCTCTTTATGGTCATAAAATACCTCTAGATTTCCAATTTCAGACAAATTGGATAAATTGGAAATTGGATAACTACGGTTTCTATAAGCCCAATACACCAAATCGGGAGGTAGGTCTATATAGGGGCTATACCAAAACATGGACCGATACTCACAATTTTTAGCACACATATTTGTGGTCCTACAATACCTCTAGATTTCCAATTTCAGGTAAATTGAATAAAAACTGAGGTTTCTAAAGGCCCAAGAAATAAAATCGGGAGATCGGGCTATATAGGGGCTATACCAAAACATGGACCGATACTCACCATTTTTGGCACACCTCTTTATGGTCATAAAATACCTCTAGATTTCAAATTGCAGGCAAATTGGATAAAAACTACGATTTCTATAAGCCCAAGACCCCAAATCGGGAGGTCGGTTTATATGGGGAATATATCAAAACCTGGACCGATATAGCCCATCTTCGAACTTGACCTGCCTGCAGACAAAAGACGAGTTTGTGCAAAATTTCAGCACGATTGCTTCATTATTGAAGACTGTAGCGTGATTACAGACAGAGACAGACAGACGGACATCGTTATATCGTCTTAGAATTTCTCCCTGATATATATATATATATATATATATATATATATATATATATATATATATATATATATATATATATATATATATATATATATATATATATATATATATATATATATATATATATATATATATATATATATATATATACTTTATATAGTCGGAAATCGATATTTCGATATGTTACAAACGGAATAACAAACTTATTATACCCCCGTCACCATTCTATGGTGGTGGGTATAAAAAGTGTGGTTCCACCAAGAAAACGCACCGTGCCACAAGTCATTGAGAACGATGGCAGACAGCCAGACAGACAGACGGACATCGTTATATCGTCTTAGAATTTCTCCCTGATATATATATATATATATATATATATATATATATATATATATATATATATATATATATATATATATATATATATATATATATATATATATATATATATATATATATATATATATATATATATATATATATATATATATATATATATATATATATATATATATATATATATATATATATATATATATATATATATATATATATATATATATATATATATATATATATATATATATATATATATATATATATATATATATATATATATATATATATATATATATATATATATATATATATATATATATATACTTTATATAGTCGGAAATCGATATTTCGATATGTTACAAACGGAATAACAAACTTATTATACCCCCGTCACCATTCTATGGTGGTGGGTATAAAAAGTGTGGTTCCACCAAGACAACGCACCGTGCCACAAGTCATTGAGAACGATGGCAAAAATTCATGAATTGGGCTTCGAATTGCTTCCCCACCCACCGTATTCTCGAGATCTGGTCCCAGCGACTTTTTCTTGTTCTCTGACATCAAAAGGATGCTCGCAGGGAAAAACTTTGGCTGCAATGAAGAGGTGATCGCCGAAACTGAGGCCTATTTTGAGGCAAAACCGAAGGAGTACAACCAAAATGGTATCAAAAAATTGGAAGGTCGTTATAATCGTTGTATCGCTCTTGAATAATAAAAACGAATTTTGCCAAAAAAAAAAAAAAAGTGTTTTTCCTTGTTACACCGGGGACTTGTCAACCAACCTGTTATTTAGGAATTTCAAAGTCTGCAGCCAATAGTGACTTCGACATGGCGTTTATGCAAATTTACCAAAAGAAATACCAAGTGATAAAATATGTTCAATTATTTTTTAAAAATGTGACTGTTTTTGCTTGTCCCGACAAATCCCGGAATGTACGGCGCAATGTCTGGGATTTCTACAATCATCATCTGGCAACCCTATATTATATATTAACTGGGGCCTCCACACTTCTAATTCCATTGACAGTTTTGTGATATATATTTTTGATATATTTTTGAAATATATATTTGAATCTAGAAGAAATTTTGATTCCGGAAAGACTCCATCACTTGCTAAGCAGAATACAAAAAGTGTTGGCTAAACCAGGTCACTGCATACGCCCATAAAACTCAAAACTATCACAGTTGATTTTTATATTAATAAATTGCCTTCACTTCTTTGCAAAAATCTGAAACTATTTTCTTGCACCTGGAATTTAGCCAAATGTTTGCAAACACAAACACACATAAATTCCTCATATTTTCGTTTTCCATCAATAAATTAGACCAAAACTATTATCAAAACACATTAATATTTGCTTTAATGTTTTTCAATTCGCTCAAAACTCATCATTAAATTCCAATGAAAATATGTCGATCAGAGATTCATATACATTTACTTTATCGTATACATATTAATTTATGAGCTTTTGTTGTCTGTGAATTGAAATAAATTGATACTGTTTACGTGTTAAAAGCCTAATAAAAATATTTCTATGTTGCGTGTTCTCCAGTACACACTGTCCGTGCTACTTGCCGACAATGGAGCCCTTTACTGAACAATAGTAAACGTAGGGTTGTCGATTTATTGAATTTTATCACAAATATCTTTTGGTAAGAATATCATGATGACACGCTATTTAGCAGGTAATCTTAATTCGAATGGCATTGTAATATCGTTGTAATGGAATTTCATATATAATTTACGGCCAATTTCATGTAGCTCCATTAGGCTTTAACTGTCAGTTAACAGAAAGTAAATTGCGAATGTTTTCTCTCCGGTTAGGTTAGGTTAGGTGGCAGCCTGATGTATCAGGCTCACTTAGACTATTCAGTCCATTGTGATACCACATTGGTGAACTTCTCTCTTATCACTGAGTGGTGCCCGATTCCATGACAAGGGACCTCCTTTTTATAGCCGAGTCCGAACGGCGTTCCACATTGCAGTGAAACCACTTAGAGAAGCTTTGAAAACCCTGAGAAATGTCACCAGCATTACTGAGGTGGGATAATCCACCGCTGATTTTTTTTTTTTTTTTGGTGCTCGGTCGAAGCAGGAATCGAACCCACGACCTTGAGTATGCAAGGCGGACATGCTAACCATTGCACCACGGTGGCTCTCCGGTTAACTTTAACTGAAAAATTTTTCAGCAGTTAAGTTCCTAACTTGAATATGGGATATATAGGCAACATGACAGATATGCCCATAGCACGGTTTAAAATTTCGTTAACTAACGTAGCACTAACGGAGCTTCGTGAAAATGGGGGTTAATGATGTTTAGAAAAACCAGTATATCATTGCAGTCTAATTTTACTTAAAGTAAAGAAGAACATTTTAGATATTCAAACAATTTATTGAAAGTTTATCGAACGTATTTATATGGAAAAAGTAGGTTTAGAATTTACTTTAACTTTTTTGTACACTGAAAAAATAGCATGGCCGGTTCCAAATATTTTGTCTTTACTTTAAAAATTCTGATATTGATTCCGAGCCAAAGAAGCGGAGAATACAAGTAAGGATACTTTTAATACACAATTCTCTTTTAAATTTGGGTTTTGTGTACTTGCTTCTGGAAAGCAAATTTTAATTTTTCGCTTTTTCATATGCTATCAAAGTTCTTTAAAAACGAGTTAACGACAACTTTATTTTCCAAATTCGGACTCGACTTCCAGTAGAAATAATGCTATATTTCAAGTACAAAACGTCTTTAAAATGAAGTGTTGAAAAACTTGTCCTATTTTTGAACGATTTTTGCTTTGTAGTCAAGATGCAAAAAGACAACAAATTTAAAGACAATTTCATTAAATTTGAAGAATTTTTTTGAATTATTAAAGTCAATTTGACCTTATCCCAAACATTTTTTCTTTCATGTTATGATACCCATTTTTAAGTGAAATCACTTAATGATAAGGATAATACGACTTCATTGAAACGTTTATCGACTTTTGGACAAGGAAAAAAACTTTATATTAGTGAAATGCATCTTCTATGCTAAGCAAAATTTGCCTTCGTATTTTAAAGACATGAAATCTTTGACCTCACAACAATATTTTTTCAGTGTATAAGGGGGATAAACTTTAAAAGAATATTCCCCGTTTCATTTGTTATTTGGATTATTCAAAGTTTAAAAATTAAGTTTAAATTGAAAAGTTGTGATATGTACTGAACTCTTAAAATGTAATTATAAAATTATTGTGTTGAATTTATTCAAACAATAAAAATAGTAAAAACAAGTATATACAGCAGTAAGTTCGGCCGGGCCAAATCTTAAATACCCACCACCATGAATCAAATATAATAGGGGCTATGGCAAACACATGCACCGATACGGACCATAGTCGACACACCTCTTTATGGACCCAAAATACCTCGAGATTTCCAATTACATGCGAATCGGATAGTAAATACAGTTTATAGAAACCCAAGAATAAAAATCGGAAGATCGGTCTATATGGGGGTTATCCCAAAAAATTGACCGATATGGACCATTTTCGACACACATCTTTATGGACCCAAAATACCTCTAGATTTCCAATTACATGCAAATCGTATAGTACAGTTTATAGAAGCCCAAGAATAAAAATCGGGACATCGGTATATATGGCGGCTATACCAAACCAAGGACCGATATGGACCATTTTCGACACACCTCTTTATGGTCCTAAAATACCTCTAGATTATCAATTTCAGGCAAATCGGATAGAAAATACAGTTTCTAGATGCCCACGAAGCAAAATCGGGAGATCGGTTTATATGGAGGCTATACCAAAATATGGACCGATACACCCCAATTTCGGCACACCTGTTTGTGATCCTAAAATACCTCTAGATTTCCAATTTCAGGCAAATCGAATAGTAAATACAGTTTATAGAAGCCCAAGAATAAAATCGGGAGATCGGTCTATATGGCGGCTATACCAAAACATGAACCGATATGGACCATTTTCGACACACCGCTTTATGGTCCTAAAATACCTCTAGATTATCAATTTCAGGCAAATCGTATAGAAAATACAGTTTCTAGACGCCCAAGAAGAAAAATCGGGAGATCGGTCTATATGGGGGCAAAACAAAAACATGGACGGTTACGGACCATATTCGACACACCTCTTTATGGACCCAAAGCACCTCTAGATTTCCAATTTCAGGCAAATCGGATAGAAAATACAGTTTCTAGACGCCCAAGAAGCAAAACCGGGATATCGGTCTATATGGGGGCTATACCAAAACATGGACCGATACGGAACATTTTCGACACACCTCTTTATGGATCCAAAATACCTCTAGATTTCCAATTACATGCAAATCGGATAGTAAATACAGTTTATAGAAGCCCAAGAATAAAAGTCGGGAGATCGGTCTATATGGCGGCTATACCAAAACATGGACCGATATGGACCATTTTCGACACACATCTTTATGATCCTAAAATACTTTTAGATTATCAATTTCAGGCAAATCGGATAGAAAATACAGTTTCTAGACGCCCAAGAAGCAAAACCGGGATATCGGTCTATATGGAGACTATACCAAAACATGGACCGATATGGACCATATTCAAAACACCTCTTTATGGACCCAAAATACCTCTAGATTTCAAATTTCAGGCAAATCGGATAGAAAATACAGTTTCTAGACGCCCAAGAAGCAAAATCGGGAGATCGGTCTATATGGGGGCTATACCAAAACATAGACCGATACGGACCATAATCGACACACCGCTTTATGGTCCTAAAATACTTTTAGATTATCAATTTCAGGCAAATCGGATAGAAAATACAGTTTCTAGACGCCCAAGAAGCAAAACCGGGATATCGGTCTATATGGAGACTATACCAAAACATGGACCGATACACCCCAATTTCGGCACACATGTTTATGATCCTAAAATACCTTTAGATTTCCAATTTCAGGCAAATCGGATAGTAAATAGAAGCCCAAGAAGTAAAATCGGTAGGCTATACCAAAGCATGGACCGGTGGGCACCATTTTCGACACACCTTTTTTGGTCCTCAAATACCTCTAGATTTCCAATTTCAGGCAAATTGGATAAAAACAACGAAGCCCATCTTCGAACTTGTGTTACAAACGGAATGAAAAACTTATTATACCCCCATCACCATTCTATGGTGGTGGGTATAAAAATACCAAAATTCTAAAAAATTTTAAAAATTTTATTTTGAAATTTTTGGTCAAAATTTTGTTAGTTAGTTTGAAAACAATGCTTACTCTTCCAAAACATTTTTTTATTATTTTATTTTAGTAGCTTATTTCAGTATTTGCTCTATCATATATTATGATCCTTCCTATAAGCGACAATTTTTATGGGTGTATAAATATCCTTTAAATGTTAAATGTGTCGATTTTTAAATGTTTTACACGATCTTATACGACAATTAAAATTTTTGAAGAAATCAAATTTATAGAAAATTTTGTAAATTATATTCCTATAGAAAATTTTGTCAAAGTTTTGTTTTTCTATAGCAAAATTTGTCAAAATTTTTGTTCCATAGAAAATTTTGTCATTTTTATTTATTTCTATAGTATTCGGTAAAGTTATATTTCTATAGAAAATTTTGACAATTTTTTTTCTATAGAAAATTTTGACAAAATTTTTTTCTATAGAAAATTTTGTCGAAATTTTATTTCCATGGAGTATTTGTTAATTCTTAGATGTTTAATTCTATAGAAAATTTTGTGAACATTTTATTTCTATAGAAAATGTATGTTCCTCTTAGTTGGAGAGGTACATTTTGAAAATCTACCAAAACATCAAGTATTCTAATCTTCCAAACAATAAAAAATCTATCATTCTTGGTTGAATTCTACCAAGGCTGGCAACCGAGGATGTAATGCGTCACGACCCATTATATAAGTAAATAGATACCCTACGGGAAATTAGTGCAAATTGCCACAGACGAACCTATCACAGGACTGTTACCGGTGATCCAGTTTGTCGCAGTTTTTAAATTGCCATCATTTAATGATTTCCATAGTCCCTTGATATAAAAATCTTATTGGATCTACACATTTAGTTAAGTAGTGAATATTGTAAAAGTTTTTCATTTCTGGTGTGATTCGGATAACCAAAATGAAACACATTCCTAAGAGTTTGTCCGAGACTGGTTCATGAGGACCTGTCTATGGAGTGCTACTACTAAAATGTCCCAGGACATGGCCTTAGGAGAGAGTCCAAGATGTATCCTAAAATGTAAATTTACCCCGTCAATGACAAACCCATGTTAAAGTGACCAGTCCCTTCCATACGTCTTGACCATAACTAGGGTTGGTCTATACACACCAGGGACTAGTCCTGTATCGGTCCTGTGGTTAATCCATTTCCCATATAATGGGTCGTGATGAAATTTCGAATCTTTGTTATTGATTTAGGTCGAACGGCATTGCAAACTAACCATATAAACCGATCTCCGGTATTTGAGCTCTCCCTCTAGCTGCCGTCCAAAGTGTTGTATTACATTCCGGATTTGATTCGATTTTCACAAAATTAAAGATATCCAAAAGTCGACCTCGATTTTTGTGGAAAAAAGCGTCGACCAGTCGAGAAATCCATTTTAGAGGTTTTTACACGGGAAAAAATAGTTAAACTAACGCTAAATTTAACTTATTATTATTGCAAAAAAAAAATTGCTGATAGTTTTTTTTATGATACCCTCCACCGTAGTTAGGTTAGGTTAGGTTAGGTTAGGTTATGTGGCACCCCGATGTATCAGGCTCACTTAGACTATTCAGTCCATTGTGATACCACAGTGGTGAACTTCTCACTTATCACTGAGTGCTGCCCCGATTCCATGTTAAGCTCAATGACAAGGGACCTCCTTTGTATAGCCGAGTCCGAACGGCGTTCCACATTGCAGTGAAACCACTTAGAGAAGCTTTGAAACCCTTAGAAATGTTACCAGCATTACTGTGGTGGGATAATCCACCGCTGAAAAACTTTTTTGGTGTTCGGTCGTAACAGGAATCGAACCCGCGACCTTGTGTATGCAAGGCGGGCATGCTAACCATAGCACCACGGGGAGCCACCCTCCACCATAGGATGGGGGTATACTAACTTTGTCATTCCGTTTGTAACACATCGAAATATTGCTCTAAGGCCCCATAAAGTAAATATATTCTGGGTCGTGGTGAAATTCTGAGTCGATCTGAGCATGTCCGTCCGTCTGTTGAAATCACGCTAACTTCCGAACGAAACAAGCTATCGACTTGAAACTTGGCACAAGTAGTTGTTATTGATGTAGGCCGGATGGTATTGCAAATGGGCCATATCGGTCCACTTTTATGTATAGCCCCCATATATGAAATTTGGTACATGGCGTTAGTATATGGTCTTTAATGACCATGCAAAAATTGGTCCACATCGGTCCATAATTATATATAGCTCCCATATAAACTGATCCCCATATTTGACCTCCGGAGCCCCTTGGAAGAGCAAAATTCATCCGATTCGGTTGAAATTTGGTACGTGACGTTAGTATATGGTATCCAACAACCATGCAGGAATTGGTTCATATCCGTCCGTAATTGTATATAGCCCCCATATAAACCGATCCCCAGATTTGACCTCCGGTGCCTTTTGGAGAAGCAAAATTCATCCGATCTGGTTGAAATTTGGTACGTGGTGGTAGTATATGATATTTAACAACCATGCCAAAAGTGGTTCATATCAGTCCATAATCATATACAGCCCCTATATAAACCGATCCCGAGGATTGGTTTTGGAGCCTCTTGGAGGAGCAAATTTCATCCGAGTCAGTTGAAATTTGGTAAATTGTGCTAGCATATGGCCGTTAACAACCATGCCTAACTAGGTCCATATCGGTTTATAGTTATATATAGCCCTCAGATAATCGATCCCCAATCACACAAAAATTGGTCCATATCAAGCTCATAATTGTATATAGCCCCCATAATTCAATTCTGGCTCTCTACGTACCGTGCAAAAGTCTGTATCCAGTCCCGTATACCACGTATGGACTAACTCACAATTTAGAAAACGATGTTAAGAAGTTTTAAGATACCACAACCCAAGTAATTCGATTGTCGATGACAGTCTTTCGTAGGAGTTTCTACGCAATCCATGCTGGAGGGTACATAAGATTCGGCCTAGCCGAACTTACGGCCGTATATACTTGTTTTTTATTATACCCGCCATCATATGATGGGGGTATATTAATTTTGTCATTCCGTTTGTAACACATCGAAATATTGCTCTAAGACACCCTAAAGGAAATATATTCTGGGTCGTGGTGAAATTCTGAGTCGATCTGAGCATGTCCGTCCGTCAGTCCGTCTGTTGAAATCACGCTCACTTCCGAACGAAACAAGCTATTGACTTGAAACTTGCACAAGTAGTTGTTATTGATGTAGGTCGGATGGCATTGCAAATGGGCCATATCAGTCCACTTTTAAGTATAGCCCCTATATAAACGGACCCCCAAATGTAGCTTGCGGATCCTCTAAGAAAAGCAAATCTCATCCGAACCGGCTGAAATTTGGTACATGGTGGTCTCTAACAACCATACAAAAATTGGTTAACATCGGTCCATAATTATATATATATATATAGGCCCCATATAAACCGATCCCCCGATTTGGCTTGCGGAGCCTCTAAGAGAAGCAAATTTCAGTCGATCCGGCTGAAATTTGGTACATGGTGTTAGTATATGGTCTCTAATGACCATGCAAAAAATGGTCCACATCGGACCATAATTATATATAGCCCCCATATAAACCGATCACCAGATTTGACCTACGGAGCCTCTTGGAAAACCAAAATTCATCTGATTCAGTTGAAATTTGGTACGTGGTGTTAATATATGGCCTCAAACACCCATGCAAACATTGGTCGAAATCGGTCCATAATTATATATAGCCCCTATATAAACCCATCCCCAGATTTGACCTCCGGAGCCTCTTGGAAGACTAAAATTCATCCGATTCGGTTGAAATTTGGTACGTGATGTAAGTATATGGAATCCAACAACCATGCAGGAATTGGTTCATATCAGTCCATAATTATATATAGCCCCCATATAAACCGATCCCCAAATTTGACCTCCGGTGCCTTTTGGAGAAGCAAAATTCATCCGATCTGGTTGAAATTTGGTACGTGATGGTAGTATATGCTATTTAATAGCCATGCCAAAAGTGGTCCATATCAGTACATAATCATATATAGCCCCCATATAAACCGATCCCGAGATTTGATTTTGGAGCCTCTTGGAGGAGCAAATTTCATCCGAGTCAGTTGAAATTTGGTACATTGTGCTAGTATATGGCCGTTAACAACCATGCCTAACTAGGTCCATATCGGTCTATAGTTATATATAGCCCTTAGAAAAATCGATCCCCAATCACACAAAATTGGTCCATATCAAGTTCATAATTGTATATAGCCCCCATATAAGCGACCCCCATATTTCAATTCTGGCTCTCTACCACGTATGGACTAACTCACAATTTAGAAAACGATGTTAAGAAGTTTTAAGATACCACAACTCAAGTAATTCGATTGTGGATGACAGTCTTTCGTAGAAGTTTCTACGCAATCCATGGTGGAGGGTACATAAGATTCGGCCTGGATGAACTTACGACCCTATATACTTCTTCATCTTTCTTTTTCTTTCAATCAAATATGTATTTCTTTATGTTAAGGATTACATTTGTTTTACTTCAAAGACATACGACATTAACGGAGGGATGCTAATGCCAATATTCGTATCGTAAATTTAATTTAATGGAAACATTTTAAAACATTTTTTGAAAGATTATGAAGTTTCTTTTAAATGCGTTTATCATTTATAATGCGTATTCAATACTGTTCTTGTATGAAGTACATTTAAAATACCTTAGTATGTGTACTGATAGAATGGCCTATTTATTGGCCTGTCATCATTGATTTTATGCTATTTCTTTTCATTAAAATTTCTTTATTTCAAAAAATCTTTTCTTTAATATAGTGTACTATAAATTTTGTTCTAAAATATATGTACTGATCGAATCATAGCCTCCTCAAAATATACCGGGTCATAGTTCTTAGGAATAAAATTCCATAATCTATCTATTTATCAAAAACAGTAATCTCTAATTCAATTATTTGTATTGGCTATAGTATAACACCTGTGCTGGAATTGTTTTTCACATTCTTTATGGGGTTCAATAAAGAAATATGTACAGCTATTCTGACATATGTTCTGTTATAGTTTTCAGCGCAAAAAAAAAACTACATGACACTAAACATTCTAAACACTGCATATGGTATCCTCATCGACGTTTCAGCAAATGCATGGAATAAAGAACCGTCATAGGAAGTTGACCAACTAGAAGTTGTCAGGACGAAAACAAATTATAGTGGGTGTTGGTATATGGCGTTACTGTCAAAGGGACAATTGTTGACAATCACCATGTTATCCTATTATTACAAGTGTTAATTGACGTTTCTAATAATATGAACCAAGTGAGCTATAATATAAATAGGGAGGGAAAAACTTGTACATTGATTCCAAAACAATTATATGTCACAAAATCTGGTGTTGTAACAAATGATTAATAATAAAATGTTTTAAAAGGTATAATAATAATTATAATATATAGAATAAATAAAAAATGTATTTCCTATATTTTATATGAATTTAAACAAGTAAGTAAGTTCGGCCAGGCCGAGTCTTATGTACCCTGCACCATGGATTGCGTAGAAACGTCTACTAAAGACTGTCATCCACAATCAAATTACTTGGGTTGTGATCGGTTTTCACCGATCGGGTGGACCGGTTTTTCTTTTTGCACAGATTGTCGGTTTTGTAAAAGATCCCTTTTTCGGTGGACCGGTAGAATCGGTGTTTTTAATATCATAAAAATAGGCTTTGAGTTTTTCATTTTCCATGTATACTGAAATAAGAAAACATCTCAAATGTAACAATTTTCTGCGCACTTCCAACTCGTTTCTGAACACTTTCAACATAGTATTCGTCCAAGATGTCAAATAAAATTCATTGATTTTCTAAAGGAATTCCAGAGATATTACAATGAAATATAAGCAAATTGTGCTTGTTCAATTAGGAGCGTATATTTTGTCAACAAAACCTATGATATTTCTTATGTTATTATTATTGGTGTACCTTTCTGTACAAAATGAGCTCTGTTTGTGAATATTTTGAAAAACAACAAAATGATTCTTCGAAAGCCAAATGCAGTATGTACAAGAAAATTTTTAATTCTTGAGACTATTTTTTTTTTCATCGTCAACCGTCTTTAATATATCATTTTAGATATATTCACAAAAAGTAAGTGGGACCAAAAAAATAAAAAAATCCAACATTTTAATGTTTATCTACAGTATTGTTACCCCATTTATAGCCAAGGAATTTTATTTTTACATTAAAACATTGAAGTATTTTTCTTAAATTTATATTAAATTAAGCGTTTTTGCTACTTTTGAGAAAAAACCGGTTGGACTGGTTATGCGGATTATTATACCCTCCACCATAGGATGGGGGGTATATAAACTTTGTCATTCCGTTTGTAACACATCGAACTATTGCTCTAAAACCCCATAAAGTATAAATATTCTGGGTCGTGGTGAAATTCTGAGTCGATCTGAGCATGCCCGTCCGTCCGTCTGTTGAAATCACGCTAACTTCCGAACGAAACAAGCTATCGACTTGAAACTTGGCACAAGTAGTTGTTATTGATGTAGGTCGGATGGTATTGCAAATGGGCCATATAGGTCCACTTTTACGTATAGCCCCCATATAAACGGACACCCAAATTTGGCTTGAGAGGCCTCTAAGAGAAGCAAATTTCATCCGATCCGACTGAAATTTGGTACACGTAAAAATTGGTCCACATCGCTCCATAATTATATATAGCCCCCATATAAACCGATCCCCCGATTTGGCTTGCAGAGCCTCTAAGAGAAACAAATTTCATCCGATCCGGCTGAAATTTGGTACATGATGTTAGTATATAGTCTCTAATGACCATGCACAATGTGGTCCACATCGGTCCATAATTGTATATAGCCCCCATATAAACCGATCCCCAGATTTGATCTCCGGAGCCCCTTGGAAGAGTAAAATTTTTTCCATTCGGTTGAAATTAGGTACGTGATGTTAGTATATGGTATCCAATAACCATGCAAGAATTGGTTCATCTCAATCCATAATTATATATAGCTCCAATATAAACCGATCACCAGATTTGGCTTGCAGAGCCTCTAAGAGAAACAAATTTCATCCGATCCGGCTGAAATTTGGTACATGATGTTAGTATATAGTCTCTAATGACCATGCACAATGTGGTCCACATCGGTCCATAATTGTATATAGCCCCCATATAAACCGATCCCCAGATTTGATCTCCGGAGCCCTTTGGAAGAGTAAAATTTTTTCCATTCGGTTGAAATTAGGTACGTGATGTTAGTATATGGTATCCAATAACCATGCAAGAATTGGTTCATCTCAATCCATAATTATATATAGCTCCAATATAAACCGATCACCAGATTTGACCTCCAGTGCCTTTTGCAGAAGCAAAATTCATCCTATCTGGTTGAAATTTGGTACGTGGTGGTGGTATATGATATTTAACAACCATGCCAAAATTGGTCCATATCGGTCCATAATCATATATAGCCCCCATATAAACCGATCCCGAGATTTGGTTTTGGAGCCTCTTGGAGGAGCAAATTTCATCCGAGTGACTTGAAATTTGGTACATTGTGCTAGAATATGGCCGTTAACAACCATGCCTAACTAGGTCCATATCGGTCTATAGTTATATATAGCCCTCAGATAAATCGATCCCCAATCACACAAAAATTGGTCCATGTCAAGTTCATAATTGTACACGCAAAGAAAAAAAAACGTTTGGAAAACGTGTACCGAAAAGGTTTTTCTTTTGTTAGGGTTTTTTGAATTGCTTCGAAAAGTATACACTTTTATCACCAAAAACATTCGTTTGGTACAAAATTTTTATTTTTTCAATAAAAAAAGTTATTTTTGAACCAACAACACAGTCCATTACGTTTATATCAAACACTGTTCTTTTCTGACTTTAGGTCTTTAATAAGACACATTTTACAGTTCATAGTAAAAATTTAATATAGTAGAATGTAATGTTGAACATTGTTTCGGAATCTTCCGACCATATCTACAATATATGAAAAAAAAACTTTGGTCGAAGCAGGGATCGAACCCACGACCCTTGGCATGCAAGTCGGACGTAGCAACCACTGCTCCACGGTGCCCAACTAAATGTATTTTTCTGTTGTGGATAGTGTGTTGGCTTACAAATTCCATGGTCCGCGGTGGCTCCCTCCCGGTGGGAGCCACCGTGGTGCAATGGTTAGCATGGCCGCCTTGCATACACAAGGTCGTGGGTTCGATTCCTGCTACGACCGAATACCAAAAGGTTTTTCGACGGTGGATTATCCCACCTCAGTAATGCTGGTGACATTTCTGAGGGTTTCAAAGCTTCTCTAAGTGGTTTCACTGGAATGTGGAACGCCGTTCGGACTCGGCTATAAAAAGGAGGTCCCTTGTCATTGAGCTTAACATGGAATCGGGCAGCACTCAGTGATTGTTTGTGTTACAGAAAAAGGTACTAAGAACTAAACAACTTCGTGGAAGTGAGAAAGATGTGAGGGAGAATGCAATTAGCCAGAAAAAATTTTTTTGAGTCAGTCTTTATGAAATTGTTTTTACATCCTGGAAAAGAATAAACGTTTATCACAAAAAGTATATACTTTTCTTCCAAATACACTTCCTTTCAACGAAAAGCAAATGAGAAACGAACTTTGTTTGTCTAAAATTTCGTTTAAGAGGAAAGAATTATTTTTTTGCGTGTATATAGCCCCTATATATGCGACCCCCATATTTCAATTCTGGCTCTCTACGTACCGTGCAAAAGTCCACATCGATTCGTAATTATTTGTAGACTTACCTACACATACCTTTTTGTGTAATATATACCACGTATGGACTAACTCACAATTTACAAAACGATGTTAAGAAGTTTTAAGACACCACAACCCAAGTAATTCGATTGTGGATGACAGTCTTTCGTATAAGTTTCTACGCAATCCATGGTGGAGGGTACATAACATTCGGCCTGGTCGAACTTACGGCCGTATATACTTGTTTAATTTTTTAATTTTTAATTTTTAAAAAATGGTCTGGTTTTTTAGAACAGAGAAAAACCGGGTTTTTGATCACTCTAGTTGTGGTAATACTTACCGGTATCTTAAAACTTCTTAACATCGTCTTCTGAATTCTAAGTTAGTCCATAGGTGGTATATATTAGACAAAACAAAAGGCTGTATAAGGTATTGTCCAAATAACTACAAACCAATATGAACTTTTGCGAATTGAAATATGGGGGTTATGTACAATATGTGGGCTATATACAATTATGAACCGATAGGACCAAGTTTTTGTGTGATTGGGGATCGATTTATCTAAGGGCTATATATAACTATAGACTGATATGGACCAAGTTTGGCATTGTTGTTCCCGGCTATATAATGTCCCAAATTTCCACTTTATCGGATGAAATATGCTCCTCTAAGAGGATCCAAAACCAAATCTACGCAATCCTGCACCATGGATTGCGTAGAAACGTCTACTAAAGACTGTCATCCACAATCAAATTACTTGGGTTGTGATCGGTTTTCACCGATCGGGTGGACCGGTTTTTCTTTTTGCACAGATTGTCGGTTTTGTAAAAGATCCCTTTTTCGGTGGACCGGTAGAATCGGTGTTTTTAATATCATAAAAATAGGCTTTGAGTTTTTCATTTTCCATGTATACTGAAATAAGAAAACATCTCAAATGTAACAATTTTCTGCGCACTTCCAACTCGTTTCTGAACACTTTCAACATAGTATTCGTCCAAGATGTCAAATAAAATTCATTGATTTTCTAAAGGAATTCCAGAGATATTACAATGAAATATAAGCAAATTGTGCTTGTTCAATTAGGAGCGTATATTTTGTCAACAAAACCTATGATATTTCTTATGTTATTATTATTGGTGTACCTTTCTGTACAAAATGAGCTCTGTTTGTGAATATTTTGAAAAACAACAAAATGATTCTTCGAAAGCCAAATGCAGTATGTACAAGAAAATTTTTAATTCTTGAGACTATTTTTTTTTTCATCGTCAACCGTCTTTAATATATCATTTTAGATATATTCACAAAAAGTAAGTGGGACCAAAAAAATAAAAAAATCCAACATTTTAATGTTTATCTACAGTATTGTTACCCCATTTATAGCCAAGGAATTTTATTTTTACATTAAAACATTGAAGTATTTTTCTTAAATTTATATTAAATTAAGCGTTTTTGCTACTTTTGAGAAAAAACCGGTTGGACTGGTTATGCGGATTATTATACCCTCCACCATAGGATGGGGGGTATATAAACTTTGTCATTCCGTTTGTAACACATCGAACTATTGCTCTAAAACCCCATAAAGTATAAATATTCTGGGTCGTGGTGAAATTCTGAGTCGATCTGAGCATGCCCGTCCGTCCGTCTGTTGAAATCACGCTAACTTCCGAACGAAACAAGCTATCGACTTGAAACTTGGCACAAGTAGTTGTTATTGATGTAGGTCGGATGGTATTGCAAATGGGCCATATAGGTCCACTTTTACGTATAGCCCCCATATAAACGGACACCCAAATTTGGCTTGAGAGGCCTCTAAGAGAAGCAAATTTCATCCGATCCGACTGAAATTTGGTACACGTAAAAATTGGTCCACATCGCTCCATAATTATATATAGCCCCCATATAAACCGATCCCCCGATTTGGCTTGCAGAGCCTCTAAGAGAAACAAATTTCATCCGATCCGGCTGAAATTTGGTACATGATGTTAGTATATAGTCTCTAATGACCATGCACAATGTGGTCCACATCGGTCCATAATTGTATATAGCCCCCATATAAACCGATCCCCAGATTTGATCTCCGGAGCCCCTTGGAAGAGTAAAATTTTTTCCATTCGGTTGAAATTAGGTACGTGATGTTAGTATATGGTATCCAATAACCATGCAAGAATTGGTTCATCTCAATCCATAATTATATATAGCTCCAATATAAACCGATCACCAGATTTGGCTTGCAGAGCCTCTAAGAGAAACAAATTTCATCCGATCCGGCTGAAATTTGGTACATGATGTTAGTATATAGTCTCTAATGACCATGCACAATGTGGTCCACATCGGTCCATAATTGTATATAGCCCCCATATAAACCGATCCCCAGATTTGATCTCCGGAGCCCTTTGGAAGAGTAAAATTTTTTCCATTCGGTTGAAATTAGGTACGTGATGTTAGTATATGGTATCCAATAACCATGCAAGAATTGGTTCATCTCAATCCATAATTATATATAGCTCCAATATAAACCGATCACCAGATTTGACCTCCAGTGCCTTTTGCAGAAGCAAAATTCATCCTATCTGGTTGAAATTTGGTACGTGGTGGTGGTATATGATATTTAACAACCATGCCAAAATTGGTCCATATCGGTCCATAATCATATATAGCCCCCATATAAACCGATCCCGAGATTTGGTTTTGGAGCCTCTTGGAGGAGCAAATTTCATCCGAGTGACTTGAAATTTGGTACATTGTGCTAGAATATGGCCGTTAACAACCATGCCTAACTAGGTCCATATCGGTCTATAGTTATATATAGCCCTCAGATAAATCGATCCCCAATCACACAAAAATTGGTCCATGTCAAGTTCATAATTGTACACGCAAAGAAAAAAAAACGTTTGGAAAACGTGTACCGAAAAGGTTTTTCTTTTGTTAGGGTTTTTTGAATTGCTTCGAAAAGTATACACTTTTATCACCAAAAACATTCGTTTGGTACAAAATTTTTATTTTTTCAATAAAAAAAGTTATTTTTGAACCAACAACACAGTCCATTACGTTTATATCAAACACTGTTCTTTTCTGACTTTAGGTCTTTAATAAGACACATTTTACAGTTCATAGTAAAAATTTAATATAGTAGAATGTAATGTTGAACATTGTTTCGGAATCTTCCGACCATATCTACAATATATGAAAAAAAAACTTTGGTCGAAGCAGGGATCGAACCCACGACCCTTGGCATGCAAGTCGGACGTAGCAACCACTGCTCCACGGTGCCCAACTAAATGTATTTTTCTGTTGTGGATAGTGTGTTGGCTTACAAATTCCATGGTCCGCGGTGGCTCCCTCCCGGTGGGAGCCACCGTGGTGCAATGGTTAGCATGGCCGCCTTGCATACACAAGGTCGTGGGTTCGATTCCTGCTACGACCGAATACCAAAAGGTTTTTCGACGGTGGATTATCCCACCTCAGTAATGCTGGTGACATTTCTGAGGGTTTCAAAGCTTCTCTAAGTGGTTTCACTGGAATGTGGAACGCCGTTCGGACTCGGCTATAAAAAGGAGGTCCCTTGTCATTGAGCTTAACATGGAATCGGGCAGCACTCAGTGATTGTTTGTGTTACAGAAAAAGGTACTAAGAACTAAACAACTTCGTGGAAGTGAGAAAGATGTGAGGGAGAATGCAATTAGCCAGAAAAAATTTTTTTGAGTCAGTCTTTATGAAATTGTTTTTACATCCTGGAAAAGAATAAACGTTTATCACAAAAAGTATATACTTTTCTTCCAAATACACTTCCTTTCAACGAAAAGCAAATGAGAAACGAACTTTGTTTGTCTAAAATTTCGTTTAAGAGGAAAGAATTATTTTTTTGCGTGTATATAGCCCCTATATATGCGACCCCCATATTTCAATTCTGGCTCTCTACGTACCGTGCAAAAGTCCACATCGATTCGTAATTATTTGTAGACTTACCTACACATACCTTTTTGTGTAATATATACCACGTATGGACTAACTCACAATTTACAAAACGATGTTAAGAAGTTTTAAGACACCACAACCCAAGTAATTCGATTGTGGATGACAGTCTTTCGTATAAGTTTCTACGCAATCCATGGTGGAGGGTACATAACATTCGGCCTGGTCGAACTTACGGCCGTATATACTTGTTTAATTTTTTAATTTTTAATTTTTAAAAAATGGTCTGGTTTTTTAGAACAGAGAAAAACCGGGTTTTTGATCACTCTAGTTGTGGTAATACTTACCGGTATCTTAAAACTTCTTAACATCGTCTTCTGAATTCTAAGTTAGTCCATAGGTGGTATATATTAGACAAAACAAAAGGCTGTATAAGGTATTGTCCAAATAACTACAAACCAATATGAACTTTTGCGAATTGAAATATGGGGGTTATGTACAATATGTGGGCTATATACAATTATGAACCGATAGGACCAAGTTTTTGTGTGATTGGGGATCGATTTATCTAAGGGCTATATATAACTATAGACTGATATGGACCAAGTTTGGCATTGTTGTTCCCGGCTATATAATGTCCCAAATTTCCACTTTATCGGATGAAATATGCTCCTCTAAGAGGATCCAAAACCAAATCTGGGGTTTGTTTTATATGGGGGCTATATAATTACGGACCAATATGGACCAATTTTTGCATGGTTGTTAGACATCACATACTAACACCATGTACCAAATTTTAAGTGGATCGGAAGAAATTTACTCCTCCAAGAGGCTCCGGAGGTCAAATCTGGGGATCAGTTTATATGGGGGCATATATACATTTGGGCCGATATGGACCAATTTTTTCATGGTTTTTAGAAACCAAATACTAACGCCACGCTTCTCTAAGAGGTTCCGCAAGCCAAATCTGGGGATCGGTTTATATGGGTGCTATATATAATTATGGACCGATATGGATCAATTTTTGCATGATTATTAGAGACCATATAATGACACCACATACCAAATTTCAACCGGATCGGATGAAATTTGCCTCTCTAAGAGGCTCCGCAAGCCAAATTTGGGGGTCGGTTTACATGGGGGCTATACGTAATAGTAATCCAATATGACCCATGTACAATACCATCCGATCATACATCAACAACAACTACTTGTGCCAAGTTTCAAGACGATAGCCTGTTTCGTTCGGAAGTTAGCGTGATTTCAACAGACGGAAAGACGGACGAAAATACTTATATCGACTCAGAATTTTACCACTACCCAGAATATATAAACTTTATGGGGTCGTAGAGCAGTATATCGATGTATTACAAACGGAACGACGAAGTTAATATACCCCCATCATCTGTGTACCATTAAACAAATTGTCAATTGAAATCAACTCAAAAATATAACGATTGATAGACATATCTATAAAAAGGGATAATAAATCTCGTGACGGCTCAATTCACAGAATGGTACATATCTATGCCTTTTATGCCAAATCATTTTTAATCAAAACAATTTTTTTTTCTCGAATTCTTCTCATTGATAAAAGGGTATTCAAGAAAATAAAATATTTCGAAATAGACAAATACACAATAAATATCCTTCAATTCATCCTCCATGGTCTACGGTATTTATGCATCAAATATTTTATAGAGAGTAAAAACAAAATCAACCTCATTTATTCGTAAAATTACAACAATAAAAGAATATGAGCCTTTGTTATACATTTTGGAATATTGTAAATAAAATAGTCCACCATCCAATGCCTCTGGTGAGTAGCACCCAAAACTACTTGTCTACTACTACTCCCACATTCCAATGTCATTGTGTTTTTTTTGTGCATCAATGAAGAATGTGGTTTCTGTCAAGGAGTGCCAAAAATGTTTTTCACACATGCAAATGTTTATAAGGTTGTATCGCCAAATTTTTGGTTAAATTTTATTTTCATTTAGTTTTTTATATCCACCGCCATGCGATGTAGTGACAACATAATATCTTCCAAATCACATGAGGGCTACTTTGTTAGCTATTATTACTGTCTCAAAGTTGGTACACGCTCACAAAAAATCGCTTCTGTAACATATACTCCCAAACATATTTTGCTTCAAGCATATATATTTTTGGGTATTGCCCAAACATTTATATGTTTGATCTCTTCCAATATATAGTATGTTTGAAAGCATATTGGTCTAAACAATATATGTTTGGGTATTCTAAGCTCCAAACATTTTGTATTTTTGCATCCAAATTCAATAATGTTGTCTTCCAAAAAACAATATGTTATTATGTGAACATATAATATGTTTGGAAGCATTTTGCACCCAAAAATATTATATGCTTAAAAAAAAAAATTCTCCCAAACAATATTGTTCTCAAAATTTTATTTATTTATTTATATATTTACAATCATAATGAATTATGAAAATAAACAGGTAATATAGGTGCTAACAACATAGGTGTTCGACCTGAATGCTCAACATTTTGTTTCTGCCCAATTGTATATTCCCCCACATCTCTCTCACTTCCACGAGATTTTTTAGTTCTTAGCACCTTTTTCTGTAATACAAACATTGTAGAAGAAATTATTCAATTGTATGATTTTTTATACCCACCACCATAGGATGGGGGGTATATTAACTTTGTCATTCCGTTTGTAACACATCGAAATATTGCTCTAAGACCCCATAAAGTATATATATTCTGGGTCGTGGTGAAATTCTGAGTCGATCTGAGCATGTCCGTCCGTCCGTCCGTCCGTCCGTCTGTTGAAATCACGCTAACTTTCGAACGAAACAAGCTATCAACTTGAAACTTGGCACAAGTAGTTGTTATTGATGTAGGTCGGATGGTATTGCAAATGGGTCATATCGGTCCACTTTTACGTATAGCCCCCATATAAACGGACCCCAAAATTTGGCTTGCGAGGCCTCTAAGAGAAGCAAATTTCATCCGATCCGGCTGAAATTTGGTACATGGTGTTAGTATATGGTCCCTAACAACCATGCAAAAATTGGTCTACATCGGTCCATAATTATATATAGCCCCCATATAAACCGATCCCCCGATTTGGCTTGCGAGGCCCCTAAGAGAAGCAAATTTCATCCGATCCGGCTGAAATTTGGTACATGGTGTTAGTATATGGTCTCTAACAACCATGCAAAAATTGGTCCACATCGGTCCATAATTATATATAGCCCCCATATAAACCGATCCCCCGATTTGGCTTGCGAGGCCCCTAAGAGAAGCAAATTTCATCCGATCTGGCTGAAATTTGGTACATGGTGTTAGTATATGGTCTCGAACAACCATGCAAAAATTGGTCCACATCGGTCCATAATTATATATAGCCCCCATATAAACCGATCCCCCGATGTGGCTTGCGAGGCCTCTAAGGGAAGCAAATTTCATCCGATATGGCTGAAATTTGGTACATGGTGTTAGTATATGGTCTCGAACAACCACGCAAAAATTGGTCCACATCGGTCCATAATTATATATAGCCCCCATATAAACCGATCCCCCGATTTGACCTCCGGAACCTCTTGGAAGACCAAAATTCATCTGATTCAGTTGAAATTTGGTACGTGGTGTTAATATATGGCCTCATACACCCATGCAAAAATTGGTCGATATCGGTCCATAATTATATATAGGCCCCATATAAACCGATCCCCAGATTTGACATCCAGAGCCCCTTGGAAGAGCAATATACTTCCCATTCGGTTGAAATTTGGTACGTGATGTTAGTATATGGTATCCAACAACCATGCAGGAATAAGAAGTTTTAAGATACCACAACCCAAGTAATTCGATTGTGGATGACAGTCTTTCGTAGAAGTTTCTACGCAATCCATGGTGGTGGGTACATAAGATTCGGCCTGGCCGAACTTGCGGCCGTATATACTTCTTAAATATTTAAAGTTAATACTTTAATTGTTGTTTTTATGTATGCTAAGTCATAACGACTTAACCTATTTTGGAATTATGGTTTAATTCTAGTTTTTATTTTAATTTTACCTTTTGCTGGACGGGGATTCGAACAGCGGACCACACAGTTTGTAAGGATCAAAGAAGTAGCTGAGCAATTGCCCAAGGAAAAATAAAATGTTAATTTTGTAATAACAAGCAACAACCACCAACTTAATTCAATATCGCTCCCTGTTAAATAGCGCTCCAAGCTACTAAACACATATATGTTTAAAGGCTATTTCTAAATTAATATATGTTTGCATCCAAGCATATTATATTTACAAACATTTTATGTCCCAAACATAATATGTTCTAACATATTAACATATATGTCCCAAACATGTTATGCTAGTTTATGTACATTATATGCTTGCACTCAAAAATATTGTGTTTAAAAATTTGTGTTCCAAACATATAATGTTTATAGCCAAACATATGAAAAACAGTCTTTTTCATCCGTGTAGACTCTCCAACAAAATGATAAGTTTGCCATTCCATTTGTAAAACATAGAAATATCTATCGTCCGTCTATTGCAGTTACGATACAGACTTTGACTTCATCATCATCTTTATCCGATTTGCCTGAAATTTTTAATCTAGTAATATTTTGGGTCCATAAATAAATATGTCACGATTTCGATTTATTAAAAACTGCAACATTTATGAAATTCTTTGGAAAATAAAAACAACTGCGGCTTAGCTTTTGAGTTTAGGATCCCTGACAGCATTATAAATAGGAAAGCTTTTTAGGATGATACCATAATTTTGGCTTGAGGACAAATAGGGAAATAATTGTGACCTTTCCACCGAATCGAAATCGCCTTAAAATTATATTGGACCATGGTTTAGTACAGCTCCCTATAGACTAGAATTAAAATTTAACTATTTACTGCTTGCGCTCATTGAGGTAATGGGATTAAACATCTACAGAAATTAGTTATATATCATATCAATATCATCTGATTTTCTTTAGAACTAAAATAAAAACGTTTATTATAAATATAGTTTCTTTGGTCTTCAAGCAGAAATACTAGAATAAACTTTGGGTTTTCAAAAGAAATAAATATATTTGATCCATGAATTGATACAGCTTTCGATCCCAAAGTTATGTCTTCATTTTTAGAATCATTGGAGAATACAAATTTTAGTCCACATTTAATTTTTATATCCTTATCTGAGATTTTAATCATGTTCACAAATTCTTAGTCGAAAGTGTTAGTAATTCCTCGGTCTTCTTTTCATATGCTTATCGGACACAGTAGTCGTCTTGGATTATGCATTTTTTCTACAGAAGTACATAAGAATGTTAATGGAAGAATGAAAGTTTGACTTTAAATCATAAAATTTATGAAACAAATCTGCTTTTTAGTATATTAAGAAACGTATCGGAATATTGGTCTGCATGGACCATTATAAACCATGTTGAGCATATTTGTATATGGATCCAAACACAATGCCGATTTCAAATGTCGGATAAAAAATCGGCTAAAAAATTGAGAATTCTAGATACATAAGAAGTACATTTGGTAGAGTGATCAAAACCCGTGAATAGAAACCGTTGGACCGGTCCATCTCCTTACACCGATTGTCGCTCTTCGATGGACCAATAGAACCTTTGTTTTCAAAGGTTCAACAACCGGTCAAAGGCTCATATTTTAATGTCAAATTTAGGCGAACACATCTAGGTGTTTTAATAAAATGCATTGAAAACACTTCCAAGTAGGTGGAAGTTACGTTTGAATAAAAAACAAGTATAAACGGCCCTAAGTTCGACCAGGCCGAATCTTATATACCCTCCACCATGGATTGCGTAGAAACTTCTACGAAAGACTGTTATACACAATCGAATTACTTGGGTTGTGGTGTTTTAAATCGTTTTCTAAATTGTGAGTTAGTCCACATGTGGTATATATTAGACCAAAAAGGTATGTAAGTCTACAAATAATTACGAATCGATATGGACTGTTATACGTACGTAGGGAGCCAGAATTGAAATATGGGGGTCGCCTATATGGGGGCTATATACAATTATGAACTTGATATGGAAAAATTTTTGTGTGATTGGGGATCGATTTATCTGAGGACTATATATAACTATAGACAAATATTGACCTAGTTAGGCATGGTTGTTAATGGCCATATACTAGCACAATGTACCAAATTTCAACTGACTCGGAGGAAATTTACTCCTCCAAGTGGCTCCAAAACCAAATCTCGGGATCAGTTTATATGGGTGCTATATATGATTATGGACTGATATGGACCACTTTTGGCATGGTTGTTGAATATCATATACTACCACCACATACCAAATTTCAACCAGATCGGATGAATTTTGCTTCTCCAAAAGGCACCGGAGGCCAAATTTGGGGATCGGTTTATATGGGAGCTATATATTATTATGGACTGATAGGAACCAATTCCTGCATGGTTGTTGGATACCCTATACTAACATCACGTACCAAATTTCAACCGAAGGGGAAGAATTTTGCTCTTCCAAGGTGTTCCGGAGGTCAAATCTGGGGATCGGTTATGGACCGATATCAACCAATTTTTGCATGGGTGTTTGAGGCCATATATTAACACCACGTACCAAATTTCAACTGAATCAGATGAATTTTGGTCTTCCAAGAGGCTCCGGAGGTCAAATCTGGTGATCGGTTTATATGGGGGCTATATATAATTATGGACCGATGTGGACCCATTTTTGCATGGATGTGAGAGACCATATACTAACACCATGTACCAAATTTCAGCCGGATCGGATGAAATTTGCTTCTCTTAGAGGCCTTGCAAGCCAAATTTGGGGGTCCGTTTATATGGGGGCCGGATCGGATGAAATTTGCTTCTCTTAGAGGCTCCGCATGCCAAATCGGGGGATCGGTTTATATGGGAGCTATATATAATTATGGACCGATGTGAACCAATTTTTGCATGGTTGTTAGAGACCGTATACCAACACCATGTACCAAATTTCAGCCGGTTCGGATGAAATTTGCTTCTCTTAGAGGCTCCGCAAGCCAAATCGGGGGATCGGATTATATGGGGGCTATATATAATTATGGACCGATATGGACCAATTTTTGCATAGTTGTTAGAGACCATATACCAACACCATGTACCAAATTTCAGCAGTATCGGATGAAATTTGCTTCTCTTAGAGGCTGAGAAAGCCAAATCGGGGATCGGTTTATATGGGGGCTATATATATAGTTATGGAGCGATATGGACCAATTTTGGCATGGTCATTAGAGACAATATACTAACACCATGTACAAAAATTCAGCCGGATCGGATGAAATTTGCTTCTCTTAGAGGATCGGCAAACCAAATTTGGGGGGGTCCGTTTATATGGGGGCTATACGTAAAAGTGGACCGATATGGCCCATTTGCAATACCATCCGACCTACATCAATAACAACTACTTGTGCCAAGTTTCAAGTCGATAGCTTGTTTCGTTCGGAAGTTAGCGTGATTTCAACAGACGGACGGACGGACATGCTCAGATCGACTCAGAATTTCACCACGACCCAGAATAAATATACTTTATGGGGTCTTATAGCAATATTTCGATGTGTTACAAACGGAATGACAAAGTTAAATACCCCCCATCCTATGGTGGAGGGTATAAAAAATGGTGTTCGGTCGGAGCAGGGATTAAACCCACGACATGCTAACCACTGCTCCACGTGGCTAACAAATGTATGTTTCTGTTAAATAATGTTACGTTTGCATGGGCTCGTGGTCGCTGCAAACTATGCTATTTAAATGTAACTTATAATGATAATTGTGTACTGTAACAGCTACCTAGCCCAGTGGATAGTGTGTTGACTTACAAACTGGTCCTCGGTTCGATTCTCCGTCCAGGCGAAAGGTTAAATTTTAAAAAATTTATAAAATTGATTAATTTCCTCAGCATTATTTGTATTACAGAAAAAAAGGTGCTAAGAACTAAAAAATTTCGTGGAAGTGAAAATTATGTGAGAGAATGAGCACAATCTTCTTGGGGGCAAATTCTTCCAAGCATATAATATTTTTGGGCTCAAAATACTTCCAAACATATAATATGTTCACATAAAACTAACATATTAATGTTTCGACAGTATCCAATAATATATGTACTTCCTGCAAAATATGTATATAAAATTTGTTAGAGAAGCGATTTTTTTTTTGCCCATTTATCCAATATGGCCTTGCGTTAACTAAGTAAAGTTCCGTTTTTGTGTCAGATCTTATCTCCAGTTCATTTACCTTAATGTTTCTTTTAATCTATTATGCCCATATATCGATATGTCATATTGATTGGTAGCCTTATGGTTAGAGTTATTCTTAGCTTACACAATTGTACTGTACCCGGTATTCGGTAAAGTCCGGTCCTTATGTTATATTTGATCCATCGGTGTAAACAGTAATTCCCTCTAACATATGTTCTGCGATACCAACCTCCCTTATTATCACGGTATCTCGGTATTCGATCATGAGTTACTGTTGTATTCTACCTTGTACAGATTTTGCATTTTCAAGACATCTTATAGAGGATTATCTTAAAAAAATGAAAATATCAGTTACTACGTCAGAAAATATAATTCACCAAAAAGTCTCAAGATTCCAAATTTCAGCAACATAAAATGCAATACCTTTATCCTTAAAATATCAAATGATTTTAATTATTCTTTCATGAGATTGTGTATTCCACACAAATTAAAAAAAAATATTTCTTGACATGGTCCACATAATAGCTGCTATTCAATTAACAACAAAAAACGAAATAATCTGCAAAAGTTCTGTCTTCTAAAGTAGTCATCAGTCCCATGGAGCAATGTGTCAGTATGTTACAGGAAGCAAGTCAAGGAAATTGTGAAGTTATGAAAACACATGTCCACATACGATAGACCTACCTTGTGGTTTTCAACAAAACTGTTTTCTCATAATTTTATTAAAACAGATAAAGTTTATGTTATGTTGAAAGAAAGAGCAAACTACAAGATAACAACTATCGTGACGGAAATCTAATAAACTCTACATGATGTAAATGCACATCAGAACTCATTCAACAGGATAGTCTTATGTGCATATGAAAACCCATGTGACGTAACGAAAAGAACATAAATGACAGAAAAATATTACAGATAAATAATTGATAATTATACAGGCAAAAATGGAATATGATAACCTCAAATATGTTTCAAAGGCATAATAATATTTTTGAACGGGCAAGGAGTACTATCTGCCTCTCTGAGTGCAGTGCCTCTCTGAGTGCAGATAGTACTCCTTGTCCTCGAGTCATATGTGTAATATATATGGCCCTAAGCTCGACGAAGCAAAGCCCACCACTATTAATCAAATATAACAGTTTCCTTTGAAAACTCCCTCATTTTATTGGGTTACTTGAAAATAAATATGACATCAGCTGGATTTGTTGAAACGTTTCAAATGGTTCAAACGGTTGTCGAATTTCAGATTCTTCATCCAAGCAAATCTAATGTAACATCTTTCATACGCTTTAAAATTTCAATTTTGTGCATTTTTATCTCCATTACCACATCGCAATGTGGATTCGAACCTGGAACCCCATAGCTTTTGTTTGTCACTAAGATTAAAAAATTAATGATTATAAATCCGTATTATGTTTTCAGATCATGACCGCTGGTTGTTGTTGTGAGAACACATGGTGTAATTTTTTTGGTTTCAGATTGACACCGTGTGTTCTTCGTTTGACACCAAATGTAAAAATACACCATATTGGACACGCCTTTTTGCGGTCCTAATATGACTCAAAATTTCAGGTAAATCGTCTGACTTGCTTTAAGGCAAAAAACAAACATGCAGAAAGTCTCAGAACAATTACTCCATTATTAAAGGCTGTAGCGTGATTACAACATAAGTTAGGTAGACGAACATTGGATCACCATCGGTATTTTTCCATAATCAGAAATATACATGGTGGCTGATATGTAATGCAACAAAGTTGCACTGAAAAAAATATTGTCGTGAGGTCAAAGATTTCATGTCTTTAAAATATGAATGCAAATTTTGCTTAGCCTAGAAGACGCATTTCTCTAATATAATGCTTTTTTCCTTGTCCAAAAGTCGATAAACTTTTCAATGAAGTCGTATTGTCCTTATAATTAAGTGATTTGACTTAAAAGTTGGTATCATAATATGAAAGAAAAAATGTTTGGGCTAAGGTCAACTTGACTTTAATAATTCAAAAAAATTCTTTAAATTTAAAGAAATTGTCTTTGAAATTGAAATTGTTCTTGTCTTTTTGCATCTTGACTACAAAGCAAAAAAACGTTCAAAAATAGGACATGTTTTTCAACACTTTATTTTAAAGACGTTTCTAACTCGTTTTTAAAGGACTTTGATAGCATATGAAGAAAAAAAGCTGAAAAAAATTAAAAATTAAAATTTGCTTCCTAGAAGCAAGTACACAAAACCCAAATTTAAAAGAGAATTGTGTCTTAAAAGCATCCTTACTTGTATTCTGCGCTTCATTGGCTCGGAATCAATACCAACATTTTTAAAGTAAAGACAAAATCTTTGGAACCGGACATGCTTTTTTTCAGTGTAAACCGACCCCCAGATTTGGCTTGCGGAGCCTCTTGCAAGAGCAAAATTCATCCGATCGGGTTAAAATTTGGTACGTGGTGTTAATATATGACCTCCAACAACCATGCGAAAATTGGTCCATATCGGTCCATAATTATATATATCCCCCATATAAATCGATTACCAGATTTGACCTTCGGAGCCTCTAGGAAGAGCAAAATTTATCCCATCCGTTTGAAATTTGATACGTGGTGTCAGTATATGGTCTCTAACAGCCATGCTCATATTAGTTCATATCGGTCCATAATTATATATAGCCCCCATATATCACCGATCACCAGATTTGTCCTCCACTTAAAAAATATTGTCGTGAAGCCAAAAATTTCGTGTCCTAAAAATCGATTGCGAATTTTCCTTGGCATAGAAGACACATTTCTCTAATATAAATTTTTTTCCTCGACCAAAAGTCGATATACTTTTCCTTGAAGTTTTTTTGTCCTTGTAGTTAAGCGATTGAAATGGAATTACAATAATAGTTCTAAGGTGAAATGGAATTACAATAATAGTTCTAAAAAATTATTTAAAACTAATGAAATCGCCTTTTTTATACCTTCCACCATAGAATGGAGGGTATATTAACTTTGTCATTCCGTTTGTAACACATCGAAATATTACTCTAAGACCCCATAAAGTATATATATTCTGGGTCGTGGTGAAATTCTGAGTCGATCTGAGCATGTCCGTCCATCCGTCCGTCTGTTGAAATCACGCTAACTTCCGAACGAAACAAGCTATCGACTTGAAACTTGGCACAAGTAGTTGTTATTGATGTAGGTCGGTCCATTTTTACGTATAGCCCCCATATAAACGGACCCCCAAATTTGGCTTGCAGACCCTCTAAGAGAAGCAAATTTCATCCGATCCGATTGAAATTTGGTACGTGGTGTTAGTATATAGTCTCTAACAACCGTGCAAAAATTGGTCCCTATCGGTCCATAATTATATATAGCCCCCATATAAACCGATCCCCAGATTTGACCTCTGGAGCCTCTTGCAGGAGCAAATTCATCCGATCCGGTTGAAATTTGGAACGTGGTGTTAGTACATGGCCGCTAATAACCATGCAAAAATTGGTCCCTATCGGTCCATAATTATATATAGCCCCCATATAAACCGATCCCCAGATTTGTCCTCCGGAGCCTCTTGCAGGAGCAAATTCATCCGATCCGGTTGAAATTTGGAACGTGGTGTTAGTATATGGCCGCTAATAACCATGCCAAAATTGGCCCATATCGGTCTATAGTTATATATAGCTGATCACCATTCACACAAAAATGTTCCATAGAAATACAATTTTGTATTTCTATAGAAAATTTTGCCAAAATTTTATTTCTGTAGAAAATTTTGTCAAAATTTTATTTCTATAGAAAATTTTGTCAAAATTTTATTTGCATAGAATAGAAACTTTTAATTCTATAGGGAATGTTGTCAAAATTTTATTTCTATAGAAAATTTTGTCAAAATTTTATTTGTATAGAATAGAAACTTTTAATTCTATAGGGAATGTTGTCAAAATTTTATTTCTATAGAAAATTTTCTCAAAATATTATTTCTATAGAAAATTTTGTGAAAATTTAATTTCTATAGAAAATTTTGTCAAAACTTTATTTCTATAGAAAATTTTGCAAAAATTTTATTTCTATAGAAAATTTTGTTCAAATTTTACTTCTATAGAAAATGTTGTCAAAATTTTATTTTGTCAAAATTTTAATTCTATAGAAAATTTTGTCAAACTTAATTATAATCGTATTTAATTGGCCTTTCTTAGTTTAATATATACCACGTACGGACTATGTTGTATATATTACGGTGTTAGGAAGTTTTAAGATACCTTGCCATCGGCAAGTGTTATCTCAATCCAAGTAATTCGATTGTGGATGACAGTCTTCACCGCAATCCATGGTGGAGGGTACATAAGCTTCGGCCTGGCCGAACTTACGGCCGTATATACTTGTTTTTTTTTTTTTACTTTTTGTATCTTTACAAAAAGCAAAAAAGGAGATGTTTTTCTGCACATTACTTTAAAGACGGGTTTTGCTTGAAACCCAGCATAATTTCTATTTGAAGGTGAGTCTGAATTTGGAAATTTAAGTTTTGGGTAACATGCATTTAAAGGTCTTTAATTGCAAATGAAAAAATTAAAAAAAGATTACTTAAAATTTATTTCCTAGAATCAAGTACGCAAAACTCAAATCATCTCTATTTGCAAGAGAATTGTGTCTTTAAAGTATTCTTACTTCAATTATCCACTTTTTTGGCTCGGAGTAAATACCAAAATCATTAGTGTAAAGACAAAATCTTTGGAACCGGGCATGCCTTTTTTCAGTGTATTTTATTCGGGAGATTCCCTAATAACCGAACATACATTCTTTCTTTGTAGCCATGTTTGAGATTCCTGCACATTGGAAAGGAATATGATCACCCCCTAGAGCAAAATGTTACTTTTGTATGGTGAGCATATAACATGTTTGACGCAACCATGTTATTTTCTCGAACATTATGTATCATCATCATTTTATGTACATCGAAACAATGTAAACTGTTTTATAATAAGAATAAACCACCCCGCGCGAAAATTGTACTAAATTGTACTAAATTCCACACCCTCACAAAAAATCGCTTCTGTAACATATACTCCCAAACATATTTTGCTTCAAGCATATACATTTTTGGGTATTGCCCAAACATTTATATGTTTGATCTCTTCCAATATATAATATGTTTGAAAGCATATTGGTCTAAACAATATATGTTTGGGTAGTCTAAGTTCCAAACATTTTGTATTTTTCCATCCAAATTCAATAATGTTGTCTTCCAAAAAACAATATGTTATTATGTGAACATATAATATGTTTGGAAGCATTTTGCACCCAAAAATATTATATGCTTAAAAAAATTCTCCCAAACAATATTGTGCTCAAAATTTTATTTATTTATTTATATATTTACAATCATAATGAATTATGAAAATAAACAGGTAATGTAGTTGCTAACAACATAGGTTTTCGACCTGAATGCTCAAAATTTTGTTTCTGCCTAATTGTAGATTCCCCCACATCTTTCTCACTTCCACGAGATTTTTTAGTTCTTAGCACCTTTTTCTGTAATACAAACATTGTAGAAGAAATTATTCAATTTTATGATTTTTTTTTTTAATTTAATTTTACCTTTTGCCGGACGGGGACTCGAACAGCGGACCACACAGTTTGTAAGGATCAAAGAAGTAGCTGATCAATTGCCCAAGGAAAAATAAAATGTTAATTTTGTAATAACAAGCAACAACCACCAACTTAATTCAATATCGCTCCCTGTTAAATAGCGCTCCAAGCTACTAAACACATATATGTTTATAGGCTATTTCTAAATTAACATATGTTTGCATCCAAGCATATTATATTTACAAACATTTTATGTCCCAAACATAATATGTTCTAACATATTAACATATATGTCCCAAACATATTATGCCAGTTTATGAACATTATATGCTTGCACTCAAAAATATTGTGTTTGAAAATTTGTGTTCCAAACATATAATGTTTATAGCCAAACATATGAAAAACAGTCTTTTTCATCCGTGCACCAAGCGTTGTTAAAACCAGGAAAATTTAATGTTCTGTTGTACTTCTTAACTGCAGTTCACAAAATTACATTTTTTCATAGAAGAAAAAATGAACTAAAAGTAAAGAAGAACATCATTGGCGCCAAATCATGACAATTTTAACCATACAGTAGTTCATTCTTACTATATTCGGGAATCATACGAAAAAGTTCTATCGCTTTAGTTCATATTGAACTCATGTGTACTTCATACCCACGTTTAGTTCATAATATGATTGAGACATTCTTAAACATTGAGACATTAATTAAGCTGTGGAAAATTTTGGAAAAAAACAATTAAATTTAATTACTAGCAAATATTATTTTTTTTTACAATAAAAATTTTGTGTATGACAAGAAAACAAGTTTTTTGCGGCAATTAATGTTCCATGCTTCTTCTCTGTGTGTGGAAATCCAACGTGCGATGCCGTCGAGTCACTGCTTCTCTTGAAAAAGCTCCGATTTGCGTTATCTCGTAGCAATTTGAGAACATGGAAAATGTAGCATTTCTAGAAAGTGGATTTTGGTCATTTTACTTTCACATCGACACAAGTTGCTCGTATTCCATTTTTCTGCAATAGTTAATGTGGTATCCAAAATTTCATTTTCGTCACAACATAATTTCATGTTGAAACATCATTTGTTTCACCCAACCAGAATGGAATGCAGATAACCAGATCACAGACAAGACATGAAAAAAATCCCATAAAAAAATTAAACCCCCAAATCTCATTTATGAGACCAAGTCTATGGACAAAGAAAGAATATATGCAAATAACATAGAACAAACACGCCCAACTGTACAAAATGGTGTCATTGCAAACGCACTTTATTTCTCAAAATGAGCTCATTTTAAATCATTTTATTGTGGTGGCCAAAGCCTACATTTCTTTTATTATTCTCTGGTTCCCTACCCCCACATTGAAGGTTTATTCATTTGTTTAGGTTCCACTGTTAATGCGACTGCTGAACTTCATAATCATAGAAAAGGAAGAGACGACCACGACATGGCGTGGCAGACAATTGTTTTTGCATACAACAACAACAACAAATGCCAAAATACTCTAACCATACTAAAAGCCTGAGTTTATTGTACCCATCTCCCAAGCAACCCATCACCATCAGCGTTGCCACAATGAATTTTTATTTTGGACCAACATTTTTCCAAAATTCGTATCACCGGACTATTTTTCCAAATTAAATTAATATAATTTAAAGGTAAAATCTTTCCAAAATTCTACTTCGATAGAAAATTTTGTCAAATTTTTATTTCTACTTATTTCTGCGGAAAATTTTGTCAAAACTTTATTCGAATTTCTATAGCAAATTTCTATAGCAATTTTGTCAAAATTTTAATTATATAGAAAATTTTGTAAAAATTTTAATTCTATAGAAAATTTTGTAAAAATATTAATTCTATAGAAAATTTTGTCAAAATTTTATTTCTATAGAAAATTTTGTCAAAATTTTATTTCTATAGTTGTCAAAATTTTATTTCTATAGAAAATTTTTTCAAATTTTTATTTCTATAGAAAATGATGTCAAAATTTTATTTCTATAGAAAATTTTGTCAAAACTTTATTACTAAAGAAAATTTTGTCAAAGTTTTATTTCTATAGAAAATTTTGTCAAAATTTTATTTCTATTGAAAATTTTGTCAAATTTTTATTTCTATGGAAAATTTTGTCACAGTGTTATTTCAATAGAAAATTTTGTCAAAATTTTATTTCTATAGAAAATTTTTACAAAATTTTATTTCTAAACAAAATTTTTTAAAAATGTTATTTCTATAGAAAATTTTGTCAAAATTTATTTCTATAGAAAATTTTGACAAAATTTTATTTCTATAGAAAACTTTGTCAAAATTTTATTTCTATAAAAAATTTTGTCAAAATTTTATTTCTATAGAAAATTTTGTCAAAATTTTATTGCTATGGAAAATTTTGTCAAAATTTTATTTCTATAGAAAATTTTGTCAAAACTTTATTCCTAAAGAACATTTTGTCAAAACTTTATTCCTACTGAAAATTTTGTCAAAATTTTATTTTTATACGAAGCATTGTCAAAATTTCGATTTCTATAGAAAATTTTGTAAATTTTTTTTTTTTATAGTAAGCTGTATTAGAATATTAATTCATTAGAAAATTTTGTCAAAATTTCATTTCAATAGAAAACTCTGTCAAAATTTTATTTCTATAGAATTTTTTTTCAAAATATTATTTCTATAACAAAAGTTTTCAAAATTTTATTTCTATAGAACATTTTGTTAAAATTTTATTTCTATAGAAAATTTTGTCAAAATTTTATTTCTATAGAAAATTTTGTCAAAACTTTATTTCTAAAGAAAATTTTGTGAAAATTTTATTTCTATAGAAAATTTTGTCAAAATTTTATTGCTATGGAAAATTTTGTCAAAATTTTATTTCTATAGAAAATCTTGTCAAAACTTTATTCCTAAAGAAAATTTTGTCAAAATTTTATTCCTACTGAAAATTTTGTCAAAATTTTATTTTTATACAAAGTATTGTCAAAATTTCGATTTCTATAGAAAATTTTGTTAATTTTTTTTTCTATAGTAAGCTTTATTATAATATTAATTCATTAGAAAATTGTGTCAAAATTTCATTTCTATAGAAAACTTTGTCAAAATTTTATTTCTATAGAATTTTTTTTCAAGATATTATTTCTATAACAAAAGTTTTCAAAATTTTATTTCTATATAAAATTTTGTGAAAATTTTATTTCTATAGAATTTTTTTCAAAATTTTATTTCTATAGAATTTTTTTTTAAATTTTATTTATATAACAAAAGTTTTCAAAATTTTATTTCTATAGAAAATTTTGTCAAAATTTTATTTCTTTAGAAAATTTTGTCAAAATTTTATTTCTATAGAAAATTTTGTCAAAATTTTATTTCTAAAGAAAATTTTGTCAAAATTTTATTTCTATAGAAAATTTTATCAACATTTTATTGCTATGGAAAATTTTGTCAAAATTTTATTTCTATAGAAAATGTTTTCAAAATTTTATTTTATAGAAAATTTTGTCAAAATTTTCATTCTATAGAAAATTTTGTTAAAATTTTATTTCTATAGAAAATTTTGTTAAAATTTTATTTCTATAGAAAATTTTGTCAAAATTTTATTTCTATAGAATATTTTGTCAAAATTTTATTTCTATAGAAAATTTTGACAAAATTTTATTTCTATAAAAAATTTTGTTAAAATTTAATTTCTATAGTAAATTTTGTCAAAATTTTATTTTTATAGAAAGTATTGTCAAAATTTCGATTTCTATAGAAAATTTTGTCAAAATTTTATTTTTATAGAAAATTTTTTCAAAATTTTATTTTTATAGAAAATTTTGCAAAATTTTATTTCTATAGAAAATTTTGTCAAAATATTATTTCTATAGAAAATTTTGTCCAAATTGTATTTCTATAGAAAATTTTGTCGAAATTTTATTTCTATAGACAATTTTGTAAAAATTTTATTTATATCATTCATTATTGTTGTTTTTGATCTCCGCTTAAAACCATGCATTGACTAAACTGCAAGTGTAGCTTAACCAACAGAACAATAACAAACAAAACGAATGAAAAATGTTATTTCTATAGAATATTTTGTCAAACATTTATTTCCATGGAAAATTTTGTCAAAATTTCATTTCTATAGAAATTTTCGTCAACATCTTATTCCTATAGAAAATTTTGTCAAAATTTTATTTCTGTAGAAAATTTTGTCCAAATTTTGTTTCAATAGAAAATTTTGTCCAAATTTTATTTTAAAGAAAATTTTGTCCAAATTTTATATCTCTAGAAAATTTTGTCATAATTTTTTTTCTATAGAATTTTTTTTCAAAATTTTATTTCTATAGAAAATTTTGTTAAAATTTTATTTCTATAGAAAATTTCGTCAAAATTTTATTTGTATAGAAAATTTTGTCAAAATTTTATTTTTAAGAAAGTATTGTCAAAATTTCGATTTCTAAAGGAAATTTTGTCAAAATTTTATTTCTATAGAAAGCTTTACTAGAATATTAATTCATTAGAAAATTTTGTCAACATTTCATTTCAATAGAAAACATTGTCAAAATTTTATTTCTTTAGAAAAGTTTGCCGAAATTTTATTTCTATAGAAAATTTTGTCAAAATTTTATTTCTATAGAAAATTTTGACAAAATTTTATTTCTATAGAAAATTTTGTCAAAATTTATTTTTCTATTCTATATTTTGTCAAAATTTTATTTCTATAGAAAATTTTGACAAAATTTTATTTCTATTGAAAATTTTGACAAAATTTTATTTCTATAGAAAATGTTGACAAAATTTTATTTCTATAGAAAATTTTGACAAAATTTTGTTTCTATAGAAAATTTTGTTAAAATTTTGTTTCTATAGAAAATTTTGTTAAAATTTAATTTCTATAGAAAATTTTGTCAACATTTTATAGAAAGTATTGTCAAAATTTCGATTACTATAGAAAATTTTGTCAAAATTTTATTTCTATAGAAAATTTTGTCAACATTTTATGTCTATAGAAAATGTTGTCAACATTTTATTTCTTTAGAAAATTTTGTCCAAATTTTATTTTATAGAAAATTTTGTCAAAATTTTCTTTCTATAGAAAATTTTGTTAAAATTTTATTTCTATAGAAAATTTTGTCAACATTTTATTTCTATAGAATATTTTGTCAAAATTTTATTTCTATAGAAAATTTTGTCAACATTTTATTTCTATAGAAAATTTTGTCAAAATTTTATTTCTATAGAAAATTTTGTCAACATTTTATTTCTATAGAAAATTTTGTCAAAATTTTATTTTTATAGAAAATTTTGTCATAATTTTATTTCTATAGAAAATTTTGTAAAAATTTTATTTCTTTAGAAAATATTGTCAAAATTTTATTTCTACAGAAAATTTTGGAAAAGATACCGATTTGACGAAAATGGACCAAAGTCAGTTAAATTCGATTTCGTCCGACCGTCGGACCAAATTTACAAATTAATAATTTTTTGAACCAATTTTGATCCGATCTGACCAAAATGGCAACCCTGGTCACCACTGAATATTATTGTGTGGGTGGTGGATGAATTTGGCTAATGTACGTAACCGTGTCGCTGTTTCACAACTACGAGAGCTTTGTGTTTACATTTTGTTTTGATTGTTGTTGTTATTGTAGCCGCTCTATTGCGTTGTAGTAGTAGTATTAGTGCTAGAAGTCATAGTTCTGATAACAGTTGTCTGTTTTTGGTCCTTTTACTCGTCGTCGTCGTCATCGCTTTCGTTGTGTTATCTGTTGTTGCCTGGCACCACCAACAACTCAAAAAAACTAAACAAAATTAAAGCAGTCTTTTAGGAGCAGAGCTTGTGAAAAGGTTAAAAAGTCGCTATAAAACGTGCACGCGATTCTTTTTCAAATTTATCGTTACTTTTTGAAATGCTGCATCTCAGATCACATAATGATAATAAAGTGGAAAAACGTCATACTTAGAAATAAAAATGTGGAAATAACGAAATATTATCCATAATAAAAAAATTGTGTGACAAAATGTTCGCCATGTCCTAAAAACTTCCAAATGCTAAAGTGACAAATGTTCAGTGTTTTGAAATATGATGGCATAAATGTGAGATTTTATTGTCAGAGTTCATTGTCAAATGTTAAGCAGCAAGTTGATTTTATTGACATGTCTCAAAATCATCCTAGATTTCTTGTCACATTCGGAAATTTTGACAGATATAAATAATTCCTAAAAGCTTTAAATGATTAGGGAAGTGTGATTTTGACTTTGCTACTTCTTATCCCTGTCAATGTGTCCAAATAGGTGGTGAAAATAATTATGATTGACTTTCCCGGTAATCATCGAACATGTCAGAGAAGTTTGGTGTGTTACATACCTCACTTTGTTTATGGTTTTGCTTGTGGATTTTTTTTTTCGTTCTTTTTTACATAGGAAAGGCCATTCCTATGTATTTCTCCAACTCCCATCTGTTAAAAATCCTTTTAGTGGAGCAAAGTCAACTTTGTTTTGAAAACAAAAGTTGTTTGACTTTGTTATATTTTTTCTTTGGAAACTTTGCAATTTCATTGAAGTAATATTTCTGGGAAAAAGGGGGTTATTTAATTTTTTTCCTCTCAATCTTAAAAAAATGTTATGGTGCTTATGCCTTCAATGGTGTGAATGTCTTCAATGGTGTCTTGCCAACATATTTCACTTACCAGAAAAAGAGAAATTTATAGCTGGTAGATAACTAAACAAGTTTATTGTAAATTTGATAAAGATGACTCCCTCTTATTTACTAGCAATAATAGGATGTAACGATATGAATTTTTCATATACATAGAAAAATAGGCCAAAATTCTAAATTTAACATTTTTATTCCAAAAGAAGTATTTGGTTTTAGTTTAATTTAATCATTTTTTCAAATTTCAATTCACAATTCAATACATTTGTTATTATTCCAAGTATGTCTCGAAAAATTAGTAAACTAAAATTTGATATAAATTTAAATGGCCCCGCAAATAAGTTCAAAGTAAACTAACACTGAAAAAAATATTGTCGTGAGGTCAAAGATTCCATATCTTTAAAATACGAATACTAATTTTGCCTTGCATGGAAGACGCATTTCTCTAATATAAAGTTTTTTTCCTTGTCCAAAATGAGATAAACTTTTCAATGAAGTCGTATTGTCCTTATAATTAAGTGATTTGACTTAAAACATCTTGACTACAAAAATCGTCCAAATATAGGATATGTTTTTCAACACTTTATTTTAAAGACGTTTTTTACTTGAAACTTAGCATAATTTCTACAGAAAGTCGAGTCTGAATTTGGAAAATAATGTTGTCGTTAAATCGCTTTTAAAGGACTTTAGATTAGGTTAGGTTAGGTGGCAGCCCGATGTATCAGGCTCTCTTAGACTATTTAGTCCATTGTGATACCACAGTGGTGAACTTCTCTCTTATCACTGAGTGCTGCCCGATTCCATGTTAAGCTCAATGACAAGGGACCTAATTTAAAGGACTTTGATAGCATGTGAAGAAAAAAAAGCTGAAAAAAGGTCAAAAATTAAAATCCTAGAAGCAAGTACACAAAACCCAAATTTAAAAGAGAATTGTGTCTTGAAAGTATCCTTACTTGTATTCTCCGCTTCTTTGGCTCGGAATCAATACCAAAATTTTTAAAGTAAAAACAAAATCTTTGGAAGCGGGCATGCTTTTTTTTCAGTGAAAACAAAAGAATAAACAACTGTATCATGATTTGGCTCCCATGATTTTTTTCTTTACTTTCCGTATTTGATACATTATGTATGTATAATACCCCTAATAACCGTGCAAAAATTGGTCCATAGGGGTTCATAATTATATATAGTCCCCATATAAACCGACCTCCAGATTTGGCTTGCGCAGCCTCTTGGAAGAGCAAACTTCATCCGATCCCGTTTAAATTTAGTACGTGGCATTAGTCTACAGCATATAACAACTATGCAAAAAATGGTCCCCATCGGTCCATAATTATATATAGCCCTCATGTAAGCCGAACACACATTTGGTTTTCGGTTTGATAATTTCGTCTGGATGTGAACATTTCGTCTGATCCAGTTGAAATTTGGTACGAAGTGATAGTATATAAATCGATCCAGAAGCTTCCTGGATATGGAAACTTCATCCGATCCTCTTGAAATTTGGTATTTGGTTGGTATGTGACCTCTAACAACCGTACAAACATTTTTTCTATATCGTTTCATATATATGCAACCAACACCCAAATTTCACTTCTTCGAGTTTTCCGTTCACTTTTTCCGTTTCAAATTTGGCATTCGACAAATTGGTTTATACTTTTTTATAGACTCCTCTACACAAAAAAAAAAATCTGATTAATTAATTAATCCAATTAATTTTTAATTGAAATGTCTTCAATCACAGAAATGGTAGTACAATTTAAAAAACTAATTGAAGGTCAATTAACAAGTTAATTGATCCAATTGAAAAATTAATTGATACTATTATTTTTGTGATTGATTTTTGTTTCAATTAAAAAAAATTTGTTGAAGCAATTACATTTTTAATTGAATATTTTTTAAAACTCAATTAAAATTTTAATTGGAAAAATTTTCGTGAAATTTTTTTTGTGTAGAGAGCCAGAATTGAAATATGGGGGTTGCTTATATGGGGGCTATATACAATTATGAACTTGATATGGACCAATTTTTGTGTGATTGGAAATCGATTTATCTGAGGGATATATATAACTATAGACCGATATGGACCTAGTTAGGCATGGTTGTTAACGACCATATACTAGCACAATGGACCAAATTTCAACTCACTCGGATGAAATTTGCTTCTCCAAGAGGCTCCAAAACCAAATCTCGGGATCGGTTTATATGGGGCTATATATGATTATGGACTGATATGGACCACTTTTGGCATGGTTGTTAAATATCATATACGATCACCACGTACCAAATTTCAAGCAGATCGGATGAATTTTGCTTCTCCAAAAGGCACCGGAGGTCAAATCTGGGGATCGGTTTATATGGGGACTATATATAATTATGGACCGATTTCGACCAATTTTTGCATGGGAGTTTGAGGTCATATATTAACACCACGTACCAAATTTCAACTGAATCAGATGAATTTTGGTCTTCCAAGAGGCTCCGGAGGTCAAATCTGATGATCGGTTTATATGGGGGCTATATATAATTATGGACCGATGTGGACCAATTTTTGCATGGTTGTTAGAGACCATATACTAACACCATGTACCAAATTTCAGCCGGATCGGATGGAATTTGCTTCTCTTAGAGGCCTCGCAAGTCAAATCGGGGGATCGGTTTATATGGGGGCTATATATAATTATGGACCGATGTGGACCAATTTTTGCACGGTTGTTAGAGACTATAGCCTAACACCATGTACTAAATCTCAGCCGGATCGGATGAAATTTGCTTCTCTTAGAGGCCTCGCAAGCCAAATCGGGGGATCGGTTTATATGGGGGCTATATATAATTATGGACCGATGTGGACCAATTTTTGCATGGTTGTTAGAGACCATATACTTACACCATGTACCAAATCTCAGCCGGATCGGATGAAATTTGATTTTCTTAGAGGCCTCGCAAGCCAAATCAGGGGATCGGTTTATATGGGGCCTATATATAATTATGGACCGATGTGGACCAATTTTTGCATGGTTGTTAGAGACCATATACTAACACCATGTACCAATTTCAGCCGGATCGGATGAAATTTGCTTCTCTTAGAATCCTCGCAAGCCAAATTTGGGGGTCCGTTTATATGGGGGCTATACGTAAAAGTGGACCTATATGGCCCATTTGCAATACCTTTCGACCTACATCAATAGCAACTACTTGTGCCAAGTTTCAAGTCGATAGCTTGTTTCGTTCGGAAGTTAGCGGGATTTCAACAGACGGACGGACGGACGGACATGTTCAGATCTACTCAGAATTTCACCACGACCCAGAATATATATACTTTATGAGGTCTTAGAGCAATATTTCGATGTGTTACAATCGGAATGACAAAGTTAATATACCCCCCATCCTATGGTGGAGGGTATAAAAATGTTCGTGAAAATTTTCCAAAATAGAATCCACATTAGTAAAATTGTCTACGCAATCCTTTGTGGAGGTAACTAGTTCTGTATCTAATTTTTTACCAAATACGATGGTGGGCCGTGGTGATTTATTTCTAAACATAGTCTCTTGCTAGTTCTACAAACTGTTTGGAAAATTAATTTCTCGAGACCTATAAAATATGGCATTATATAAACGATTCGCAGTATTTTCGTTTGGTCTAGTTATAGCTTAGTTTCCACAAACATTGGTGTTTTAATACACAGAAAAAAAATTCACGAAATTTTTTCCAATTAAAATTTTAATTGAGTTTTAAAAAATATTCATTTAAAACTTTAATTGATTCAACAAATTTTTTAATTGAAACAAAAATCAATAACAAAAATTAATAGTATTAATTAATTGTTTAATTGGCCTTCAATTAATTTTTTAATTGATACTATCATTTCTGTGATTGAAGACATTTCAATAAGAAAAATTAATTGGATCACTTAATTTCGTGATTGAATCAGAAAAAATTTTTGGTACACTTTGTCTACATTCCATTATGTCCTTTTGGACAAGTCAGAGAAAATGTTTTGGTCCGTTAATTATCCCAAATACAGGGTGATTTTTGAAGAGCTACATGCCAGAAAAAATACTTTCTTTTCAAATGAAATTTTAGAAAAACAAATATCGTTATCCATTTGCTTTTCGCTTTAAGGAAGTTTGTTTGCAAGAAAATTATATACTTTTTGTGATAAACGTTGATTCTTTTACATGATATAAAAACAATTTCATAAAGACAAACTAAAACAAAAATTTTGTTTTCTTGCTAATTGCACCTTTGCCCACATCTTTCTTTTTTTCTGTAATAAAAACTCTGTAGAAGAAATTATTGAATTTTTTTTTAATTTTACCTTTCGCCTGGACGGGGAATCGAACCTCGGAAAACACGCACACAAAAAAATAACTGCAAATAAATTTTAACAACTTTATTTGTATGTAAAATCTGCTGATGCTCAACAAATTTGTCTATTGAATATGAGACATTTGTTGTTGAAATATGTTTGTAGATGCTTGACAGAGGAAATAATAGAAATATTCTGAATTTTCAACAAATTGTTTTGTTGCGAAATTAGTTGACTGCTATCGATATGAAAACAAAAACAAAAATACAAGACTGGTTACGCGCACATCGTAGAAAACATGTACGAAAGCTAAAAGAAGTATGCGAAGAATACCGTTAGAACAAAATGAGTATGAGCACATGCACGTGTATGATAGCAAGCAAAGAGCTCATTCATCAGAGAATACAGAAAAGCATTTATAAATGCCTGTAAAAAATTTATATTTTTTAAATTTGGTAGTTAAATGTGTTTGTTGTATGAGATAATTAATAAAACCGTATTAATATCGGGATTAGAGTTATTACAATTCTAATTAACTAGAATATACATATATCACTGGGCAAAAAGTTGTCAAAATGCTTGCTAGACCCTGGACTACTCAAATTTAAATTTAAAATACATTTACAAAACTGAGTATAGGATTTTCGACACAAAAATATTACATGTTCCCCGTCCAAAAATAGCAGTTTGTCATATTCATTCTCTGTGTGTACTTAACAAAATATCTCCAAAATTGTTCCGGCAATTTTGCAATTTTGGTGCAATAATTCTGTCAATTTCAATTTAATTTTTGTCAATACACCAATAAATTTGTTACAGGTCATTGATAGACTGCAACAAACCACATACAAATTTTTTCATTCAAATTCAAAAATATTTGTTGAGGATTAAAAGTAACGTTCAACAACAAATATTTTGAACTGTTGGATGCTCAACAAATTACTTACAAATTATGTTATTGAGAACACAAAGTATTTGTTGCCTTCTGATGGTAACGATTGCTAACAACTTTTTTGTAATAATGGTTATTAAAAGTACAAATTAGTTTGTTGCAGGAAAATTAACAAATTTTGTTATTGGTTTTCCAAAAAAAGTTATTGGTTCTCAAACTTATTTTTATCTGTGCGGTTTATATGCCAAGACACTATCCACTGCGCTACGTAGTTTTTATTGTCATCAACAGACAATAATAGCTAAAGTCATCAACACACAAAAAACGCAAACAGTAAAGCAGCTATATCTATAAAGCATAATTTTCGGCGCCCACGAGCCGATGTAAAGAAACATACATTCCCGGCTTTCATACAGAAACATACATGCCTGTCTTGACAGAAACATACATGCCCGCCTTGCATACAAATGGTCGTAAGTTCAATCCCTGCCTAACCAAACACCAAAAAGTTTAATGTTCGAAGATTATTTCATGCAAATGTTGACACCGACAGCGCCTTAAATGGTCCATCCATTTAGTCCAATTTTGGTAAAATTTTAAATATATTTCTCTGCTTTTCATCCATAATAATAAAGAACATCTCGGGAAATAGTTCGAATGTTGTGCCTTGATGTCATATTACATTTATATCAAGGCATACCGTCTAACAAAGCAATTCCGTCCTATGACGAACTTGTATACAATTCATTGGAGATTATCCAACTTTATGATATCAACACTATTTGATTATGACCTTTGTACTAACCTAACCACAATGTTAAATTATTCTTTTGGGACACCCTAATACATTTGTAGTATGAGTTAGAGGTTACCTTCAATTTTGACACTGTTCACTTGAAATGACATCCTCCTGTTCACTTGAAATGTATGTACACCTGTTCTGCTTTCGTCCTCAAAATTTTATAATTAAGTTGGAAAAGTTTTCCAGCAAATTGGCAATTACAGGTACACAAATATTTTATCTGTTAAATGGTCCACAACGATTCTTTGGCCATTTGGTTGGCTCACATTCCAGTTGTTATCGTTGGGGAGAAAACTACAAAACTTGTTGAATAACATAAACAAATAAGTTACACAGATATTAAAACATGATCCAAAGGATACTTTAAATTACACAGAGTCAAACAATGAAAGTGTAGCAAAGAATAAATTTATTATTTATTTCCACTAAATTGTAAATTGTAAGTCATTGTAAATATTTTATTATTGACAACCCACTGCCTCCGAATAAATTTGTCGTTTATTGAAGACTGCGAATAAAAAATTCAGGGTGGTTTGATTAATGAGTGTCTCCTTCTGAAAGCCGAGGCCCTTATTACGCCTAAGGAAAAATATCGCTGCAGCGTCCGCACTACGTTAAAACCACCGAAAACAAGTATTCAGGGTAGCAGATATGTAATACAACAAATTTAATTGCTATGTTTTATTATAATTATTTTTAATGTTAATGTTCAAAAGCAAAAAAAAAAAAGTATATACGGCCGTAAGTTCTGTCAGGACGAATCTTATGTACCCTCCACCATGGATTGCGTAGAAAATTTTACAAAAGACTACCATCCACAATCGAATTACTTGGGTTGTGGTATCTTAAAACTTCTTAAGATCGTTTTCTAAATTGTGAGTTAGTCCATACGTGGTATATATAGTTACGTCTAAAAAAATGTACGAATCGATAGAGACTTTTGCACGGTACGTAGAGAGCGAGAATTGAAATATGGGGGCTATATATATATGGATGGATATGAACCAATTCCTGCATGGTTGTTGGATACCATATTCTAATATCACGTACCAAATTTCAAGCGAATCGGATGAATTTTGCTCTTCCAAGGGGATCCGGAGGTCAAATCTGGGGATCGGTTTATATGGGGGCTATATATAATTATGGACCGATGTGGACCAATTTTTGCATAGTCATTAAAGACCATATGCTAACACCATGTACCAAATTTCAAGCGAATCGGATGAATTTTGCTCTTCCAAGGGGATCCGGAGGTCAAATCTGGGGATCGGTTTATACGGGGGCTATATATATCATAATTATGGACCGAGGTGGACCAATTTTTGCATGGCCATTAAAGACCATATACTAACACCATGTACCAAATTTCAGCCGAATCGGATTAAATTTGCTTCTCTTAGAGGCTCCGCAAGCCAAATCGGGGGATCAGTTTATATGGGGGCTATATATAACTATGGACCGATGTGGACCAATTTTTGCATGGTTGTTAGAGATCATATGCTGACAGATATGAACCAATTCCTGCATGGTTGTTGGATACCATATACAAATTTCAACCGAATCGGACGAATTTTGCTCTTCCAAGGGGCTCCGGAGGTCAAATCTGGGGATCAGTTTATATGGGGGCTATATATAATTATGGACCGATATGGACCAGTTTTTGCATGGTCATTAAAGACCACATACCAACACCATGTACCAAATTTCAGCCGGATCTAATGAAATTTGCTTCTCTTAGAGGATCCGCAAGCCAAATCTGGGGATCGGTTTATATGGGGGCTATATATAATTATGGACCGACGTGGACCAATTTTTGCATGGCCATTAAAGACCATATACTAACACCATGTACCAAATTTCAGCTTGATCGGATGAAATTTTTCTCTCTTAGAGGCTCCGCAAGCCAAATCGGGGGATCGGTTTATATGAGGGCTATATATAATTATGGACCGATGTGGACCAATTTTTGCATGGTTGTTAGAAATCATATGCTGACACCATGTAATAAATTTCAGCCCGACCGGATGAAATTTGCCGGATCTAATGAAATTTGCTTCTCTTAGAGATTCCGCAAGCAAAATCTGGGGATCGGTTTATATGGGGGGCTATATATAATTATGGACCGACGTGGACCAATTTTTGCACGGCCATTAAAGACCATATACTAACACAATGTACCAAATTTCAGTCGGATCGGACTAAATTTGCTTCTCTTAGAGGCTCCGCAAGCCAAATCGGGGGATCGGTTTATATGGGGCTATATATAATTATGGACCGATGTGGGCCAATTTTTGCATGGTTGTTAGAGACCATATATTAACACCATGTACCAAATTTCAGCCAGATCGGATGAAATTTGCTTCCCTTAGAGGATCCGCAAGCTAAATTTGGGGGTCCGTTTATATGGGGGCTATACGTAAAAGTGGTCTGATATGGCCCATTTGCAATACTATCCGACCTACATCAATAACAACTACTTGTACCAAGTTTCAAGTCGATAGCTTGTTGCGTTCGGAAGTTAGCGTGATTTCAACAGACGGACGGATGGATATGCTTAGATCGACTCAGAATTTCACCACGACCCAGAATATAAAGGGTGGTTAAAATTTCAAGGGCCGATGTTGATTTTGAATAAAACACAAACTATTTAGGAAATTATTCTAATTTTATTTTATTATGATATATTAGGTTAGGTTAGGTTAGGTTATGTGGCAGCCCGATGTATCAGGCTCACTTAGACTATTCAGTCCATTGTGATACCACATTGGTGAACTTCTCCCTTATCACTGAGTGCTGCCCGATTCCATGTAAAGCTCAATGATAATGGACCTCCTTTTTATAGCCGAGTCCGAACGGCGTTCCACATTGCAGTGAAACCACTTAGAGAAGCTTTGAAACCCTCAGAAATGTCACCAGCATTACTGAGGTGGGATAATCCACCGCTGAAAAACTTTTTGGTTTTCGGTCGTAGCAGGAATCGATCCCACGACCTTGTGTATGCAAGGCGGGCATGCTAACCATTGCACCACGGTATTACTCATTACGATATATTGCTATTACTCAATTATGTATGGAACAAAATATCAGCCAAATGGGCGCCGCGACCTCGGTGGCACACCTTCATCCGATGGTCCAATTTTTCGAAGGCGCTGAGGCATAATGGATGCCGTTAATGTGCCGAATTATCTCATCCTTTGGCTCTTGAATTGTTGCTGGCTTATCGACGTGCACCTTTTCTTTCAAATAACCCCAAAGAAAAAAGTCCAACGGTGTCAAATCACATGATCTTGGCGGCCAATTGACAATGAATTTGTTGCGCAAAAGAGCCATTGTTTCGTTAGCTGTGTGGCAAGTGGCACCGTCCTGCTGAAACCACATGTCGTCCACATCCATATCTTCCAATTCGGGCCATAAAAAGTTCGTTATCATCTCACGATAGCGAACACCATTCACAGTAACTGCCTGACCGGCCTCATTTTGGAAAAAATACGGCCCGATGATGCCGCCAGCCCATAAACCGTACCAAACAGTCAATCTTTGTGAGTGCATTGGTTTTTCGACAATCACTCTTGGATTCTCATTCGCCCAAATGCGCAATTATGTTTATTGACGAATCCACTGAGATGAAAATGTGCCTCATCACTGAAATGATTTTCTTCGAAAATTGATCATCCACTGTTGCCATTTCTTGGAACCATTCTGCCCATTCACGACGTCCATGGTTTAAGTTGAGTAAGTCTGAAATAGAGAAATGCCAATTAAAATTCGGAAAAAAAGTTTTGGGGTTTAGGTGTGGTTCACATTCAATATCGGCCCTTACAATTTAACTACCCATTATATACTTTATGGGGTCTTAGAGCAATATTTCGATGTGTTAAAAACGGAATGACAAAGTTAATGTACCCCCCCATCCTACACACAATTTTTTTTTCAGTTTCAATAACAAAATTAATTGATCCAATTAAATTTTTAATTGAAATGTCTTCAATCATGAAAATGATAGTATCAATCACAGATTTAATTGGGTATCAAAAAATTTCTTGATTAAAAAAATTTTTTGATTTCAATAGCAAAATTCAATTAATTTTTTAATTAAAAACGAAACTGTATTTAATCGCTATAGTATATTTCAATGAGTTTCTATAACTATTTTTAATAATTTTGAGTTTGATTTAAAAATTCATAGTTCCAATTTCTTTTGATTAAGATTTAAAAAAAATATCCAGAATTAAGCGTCTTACTCTTCCGAGTTTGATTAAAAAGTTAATTGTATCAATTAATTGTTTAATTGAAAATTTAAAAATGTCAATCATTGACTTAATTGACTAAATTTTTCTAGTTTGATTAAAAGGTTAATAGTATCAATTAATTTTTTAATTGAAAAAGTTTTCAACTTCAATCAACTTTTTAATTGGGAATATTTTGGTGATATTTTTTTCTGTGTATGGTGGAGGGTATAAAAAGTTATATGTATTACACATTGGTAAAGGGCTCTTGAGTAATTCAATTGATTAAATTAAATCTATTACATTTGTAATTGGAATAATTATATTTTCTTTTCATTGTGTGTAGACCATTGATAAAATTTCCGTGTTTGGCATAATTTCATTCAGAAATTCATTGAATTAGTTCATTTCGATGTTTGATATCAAAAAAATGGCATTTCCTAATATCCCTATTAGGATCTAATATAATCGTCTCCGACTCTGTTATAGGCTCCTTTGTACATGTCATGAATTCTGCCCGACTAACTAAAATTCAACATGTTAACATTCATTTCGACTTGGAGGCATATATCTTGTTGACTTATGACATATTCGTTGAATTCTATGGCTCAAGAAATATGTATAGAATGTCAATCATTTGCCTATGCAAATATTCTGTTTTGCTTCTACTGACTATCAATGCTCATGTCCTTCGGTTCGTTTTTGTAATGCTTGTATTCATTCCATAAATAAACCAAATTCCTTTGCATATCGAACAAAGCAAAAATATCGTCAATATGAAATACAAATAAGCAACCCCAAAACAATACCACCAATTTCTATTTCTCTTCAATTACGTTGAGTGTTATTGTGTGCAACTACGGTTTGCCTACGGGAGTTTTGTTGTGAATTCTATGAATTTTTTATGTTGACTTTTTTTTTGCCCATAAAATGGTGAAATAAAAAATAAATGAATTTTACAAAGAAATTTCATACCACATGCCCCATTCATTTATTCATTCATCCAATCATTGTTAGCCAAAATTAATAAATTCAGATATTGATTTCTGATTATTATGTATGTATGTAGTGGTAAAGCAATAAATGAAAAGTGCATTGTGAACAACAATGATATTTTATTTAATAACAATGTAACTTTCAGATTCTTTTCAAATAGATTTGGGAATTTAAGATTTAAATTTTGTTATTTTGAAAACGTTTAAATTGTATTATCATGAGATATTAGATAAACAAGTGGACCACTCCATCGAGCTATGGTATGACTTCAAGCCTTTAGACTTGTTCAAAATACACGAAACCCATTTTCGACAAGAAATTTGACAAGCTAATTGAAGATTGTGATTGTCTCAAATTTCATTCCGGAGGAGACATGGGCGCCCAAAACTTTGTTATCAAAATATAATTGTTTAAATGTACGTAAGATTCTTCGTCAAGGCGAAAGTAAAAAAATCTATAGAAATAGAATTTTGACAAAATTTGCTATAGATATAAAAACTTCACATTTTCTATAGAATTAAAATGTTGACAAAAATTTCTATAGAAATAAAATGTTGACAAAATTTTCTATAGAAATAAAATGTTGAAGAATATTTTCTATAGAAATAAAATTTTGATGAAAATTTTCTATAGAAATAAAATTTTGATGCAAATTTTCCATAAAAATAAAATTTAGGCTAAATTTTCTATAGAAATAAGATTTTGAAAAAATTTTCTATAGAAATAAAATTTTGACAAAAGTTTCTGTAGAAATAAAATGTTGACAAAATTTTCTATAGAAATAAAATTTTGACAAAATTTTCCAACAAATAAAATTTTGACAAGATTTTCCATAGAAATAAAATTTTGAACAAATTTTCCATATAAATAAAATTGTTAATTAAAAAAATTCTACAGAAATAAAATTTTGACAAAAGTTTCTATAGAAATAAAATTTTGACAAAATTTTCTATAGAAATAGAATTTTGACAAAATTTTGTATAGACATAGAATTTTGATAAAATTTTCTATAGAAAGAAAATTTTTCTATCGAAATAAAATGTTGACAACATTTTCTAAAGAAATAAAATTTTGACAAAATTTTCTAAGAAATAAAATTTTTACTAAATTTTCTATAGAAATAAAATGTTGACAAAATTTTTTATAGAAATAAAATGTGGACAAAATTTTCTATAGAAATAAAATTTTGACAAAATTTTCTGTAGAAATAAAATTTTGACAAAATTTTCTATAGAAATAAACTTTTGACAAATTTTCCGTAGAACTAAAATTTTGAAAAAAATTTCTGTAGAAATAAAATTTTGACAAAATCTATAGAAATAAAATTTTGACAAAATTTTCTATAGAAATAAAATTTTGACAAAATTTTCTATAAAAATAACATTTTAACAAAATCTATAGAAATAAAATTTTGAAAAAAAATTCTATAGAAATAAAATTTTGACAAAATTTTCTATAAAAATAAAATTTTGACAAAATTTTCTATAGAAATAAAATCTTGACAAAATTTTCTATAGAAATAAACTTTTGACAAAATTTTCTATAAAAATAAAATTTTGACAAAATTTTCTATAGAAATAAAATCTTGACAAAATTTTCTATAGAAATAAACTTTTGACAAAATTTTCCGTAGAACTAAAATTTTGAAAAAAATTTCTGTAGAAATAAAATTTTGACAAAATCTATAGAAATAAAATTTTGACAAAATTTTCTATAGAAATAAAATTTTTACAAAATTTTCTATAGAAATAAAATTTTGACAAAATTTTCTATCAAAATAACTTTTGACAAAATTTTCTATAGAAATAAAATTTGGAAAAATTTTCTATAGCAATAAAATTTTGACAAAATGTTCTATATAAATAAAATTCTATAGAAATTAAATTTTGACAAAATAAAGTGTGTACAAAAAATTTCTATAGAAACAAAAGTGAGGCAAAATTTTCTATAGAAATTAATTTTTTACAAAATTTTCTGTAGAAATAAAATCTGGACAAAAATTTCTGTAGAAATAAAATTTGGACAAAAATTTCTATAGAAATAAAATTTGGACAAAAATTTTAATAGAAATTAAATTTTGACAAAATTTTCTATAGAAATAAAATTTTGAAAAATTTTTCTATAGAACTAAAATTTTGACAAACTTTTGACAAAAATTTTCTATAGAACTAAAATTTTGACAAAATTTTCTGTAGAAATAAAATTTTGACAAAATCTATAGAAATAAAATTTTGACAAAATTTTCTATAGAAATAAAATATTGACAAAATTTTCTATAGACATAAAATTCTGAAAAAATTTTCTATAGAAAAAAAATTTTGACAATAAATCTTTGGCCTTAAGAAAATATTTTTCTGTATACATAAAATTCGGCCTGTCCGAAATTTCGGCTGTATATACATGTTATACTTGTCCCTTTTTGTATGACTGTAAAAAGTGGCATTTTTGAGATAATATTTTTTAACAAAGATTATATCTTCTACAAATGCTCTCAGAGTTATCATGGGTCATTTTCCCCCCTAATCAATAGCATAATTTGCAATATTTGCACAAAACGTCGATTCCATTTTCACAATATCATATATCATCGTGTTTGACCATTACAAAAAGTCGTTGCAGAGTTGTTTAAGTTTTTTGTAAAAGGTTGATTGATCAAAAATCGATTTTCGACTTTTGTATGCCAAAATTTTGTTACCAAAATATTTTTGTACATCTATCGCTGGTCATTGTTTTAGAGACATGGTCAAGCTGGTCAATACCATTATTTGACATTGAACTCCATATGCACTTCACTTCTTAATGTCATGCCACAACTAAAATCGCTACGAAATGAATGCCCTAATTACGTTAGTGTTTCCGTAGCCATAAACTATGGGGCCGATATGCACACAGTCCGTGTTAATCTCGAAAGTTTCGCGTCACATCGTACCTCGAGGTGATAAAATCGATACGACAAATACAACTCAATTAAATGCAATGTCAACGTCCCGCCATCACTGATTCAATTAAATGGATACAAGTCTTTTGCATGTCAATACAAACTCTACGAAAAAGAAAGACAAAAATAAATCAAAATTTAAAACGAAAATAAAAAAGAGTGTTTCATGGAATTGTGCGCAATGTTTTAAAATAGCCAAAGTTGAACCAGGTAATTATTATATTTACAATATTTTTTTTTTTTTAGTTTATATTTGGCATTAAATTTGTAATTTTATCTAGAAATTAAAAAAAAAAACAAGTACCGGGGTTTTAAGGTTCCACCAGATCTCCAGAGAGTTGGGGAGCTTACAAGAAAAATCTGAGAGGATATAAGCAAGAACCGAGAAAGGCTCACAATAACTCTTGGAATGATTACTGCAGCAGTATTGAGAATACGCCACACTAGGACACTAACTCCGCTCCAGGTTTCATTAAAACACCGGAGGGCAATTGGACAACGTCCAGTTAGGAGACGCTGGAGGTACTATTGGACACACATTTTCCTCGAAATCAGACGGTTGAACCATATTATGGCGGTCATTTCCTATCGAGGAAATTGTATCGAAATGTAGAATAAAATGGCCGTTAAATAGTTTTGGACCATTCAAATCCCCCGGACATGATGGAATTACTGCGGCAGTGTTACAAGCAGTGACTGACAGAATTATCCCCTGGTTGTCGGCGATATATACAGGATGTATCAACGTAGCATTTAGCGTTTTCATACATAAAGCGGGAAAAGCCTCTCACTCGAGTGCGAAGGATTTCCGACCAATCAGCCTATCCTCATTCCTACTTAAGACTCTGGAGAGGATGATAGATATATATCTTAGAATAAGCGTTGATTCAAGTTTGCTCTCGAAACGCCAGCATGCATACTCGAAGGGCAGGTCTATTGAGACCGCATTACATGAACTAGTCAGCTTTATTGAAAGCTCACTATCTGTCAAAGAATACACAATTGTGGCGTTTCTAGACATCGAAGGGGCGTTCAATAATGTCCATCCGAGCTCGCTATTAAATGGACTGACAACTCTGAAAGTTGTTCCATGTATACTTAGGCTGTTACACGAAATTCTAATGAGGAGCCGTACATATTTCAGGCACACTAGGACAAGCAAATATACAAAGGTATGTGAACAGAGGCACTCCCCAATGAGGAGTTCTATCACCTCTTCTTAGGAATGCTGCTATCGACAACCTTCTTGTTTAACTAGAAAAAGGAAGGATAAAAGTGGTGGCATATGCAGACGATGTGGCTCTAGCAGTCAGGGGACAATTCCCATCCACAATAAGAGATATTATACGGAGAGCCTTCCGGATAAAGGGTGATACGGTCAAAATTTGGTCAAGGGAAAACGCGTGTAAATCGGTGAAATCGTTCATTTAAAAAATCAAATTAAATTTCTTTTTCAAGTTCAATTAGTATAAAATTCAGGGAAAATATTCAGTTAGGCTTTCGCTTTTCCAAATCCGAATTGCCGGGCCTCACGCTTGACACCTGCCATCAGATTTTGTACAGCTACCTTGTCCACCTTCTTCGCCGCAGAAAGCCAGTTTGCCTTGAACTGCTGCTCGTCCTTAGCATTTTTTTGGTCTTCTTTAGGTTCCGCTTGACAATAGCCCAGTATTTCTCAATTGGGCGGAGCTCTGGCGTGTTGGGAGGGTTCTTGTCCTTGAGAACCACCTGCACGTTGTTGGCGGCGTACCACTCCATGGCCTTTTTACCGTAATGGCAAGATGCCAAATCCGGCCAAAACAGTACGGAACAACCGTGTTTCTTCAGGAAAGGCAGCAGACGTTTATTCAAACACTCTTTCACGTAAATTTCTTGGTTGACAGTCCCGGAAGCTATGAAAATGCTGCTTTTCAAGCCACAGGTACAAATGGCTTACCAAACCAGATATTTCTTTGCGAACTTTGACAGTTTTATGTGCTTGAAAATATCTGCTACATTTCCCCTTCCTTTTGCCGTATAAAACTCCTGTCCCGGAAGCTGCTTGTAGTCGGCTTTGACGTAGGTTTCGTCGTCCATTACCACGCAGTCAAACTTCGTCAGCATCGTCGTCGGCATCGGGGAGCCACCGTGGTGCAATGGTTAGCATGCCCGCCTTGCATACACAAGGTCGTGGGTTCGATTCCTGCTACGACCGAACACCAAAAAGTTTTTCAGCGGTGGATTATCCCACCTCAGTAATGCTGGTGACATTTCTGAGGTTTTCAAAGCTTCTCTAAGTGGTTTCACTGGTATGTGGAACGCCGTTCGGACTCGGCTATAAAAAGGAGGTCCCTTGTCATTGAGCTTAACATGGAATCGGGCAGCACTCAGTGATAAGAGAGAAGTTCACCACTGTGGTATCACAATGGACTGAATAGTCTAAGTGAGCCTGATACATCGGGCTGCCACAAAACCAAACCATCGTCGTGTACATCCTCCGGGATCGCGCTTTGGCCGTCGTAATTTGTTTATCATCGCGATTTGGAGTCACTACCTTCTTGTAAGTCGATAGTCCGGCTCGTTTTTTGGCTCAATGCACGGTTGTAGACGATACATCCAGCTTATTTGCGGCTTCTCGGAGAGAGAGATTAGGGTTTCGCTTGAAACTACCGGCAACTCTTTGTCGTCTCAGCGGCTCCCGGTTTTCGATTTCCCCCCGATCCAGACTTCCTAGCTGTCGACAAACGTTCACCAAACACTTTAATTACATTTGTAACGGTTGATTTGGCAACTTTTAGCGATTTTGCCAGCTTTACGTGCGAGTAGCTCGGATTTTCGCGATGCGCGAGCAAAATTTTGATACGCTGCTCTTCTTGCTTGGACGGCATTTTGACAATTCCAAAATCAAAATAGGAGCAACATTCTACACACACACACACCTTCAAAATGAGGGGTGTTCAGGTTTTTTAAATGCAAAATTTATATTGACCAAATTTTGACCGTATCACCCTTTAAGCGTTGATTCAAGTTTGCTCTCGAAACGGCAGTATGCATACTCGAAGGGCAGGTCTATTGAGACCGCATTACATGAACTAGTCAGCTTTATTGAAAGCTCACTATCTGTCAATGAATACACAATCGTGGCGTTTATAGATATCGAAGGGGCATTCAATAACGTCCATCCGAACTCGATATTAAATGGACTGACAACTCTGAATGTTGATCCAGGTATACTTAAGCAGTGAGACGAACTTCTAATGAGGAGACGTATTTCAGACACACTAGGCCAAGCAAACATACAAAGGTATGTGAACAGAGGCGCTCCCCAAGGAGGAGTTCTATTACCTCTTCTTAGGAATGCTGCTATCGACAACCTTCTTGTTTCTCTAGAAAAAGGAAGGATAAAAGTGGTGGCATACGCAGATGATGTGGCTCTAGCAGTCAGGGGACAAATCCCATCCACAATAAGAGATATTATACAGAGAGCCCTCCGGATAACGGAGAAATGGGCGAAAGAGAATGGTCTTGGTGTAAATCCTGCAAAGACGAAATTAGTCATGTACTGCAAAAATCGCAAAATTCCCACGGTTAAGCCCATATCCTTAGGGGGTATTGAAATTCCCTTTGGTGAGTGTGCAAAATACCTTGGCGGTATTTTGGATAGGAAGCTGAACTTTAAGCTTAATATTGGTGGCCGGCACTTCAGCAGCCGACAAGTTTAGACAAAGTTCAGCGTATGGCGTGCTTATGTATCTCAGGCGCATTCAGTAAGACAAGAACAAATTCCCTTAATGTCATGCTGCATCTATTGCCTTTAGACACTTTGGGCAAACAATGGCTGCGCAGTTGCGCGAGCATCCTTGTGGTCGGAAAAAAGGTACGGCCACAATTGGGTCCTCAAAATAATGGCAGATGTGCCTAACGTAGTAGCTTACACTTTGGCGAAACCACTTTTCGACAAAAAGTTTGAAACTCTAATTCGCAACAGAGAGGCATGGTGCACACCAGGCTCCGGGGAATAAAAATTTCTACTAAATTTCTAAATAAATTTCTACACTAATGGCTCCAAAATGGACGGAGAAGTGGGTTACGGAGTATATTCTAAAGATCTGGAACTTTGAAAAGCGAAAAGATTACCTAATCATTGTAGTGTTTTTCAGCCTGAAATATTAGCAATAAGAGGGGTGGCTGAGAAGTAATGTTCCAAAAAATGTTGGCATTAATATATACTCAGTCAACCTGCAATAAAATCCTTGCCTCTGCGTTCCTTAACTCGAAAACGAATGCCGCAAACCTCTCAACGTGATGTCTGAGCAGCACAATATTCACCTGATATGGGTACCTGTCCATAGGAACATACCGGGGAACTGCGAAGCGGATGAGTTAGGAGGGCTAGGAACTACCTTACATATTCCAGGGGAACTAGAAGTAGAGATGCCTTTGGCCACATGCAAAATCTTACTGCGTGAGAAGGCTGCATTGGGGCCAAATGTTCGATGAGAGAATTGCAAGGGTTGCAACGACACAAAGCAACAGAAGAAAATAATCGAGAAGGTTCAGCGGTTAAAACTAGAAGTGCCCATATGTAATAGGTACTTTTAGTTAATGTGGTATCACAATGGACTGAATGAGCCTGAAACGTAATCGGGCTGCCACTTTAACCTAAGCTAACCTAAGGTTTTAAAAAAGGCCTTTAAATATGAAAATTTAGAGAGGCCTATAGAAATATTGTCTAGCGGCAATTGACTACACCATCATATCAATCTTCTAACTACATTACAACGCTACTTTGAAGGAAATATTGACCTAATATGCAATTTACACAATATAAGGTTCAGCGGTTAAAACTAGAAGTGCCCATATGTAATAGGTACTTTTAGTTAATGTGGTATCACAATGGACTGAATGAGCCTGAAACGTAATCGGGCTGCCACTTTAACCTAACCTAACCTAAGGTTTTAAAAAAGGCCTTTAAATATGAAAATTTAGAGAGGCCTATAGAAATATTGTCTAGCGGCAATTGACTACACCATCATATCAATCTTCTAACTACATTACAACGCTACTTTGAAGGAAATATTGACCTAATATGCAATTTACACAATATAAGGAACCTATTCTTTAACATAATGAAATTTTAATTAAAAGAATGTTTATAATTTTTATTTTTTCAAAATAAAAATGACTATTTTGAAAAATCCGCACCTTCGGCTTGGAACCAATACCAAAATCCTTAAGAGCAAAATCTTTCGATCTAAGTAAACTTTTTTGAGTGTAGATTCAACCTTGAAAAAATAAACTCGTCACGTAATCCACTTTACATAATTTTTTAGTACAGGTAGCATAGCTGACTTTTACCCCCTGTACCTTTTGCCCTTATAGACATCTCTTGAAGATTACATCTTCCAGTGTGTTCAGCAATCCTTTTTAATTTTAAACGAATCCTTCACAGATGATTTTTTTCTTTGTTTGTAAATGTCTTAGGACTACATGTACATATTTTTCACTTTCTATCTAGGAGAACGAACTAACCCACATAAATGTAATAATGCTCGAAAAGAATGATGGGTGTTGCTTAGTGATCTTACC